>NC_090934.1:21303538-21606112 GCF_040938575.1 Ambystoma mexicanum | reverse complement strand
GACCCGAACACTGGCTACGCACTTCCTGTGCAGCACTCCGCTGTTCTCGAGCTAGATCACAAACACTGGCTACGCACTCCCTGTGCAGTGCTCCGCTGCTCTCGAGCCTTGTCCCAAACACTGGCAACACACTCCCTGTCCAGCGCTCTGCTGCTCTCGAGCTAGATCCAAAACACTGGCTAGGCACTCCCTTTGGAGCGCTCCGCTGCTCTCGAGCTAGATCCCAAACACTGGCTAGGCACTCCCTGTGCAGTGCTCTGCTTCTCTCGAGCTAGTTCTCGAAACACTGGCTATGTATTCCCTGTACAGCGCTCTGCTGCTCTTGAGCTAGGTCCCAAACACTGGCTACACACTCCCAGTGCAGCGCTCCGCTGCTCTCGAGCTAGATCACAAACACTGGCTACGCACTCCCTGTGCAGCGCTCCGCTGCTCTCGAGCTAGGTCCCAAACACTGGCTATGCACTCCCTGTGCAGCACTCCACTGCTCTCGAGCTAAGTCCCAAACACTGGCTACGCACTCCATGTGCAGCGCTCCGCTGCTCTCGAGCTAGGTCCCGAACACCGGCTATGCCCTCCCCGTGCAGCGCTCTGCTGCTCTCGAGCTAGGTCCCAAACACTGGCTAGGCATTCCCTGTGCAGAGCTCCGCTGCTCCCGAGCTAGGTCCCAAACACTGGCTACGCACTCCCTGTGCAGCGCTCCGCTGCTCTCGAGCTAGAGAGACCCCAAACACTGGCTACGACCTCCCTGTGCAGCGCTCTGCTACTCTCGAGCTAGATCCCAAACACTCTGCTGCTCTCGAGCTAGATCCCAAACACTGGCTACACACTCCCTGTGCATCGCTCTTACGCACTCCCTGCTAGGTCCCAAAGACTGGCTACGCACTGCCTGTGCAGTGCTTCTCTGCTCTTGAGCTAGCTCCCAAACACTGGCTACGCACTCCCTGTGCAGCGCTCCGCTGCTCTCGAGCTACATCACAAACACGGGCTATGCACACCCTGTCCAGTGCTCCGCTGCTCTTGAGCTAGGTCCCAAACACTGGCTACGCACTCCCTGTGCAACGCTCTGCTGCTCTCAAGCTAGGTCCCAAACACTGGCAACACACTCCCTCGCTGTGCAGCGCTCTGCTGCTCTCGAGCTAGATCCCAAACACTGGCTAGGCACTCCCTGTGCAGTGCTCCGCTGCTCTCAAGCTAGGTCCCAAACACTGGCTACACACTCCATGTGCAGCGCTCCGCTGCTCTCGAGCTAGGTCCCAAACACTGGCTAGGCACTCCCTGTGCAGTGGAACGCTGCTCTCGAGCTAGATCCCGAACACTGGCTAGGCACTCCGTGTGCAGCGCTCCGCTGCTCTCGAGTTAGGACCCGAACACTGGCTACGCACTTCCTGTGCAGCACTCCGCTGCTCTGGAGCTAGGTCCCAAACACTGGCTATGCACTCCCAGTGCAGCACTCTGCTGTTCTCGAGCTAGATCACAAACACTGGCTACGCACTCCCTGTGCAGTGCTCCGCTGCTCTCGAGCCTTGTCCCAAACACTGGCAACACACTCCCTGTCCAGCGCTCTGCTGCTCTCGAGCTAGATACAAAACACTGGCTAGGCACTCCCTTTGGAGCGCTCCGCTGCTCTCGAGCTAGATCCCAAACACTGGCTAGGCACTCCCTGTGCAGTGCTCTGCTTCTCTCGAGCTAGTTCTCGAAACACTGGCTATGTATTCCCTGTACAGCGCTCCGCTGCTCTTGAGCTAGGTCCCAAACACTGGCTACACACTCCCAGTGCAGCGCTCCGCTGCTCTCGAGCTAGATCACAAACACTGGCTACGCACTCCCTGTGCAGCGCTCCGCTGCTCTCGAGCTAGGTCCCAAACACTGGCAACACACTCCCTGTACAGCGCTCTGCTGCTCTCGAGCTAGATCCCAAACAATGGCTAGGCACTCCCTTTGAAGCGCTCCTCTGCTCTCAAGCTAGATCCCGAACACTGGCTAGGCACTCCCTGTGCAGTGCTCCGCTGCTCTCGAGCTAGGTCCCAAACACTGGCTATGCACTCCCTGTGTAGCACTCCACTGCTCTTGAGCTAGGTCCCAAACACTGGCTACGCACTCCATGTGCAGCGCTCCGCTGCTCTCGAGCTAGGTCCCGAACACCGGCTAAGCCCTCCCTGTGCAGCGCTCTGCTGCTTTCGAGATAGGTCCCAAACACTGGCTACACACTCCCAGTGCAGCGCTCCGCTGCTCTCGAGCTAGATCACAAACACTGGCTACGCACTCCCTGTGCAGCGCTCCGCTGCTCTCGAGCTAGGTCCCAAACACTGGCAACACACTCCCTGTCCAGCGCTCTGCTGCTCTCGAGCTAGATCCCAAACACTGGCTAGGCACTCCCTTTGGAGCGCTCCTCTGCTCTCAAGCTAGATCCCGAACACTGGCTAGGCACTCCCTGTGCAGTGTCCCGCTGTTCTCGAGCTAGGTCCCAAACACTGGCTACGCACTCCCTGTGCAGCACTCCACTGCTCTCAAGCTAGCTCCCAAACACTGGCTACGCACTCCCAGTGCAGCGCTCCGCTGCTCTCGAGCTAGATCACAAACACTGGCTACGCACTCCCTGTGCAGCGCTCCGCTGCTCTCGAGCTAGGTCCCAAACACTGGCAACACACTCCCTGTCCAGCGCTCTGCTGCTCTCGAGCTAGATCCCAAACACTGGCTAGGCACTCCCTTTGGAGCGCTCCTCTGCTCTCAAGCTAGATCCCGAACACTGGCTAGGCACTCCCTGTGCAGTGTCCCGCTGTTCTCGAGCTAGGTCCCAAACACTGGCTACGCACTCCCTGTGCAGCACTCCACTGCTCTCAAGCTAGCTCCCAAACACTGGCTACGCACTCCATGTGCAGCGCTCCGCTGCTCTCGAGCTAGGTCCCGAACACCGGCTAAGCCCTCCCTGTGCAGCGCTCTGCTGCTTTCGAGCTAGGTCCCAAACACTGGCTACACACTCCCAGTGCAGCGCTCCGCTGCTCTCGAGCTAGATCACAAACACTGGCTACGCACTCCCTGTGCAGCGCTCCGCTGCTCTCGAGCTAGGTCCCAAACACTGGCAACACACTCCCTGTCCAGCGCTCTGCTGCTCTCGAGCTAGATCCCAAACACTGGCTAGGCACTCCCTTTGGAGCGCTCCTCTGCTCTCAAGCTAGATCCCGAACACTGGCTAGGCACTCCCTGTGCAGTGTCCCGCTGTTCTCGAGCTAGGTCCCAAACACTGGCTACGCACTCCCTGTGCAGCACTCCACTGCTCTCAAGCTAGCTCCCAAACACTGGCTACGCACTCCATGTGCAGCGCTCCGCTGCTCTCGAGCTAGGTCCCGAACACCGGCTACTCCCTCCCTGTGCAGCGCTCTGCTGCTCTCGAGCTAGGTCCCGAACACTGGCTAGGCACTCCCTGTACAGCACTCCGCTGCTCCCGAGCTAGGTCCCAAGCACCGGCTACGCACTCCCTGTGCAGCGCTCCGCTGCTCTCATGCTAGGTCCCAAACACTGGCTACGCACTCCCTGTGTAGCACTCCACTGCTCTTCAGCTAGGTCCCAAACACTGGCTACGCACTCCATGTGCAGCGCTCCGCTGCTCTCGAGCTAGGTCCCGAACACGGCTACGCCCTCCCTGTGCAGCGCTCCGCTGCTCTTGAGCTAGGTGCCAAACACTGGCTACACACTCCCAGTGCAGCGCTCCACTGCTCTTGAGCTAGATCACAAACACTGGCTACGCACTCCCTGTGCAGCGCTCCGCTGCTCTCGAGCTAGGTCCCAAACACTGGCAACACACTCCCTGTCCAGTGCTCTGCTGCTCTTGAGCTAGATCCCAAACACTGGCTAGGCACTCCCTTTGGAGCGCTCATCTGCTCTCAAGCTAGATCCCGAACACTGGCTAGGCACTCCCTGTGCAGTGCTCCACTGCTCTTGAGCTAGGTCCCAAACACCGGCTACGCCCTCCAAGTGCAGCGCTCTGCTGCTTTCGAGCTAGGTCCCAAACACTGGCTACAAACTCCCAGTGCAGCGCTCCGCTGCTCTCGAGCTAGATCACAAACACTGGCTACGCACTCCCTGTGCAGCGCTCCGTTGCTCTCGAGCTAGGTCCCAAATACTGGCTAGGCTGTCCCTTTGGAGCGCTCCTCTGCTCTCAAGCTAGATCCCGAACACTGGCTAGGCACTCCCTGTTCAGTGTTCCGCTGTTCTCGAGCTAGGTCCCGAACACCGGCTACTCCCTCCCTGTGCAGCACTCCGCTGCGCCCGAGCTAGGTCCCAAACACTGGCTACTCCCTCCCTGTGCCGCGCTCTGCTGCTCTCGAGCTAGATCCTGAACACTGGCTAGGCACTCCCTGTGCAGCGCTCCGCTGCTCTCGAGTTAGGACCCGAACACTGGCTACGCACTTCCTGTGCAGCGCTGCGCTGCTCTCGAGCTAGGTCCCAAACACTGGCTATGCACTCCCAGTGCAGCACTCTGCTGTTCTCGAGCTAGATCACAAACACTGGCTACGCACTCCCTGTGCAGTGCTCCGCTGCTCTCGAGCCTTGTCCCAAACACTGGCAACACACTCCCTGTCCAGCGCTCTGCTGCTCTCGAGCTAGATCCATAACACTGGCTAGGCACTCCCTTTGGAGCGCTCCGCTGCTCTCGAGCTAGATCCCAAACACTGGCTAGGCACTCCCTGTGCAGTGCTCTGCTTCTCTCGAGCTAGTTCTCGAAACACTGGCTATGTATTCCCTGTACAGCGCTCCGCTGCTCTTGAGCTAGGTGCCAAACACTGGCTACACACTCCCAGTGCAGCGCTCTGCTGCTCTTGAGCTAGATCACAAACACTGGCTACGCACTCCCTGTGCAGCGCTCCGCTGCTCTCGAGCTAGGTCCCAAACACTGGCAACACACTCCCTGTCCAGTGCTCTGCTGCTCTCGAGCTAGATCCCAAACACTGGCTAGGCACTCCCTTTGGAGCGCTCCTCTGCTCTCAAGCTAGATCCCGAACACTGGCTAGGCACTCCCTGTGCATTGCTCCGCTGCTCTTTTGCTAGGTCCCAAACACTGGCTATGCACTCCCTGTGTAGCACTCCACTGCTCTTGAGCTAGGTCCCAAACACCGGCTACGCCCTCCCTGTGCAGCGCTCTGCTGCTTTCGAGCTAGGTCCCAAATACTGGCTACACACTCCCAGTGCAGCGCTCCGCTGCTCTCGAGCTAGATCACAAACACTGGCTACGCACTCGCTGTGCAGCGCTCCGTTGCTCTCGAGCTAGGTCCCAAATACTGGCTAGGCTGTCCCTTTGGAGCGCTCCTCTGCTCTCAAGCTAGATCCCGAACACTGGCTAGGCACTCCCTGTGCAGTGTTCCGCTGTTCTCGAGCTAGGTCCCAAACACTGGCTACGCACTCCCTGTGCAGCACTCCACTGCTCTCAAGCTAGCTCCCAAACACTGGCTACGCATTCCATGTGCAGCGCTCCGTCGCTCTCAAGCTAGGTCCCGAACACCGGCTACTCCCTCCCTGTGCAGCGCTCTGCTGCTCTCGAGCTAGGTCCCGAACACTGGCTAGGCACTCCCTGTGCAGCACTCCGCTGCGCCCGAGCTAGGTCCCAAACACTGGCTACGCACTCCCTGTGCAGCGCTCCGCTGCTCTCGAGCTAGGTCCAAAACACTGGCTACACACTCCCTGTGCTGCGCTCCGCTGCTCTTGAGCTAGATAGACCCCAAACACGGGCTACGCACTCCCTGTGCAGCGCTCTGCTGCTCTCGAACTATATAGAGCCCAAACACTGACAACGCACTCCCTGTCCAGCGCTCCGCTGCTCTCGAGCTACATCCCAAACACTGGCTATGCATTCCCTGTGCAGCGCTCCGCTGCTCTCGAGCTAGGTCCCAAACACTGGCTACGCACTCCCTGTGCAGTGCTCAACTGCTCTCGAGCTAGGTCCCAAACACTGGCTACACACTCCCTGTGCAGCACTCCACTGCTCTCGAGCTAAGTCCCAAACACTGGCTACGCACTCCATGTGCAGCGCTCCGCTGCTCTAGAGCTAGGTCCCGAACACCGGCTACGCCCTCCCCGTGCAGCGCTCTGCTGCTCTCGAGCTAGGTCCCGAACACTGGCTAGGCACTCCCGTGCAGCGCTCCGCTGCTCCCGAGCTAGGTCCCAAACACTGGCTACGCACTCCCTGTGCAGCGCTCCGCTGCTCTCGAGCTAGGTCCCAAACACTGGCAACACACTCCCTCACTGTGCAGCGCTCTGCTGCTCTTGAGCTAGATCCCAAACACTGGCTAGGCACTGCCTGTGCAGTGCTCCGCTGCTCTCGAGCTGGGTCCCAAACACTGGCTACGTACTCCATGTGCAGCGCTCCGCTGCTCTCGAGCTAGGTCCGAAACACTGGCTACGCCCTCCCTGTGCAGCGCTCCGCTGCTCTCGAGCTAGGTCCCGAACACCGGCTAGGCACTCGCTGTTCAGCACTCAGCTTCTCTTGAGCTAGGTCCTGAACACTGGCTACACGCTCCCTGTGCAGAGCTCTGTTGCTCTTGAGCTAGGTCCCAAACACTGGCTACACACTCCCAGTGCAGCACTCCGCTGCTCTCGAGCTAGATCACAAACACTGGCTACGCACTCCCTGTGCAGCGCTCTGCTGCTCTCGAGCTAGGTCCCAAACACTGGCAACACACTCCCTGTCCAGCGCTCTGCTGCTCTCGAGCTAGATCCCAAACACTGGCTAGGCACTCCCTTTGGAGCGCTCCTCTTCTCTCAAGCTAGATCCCGAACACTGGCTAGGCACTCCCTGTGCAGTGCTCCGCTGCTCTCGAGCTAGGTCCCAAACACTGGCTATGCACTCCCTGTGTAGCACTCCACTGCTCTTGAGCTAGGTCCCAAACACCGGCTACGCCCTCCCTGTGCAGCGCTCTGCTGCTTTCGAGCTAGGTCCCAAATACTGGCTACACACTCCCAGTGCAGCGCTCCGCTGCTCTCGAGCTAGATCACAAACACTGGCTACGCACTCCCTGTGCAGCGCTCCGTTGCTCTCGAGCTAGGTCCCAAATACTGGCTAGGCTGTCCCTTGGGAGCGCTCCTCTGCTCTCAAGCTAGATCCCGAACACTGGCTAGGCACTCCCTGTGCAGTGTTCCGCTGTTCTCGAGCTAGGTCCCAAACACTGGCTACGCACTCCCTGTGCAGCACTCCACTGCTCTCAAGCTAGCTCCCAAACACTGGCTACGCACTCCATGTGCAGCGCTCCGTCGCTCTCGAGCTAGGTCCCGAACACCGGCTACTCCCTCCCTGTGCAGCGCTCTGCTGCTCTCGAGCTAGGTCCCGAACACTGGCTAGGCACTCCCTGTGCAGCACTCCGCTGCGCCCGAGCTAGGTCCCAAACACTGGCTACGCACTCCCTGTGCAGCGCTCCGCTGCTCTCGAGCTAGGTCCCAAACACTGGCTACGCACTCCCTGTGCTGCGCTCCGCTGCTCTTGAGCTAGATAGACCCCAAACACCGGCTACGCACTCCCTGTGCAGCGCTCTGCTGCTCTCGAACTATATAGAGCCCAAACACTGACAACGCACTCCCTGTCCAGCGCTCCGCTGCTCTCGAGCTACATCCCAAACACTGGCTATGCATTCCCTGTGCAGCGCTCTGCTGCTCTCGAGCTAGGTCCCAAACACTGGCTACGCACTCCCTGTGCACTGCTCAACTGCTCTCGAGCTAGGTCCCAAACACTGGCTACACACTCCCTGTGCAGCACTCCACTGCTCTCGAGCTAAGTCCCAAACACTGGCTACGCACTCCATGTGCAGCGCTCCGCTGCTCTAGAGCTAGGTCCCGAACACCGGCTACGCCCTCCCCGTGCAGCGCTCTGCTGCTCTCGAGCTAGGTCCCGAACACTGGCTAGGCACTCCCGTGCAGCGCTCCGCTGCTCCCGAGCTAGGTCCCAAACACTGGCAACACACTCCCTCACTGTGCAGCGCTCTGCTGCTCTTGAGCTAGATCCCAAACACTGGCTAGGCACTCCCTGTGCAGTGCTCCGCTGCTCTCGAGCTGGGTCCCAAACACTGGCTACGTACTCCATGTGCAGCGCTCCGCTGCTCTCGAGCTAGGTCCGAAACACTGGCTACGCCCTCCCTGTGCAGCGCTCCGCTGCTCTCGAGCTAGGTCCCGAACACCGGCTAGGCACTCGCTGTTCAGCACTCAGCTTCTCTTGAGCTAGGTCCTGAACACTGTCTACACGCTCCCTGTGCAGAGCTCTGTTGCTCTTGAGCTAGGTCCCAAACACTGGCTACACACTCCCAGTGCAGCACTCCGCTGCTCTCGAGCTAGATCACAAACACTGGCTACGCACTCCGTGTGCAGCGCTCTGCTGCTCTCGAGCTATGTCCCAAACACTGGCAACACACTCCCTGTCCAGCGCTCTGCTGCTCTCGAGCTAGATCCCAAACACTGGCTAGGCACTCCCTTTGGAGCGCTCCTCTGCTCTCAAGCTAGATCCCGAACACTGGCTAGGCACTCCCTGTGCAGTGCTCCGCTGCTCTCGAGCTAGGTCCCAAACACTGGCTATGCACTCCCTGTGCAGCACTCCACTGCTCTCGAGCTAAGTCCCAAACACTGGCTACGCACTCCATGTGCAGCGCTCCGCTGCTCTCGAGCTAGGTCCCGAACACCTGCTACGCCCTCCCCGTGCAGCGCTCTGCTGCTCTCGAGCTAGGTCCCGAACACTGGCTAGGCATTCCCTGTGCAGCGCTCCGCTGCTCCCGAGCTAGGTCCCAAACACTGGCTACGCACTCCCTGTGCAGCGCTCCGCTGCTCTCGAGCTAGAGAGAGCCCAAACACTGGCTACGCACTCCCTGTGCAGCGCTCTGCTACTCTCGAGCTAGATCCCAAACACTCTGCTGCTCTCAAGCTAAATCCCAAACACTGGCTACACACTCCCTGTACATCGCTCTTACGCACTCCCTGCTAGGTCCCAAAGACTGGCTACGCACTGCCTGTGCAGTGCTTCTCTGCTCTTGAGCTAGCTCCCAAACACTGGCTACGCACTCCCTGTGCAGCGATCCGCTGCTCTCGAGCTACATCACAAACACGGGCTATGCACACCCTGTCCAGTGCTCCGCTGCTCTCGAGCTAGGTCCCAAACACGGGCTACGCACTCCCTGTGCAGCGCTGTCGTGCTGCTCTCGAGCTAGGTCCCAAACACTGGCAACACACTCCCTCGCTGTGCAGTGCTCTGCTGCTCTCGAGCTAGATCCCAAACACTGGCTAGGCACTCCCTGTGCAGTGCTCCGCTGCTCTCGAGCTAGGTCCCAAACACTGGCTACACACTCAATGTGCAGCGCTCCGCTGCTCTCGAGCTAGGTCCCAAACACTGGCTAAGCACTCCCTGTGCAGCGGAACGCTGCTCTCGAGCTAGATCCCGAACACTGGTTAGGCACTCCCTGTGCAGCGCTCCGCTGCTCTCGAGTTAGGACCCGAACACTGGCTACGCACTTCCTGTGCAGCACTCCGCTGCTCTCGAGCTAGGTCCCAAACACTCTGCTGCTCTCAAGCTAAATCCCAAACACTGGCTACACACTCCCTGTACATCGCTCTTACGCACTCCCTGCTAGGTCCCAAAGACTGGCTACGCACTGCCTGTGCAGTGCTTCTCTGCTCTTGAGCTAGCTCCCAAACACTGGCTACGCACTCCCTGTGCAGCGATCCGCTGCTCTCGAGCTACATCACAAACACGGGCTATGCACACCCTGTCCAGTGCTCCTCTGCTCTTGAGCTAGCTCCCAAACACTGGCTACGCACTCCCTGTGCAGCGATCCGCTGCTCTCGAGCTACATCACAAACACGGGCTATGCACACCCTGTCCAGTGCTCCGCTGCTCTCGAGCTAGGTCCCAAACACGGGCTACGCACTCCCTGTGCAGCGCTGTCGTGCTGCTCTCGAGCTAGGTCCCAAACACTGGCAACACACTCCCTCGCTGTGCAGTGCTCTGCTGCTCTCGAGCTAGATCCCAAACACTGGCTAGGCACTCCCTGTGCAGTGCTCCGCTGCTCTCGAGCTAGGTCCCAAACACTGGCTACACACTCAATGTGCAGCGCTCCGCTGCTCTCGAGCTAGGTCCCAAACACTGGCTAAGCACTCCCTGTGCAGCGGAACGCTGCTCTCGAGCTAGATCCCGAACACTGGTTAGGCACTCCCTGTGCAGCGCTCCGCTGCTCTCGAGTTAGGACCCGAACACTGGCTACGCACTTCCTGTGCAGCACTCCGCTGCTCTCGAGCTAGGTCCCAAACACTGGCTATGCACTCCCAGTGCAGACCTCTGCTGTTCTCGAGCTAGATCACAAACACTGGCTACGCACTCCCTGTGCAGTGCTCCGCTGCTCTCGAGCCTTGTCCCAAACACTGGCAACACACTCCCTGTCCAGCGCTCTGCTGCTCTAGAGCTAGATCCAAAACACTGGCTAGGCACTCCCTTTGGAGCGCTCCGCTGCTCTTGAGCTAGATCCCAAACACTGGCTAGGCACTCCCTGTGCAGTGCTCTGCTTCTCTCGAGCTAGTTCTCGAAACACTGGCTATGTATTCCCTGTACAGAGCTCCGCTGCTCTTGAGCTAGGTCCCAAACACTGGCTACACACTCCCGATGCAGCGCTCTGCTGCTCTCGAGCTAGATCACAAACACTGGCTACGCTCTCCCTGTGCAGTGCTCCGCTGCTCTCGAGCTAGGTCCCAAACACTGGCTATGCACTCCCTGTGCAGCACTCTACTGCTCTCGAGCTAAGTCCCAAACACTGGTTACGCACTCCATGTGCAGCGCTCCGCTGCTCTCGAGCTAGGTCCCGAACACCGGCTATGCCCTCCCCTTGCAGCGCTCTGCTGCTCTCGAGCTAGGTCCCGAACACTGGCTACGCACTCCCTGTGCAGCGCTCCGCTGCTCTCGAGCTAGAGAGACCCCAAACACTGGCTACGCACTCCCTGTGCAGCGCTCTGCTACTCTCGAGCTAGATCCCAAGCACTCTGCTGCTCTCGAGCTAGATCCCAAACACTGGCTACACACTCCCTGTGCATCGCTCTTACGCACTCCATGCTAGGTCCCAAAGACTGGCTACGCACTGCCTGTGCAGTGCTTCTCTGCTCTTGAGCTAGCTCCCAAACACTGGCTACGCACTCCCTGTGCAGCGCTCCGCTGCTCTCGAGCTACATCACAAACACGGGCTATAAACACCCTGTCCAGCGCTCTGCTGCTCTTGAGCTAGGTCCCAAACACGGGCTACGCACTCCCTGTGCAGCGCTCTGCTGCTCTCAAGCTAGGTCCCAAACACTGGCAACACACTCCCTCGCTGTGCAGCGCTCTGCTGCTCTCGAGCTAGATCCCAAACACTGGCTAGGCACTCCCTGTGCAGTGCTCTGCTGCTCTCAAGCTAGGTCCCAAACACTGGCTACACACTCCATGTGCAGCGTTCCGCTGCTCTCGAGCTAGGTCCCAAACACTGGCTAGGCACTCCCTGTGCAGTGGAACGCTGCTCTCGAGCTAGATCCCGAACACTGGCTAGGCACTCCGTGTGCAGCGCTCCGCTGCTCTCGAGTTAGGACCCGAACACTGGCTATGCACTTCCTGTGCAGCACTCCGCTGCTCTGGAGCTAGGTCCCAAACACTGGCTATGCACTCCCAGTGCAGCACTCTGCAGTTCTCGAGCTAGATCACAAACACTGGCTACGCACTCCCTGTGCAGTGCTCCGCTGCTCTCGAGCCTTGTCCCAAACACTGGCAACACACTCCCTGTCCAGCGCTCTGCTGCTCTCGAGCTAGATCCAAAACACTGGCTAGGCACTCCCTTTGGAGCGCTCCGCTGCACTCGAGCTAGATCCCAAACACTGGCTAGGCACTCCCTGTGCAGTGCTCTGCTTCTCTCGAGCTAGTTCTCGAAACACTGGCTATGTATTCCCTGTACAGCGCTCCGCTGCTCTTGAGCTAGGTCCCAAACACTGGCTACACACTCCCAGTGCAGCGCTCCGCTGCTCTCGAGCTAGATCACAAACACTGGCTACGCACCGCCTGTGCAGCGCTCCGCTGCTCTCGAGCTAGGTCCCAAACACTGGCAACACACTCCCTGTCCAGCGCTCTGCTGCTCTCGAGCTAGATCCCAAACACTGGCTAGGCACTCCCTTTGAAGCGCTCCTCTGCTCTCAAGCTAGATCCCGAACACTGGCTAGGCACTCCCTGTGCAGTGCTCCACTGCTCTCGAGCTAGGTCCCAAACACTGGCTATGCACTCCCTGTGTAGCACTCCACTGCTCTTGAGCTAGGTCCCAAACACTGGCTGCGCACTCCATGTGCAGCGCTCCGCTGCTCTCGAGCTAGGTCCCGAACACCGGCTAAGCCCTCCCTGTGCAGCGCTCTGCTGCTTTCGAGCTAGGTCCCAAACACAGGCTACACACTCCCAGTGCAGCGCTCCGCTGCTCTCGAGCTAGATCACAAACACTGGCTACGCATTCCCTGTGCAGCGCTCCGCTGCTCTCGAGCTAGGTCCCAAACACTGGCAACACACTCCCTGTCCAGCGCTCTGCTGCTCTCGAGCTAGATCCCAAACACTGGCTAGGCACTCCCTTTGGAGCGCTCCTCTGCTCTCAAGCTAGATCCCGAACACTGGCTAGGCACTCCCTGTGCAGTGTCCCGCTGTTCTCGAGCTAGGTCCCAAACACTGGCTACGCACTCCCTGTGCAGCACTCCACTGCTCTCAAGCTAGCTCCCAAATACTGGCTACGCACTCCATGTGCAGTGCTCCGCTGCTCTCGAGCTAGGTCCCGAACACCGGCTACTCCCTCCCTGTGCAGCGCTCTGCTGCTCTCGAGCTAGGTCCCGAACACTGGCTAGGCACTCCCTGTGCAGCACTCCGCTGCTCCCGAGCTAGGTCCCAAACACTGGCTACGCACTCCCTGTGCAGCGCTCCGCTGTTCTCGAGCTAGGTCCCAAACACTGGCTACGTACTCCCTGTGCTGCGCTCCGCTGCTCTTGAGCTAGATAGACCCCAAACACGGGCTACGCACTCCCTTTGCAGCGCTCTGCTGCTCTCGAACTAGATAGAGCCGAAACACTGACTTCGCACTCCCTGTCCAGCGCTCCGCTGCTCTCGAGCTGCATCCCAAACACTGGCTACGCACTCCCTGTGCAGCACTCCACTGCTCTCGAGCTAGGTCCCGAACACTGGCTACGCACTCCCTGTGCAGTGCTCAACTGCTCTCGAGCTAGGTCCCAAACACTGGCTAAACACTCCCTGTGCAGCACACCACTGCTCTCGAGCTAGGTCCCGAACACTGGCTACGCACTCCCTGTGCAGTGCTCAACTGCTCTCGAGCTAGGTCCCAAACACTGGCTACGCACTCCATGTGCAGCGCTCCGCTGCTCTCGAGCTAGGTCCCGACCACCGGCTACGCCCTCCCCGTGCAGCGCTCTGCTGCTCTCGAGCTAGGTCCCGAACACTGGCTAGGCACTCCCATGCAGCGCTCCGCTGCTCCCGAGCTAGGTCCCAAACACTGGCAACACACTCCCTCACTGTGCAGCGCTCTGCTGCTCTTGAGCTAGATCCCAAACACTGGCTAGGCACTCCCTGTGCAGTGCTCCGCTGCTCTCGAGCTAGGTCCCAAACACTGGCTACGTACTCCATGTGCAGCGCTCCGCTGCTCTCGAGCTAGGTCCGAAACACTGGCTACGCCCTCCCTGTGCAGCGCTCCGCTGCTCTCGAGCTAGGTCCCGAACACCGGCTAGGCACTCGCTGTTCAGCACTCAGCTTCTCTTGAGCTAGGTCCTGAACACTGGCTACACACTCCCTGTGCAGAGCTCTGTTGCTCTTGAGCTAGGTCCCAAACACTGGCTACACACTCTCAGTGCAGCACGCCACTGCTCTCGAGCTAGATCACAAACACTGGCTACGCACTCCCTGTGCAGCGCTCTGCTGCTCTCGAGCTAGGTCCCAAACATTGGCAACACACTCCCTGTCTAGCGCTCTGCTGCTCTTGAGCTAGATCCCAAACACTGGCTAGGCACTCCCTTTGGAGCGCTCCTCTGCTCTCAAGCTAGATCCCGAACACTGGCTAGGCACTCCCTGTGCAGTGGTCCGCTGCTCTCGAGCTAGGTCCCAAACACTGGCTATGCACTCCCTGTGCAGCACTCCACTGCTCTCGAGCTAAGTCCCAAACACTGGCTACGCACTCCATGTGCAGCGCTCCGCTGCTCTCGAGCTAGGTCCCGAACACCTGCTACGCCCTCCCCGTGCAGCGCTCTGCTGCTCTCGAGCTAGGTCCCGAACACTGGCTAGGCATTCCCTGTGCAGCGCTCCGCTGCTCCCGAGCTAGGTCCCAAACATTGGCTACGCACTCCCTGTGCAGCGCTCCGCTGCTCTCGAGCTAGAGAGACCCCAAACACTGGCTACGCACTCCCTGTGCAGCGCTCCGCTGCTCTCGAGCTACATCACAAACACGGGCTATGCACACCCTGTCCAGTGCTCCGCTGCTCTCGAGCTAGGTCCCAAACACGGGCTACGCACTCCCTGTGCAGCGCTCTGCTGCTCTCGAGCTAGGTCCCAAACACTGGAAACACACTCCCTCGCTGTGCAGCGCTCTGCTGCTCTCGAGCTAGATCCCAAACACTGGCTAGGCACTCCCTGTGCAGTGCTCCGCTGCTCTCGAGCTAGGTCCCAAACACTGGCTAGGCACTCCCTGTGCAGCGGAACGCTGCTCTCGAGCTAGATCCCGAACACTGGTTAGGCACTCCCTGTGCAGCGCTCCGCTGCTCTCGAGTTAGGACCCGCACACTGGCTACGCACTTCCTGTGCAGCACTCCGCTGTTCTCGAGCTAGATCACAAACACTGGCTACGCACTCCCTGTGCAGCGCTCTGCTGCTCTCAAGCTAGATCCAAAACACTGGCTAGGCACTCCCTTTGGAGCGCTCCGCTGCTCTCGAGCTAGATCCCAAACACTGGCTAGGCACTCCCTGTGCAGTGCTCTGCTTCTCTCGAGCTAGTTCTCGAAACACTGGCTATGTATTCCCTGTACAGCGCTCTGCTGCTCTTGAGCTAGGTCACAAACACTGGCTACACACTCCCAGTGCAGCGCTCCGCTGCTCTCGAGCTAGATCACAAACACTGGCTACGCACTCCCTGTGCAGCGCTCCGCTGCTCTCGAGCTAGGTCCCAAACACTGGCTATGCACTCCCTGTGCAGCACTCCACTGCTCTCGAGCTAAGTCCCAAACACTGGCTACGCACTCCATGTGCAGCGCTCCGCTGCTCTCGAGCTAGGTCCCGAACACCGGCTATGCCCTCCCCGTGCAGCGCTCTGCTGCTCTCGAGCTAGGTCCCGAACACTGGCTAGGCATTCCCTGTGCAGAGCTCCGCTGCTCCCGAGCTAGGTCCCAAACACTGGCTATGCACTCCCTGTGCAGTGCTCCGCTGCTCTCAAGCTAGGTCCCAAACACTGGCTACACACTCCATGTGCAGCGCTCCGCTGCTCTCGAGCTAGTTCCCAAACACTGGCTAGGCACTCCCTGTGCAGTGGAACGCTGCTCTCGAGCTAGATCCCGAACACTGGCTAGGCACTCCGTGTGCAGCGCTCCGCTGCTCTCGAGTTAGGACCCGAACACTGGCTACGCACTTCCTGTGCAGCACTCCGCTGCTCTGGAGCTAGGTCCCAAACACTGGCTATGCACTCCCAGTGCAGCACTCTGCTGTTCTCGAGCTAGATCACAAACACTGGCTACGCACTCCCTGTGCAGTGCTCCGCTGCTCTCGAGCCTTGTCCCAAACACTGGCAACACACTCCCTGTCCAGCGCTCTGCTGCTCTCGAGCTAGATCCAAAACACTGGCTAGGCACTCCCTTTGGAGCGCTCCGCTGCTCTCGAGCTAGATCCCAAACACTGGCTAGGCACTCCCTGTGCAGTGCTCTGCTTCTCTCGAGCTAGTTCTCGAAACACTGGCTATGTATTCCCTGTACAGCGCTCCGCTGCTCTTGAGCTAGGTCCCAAACACTGGCTACACACTCCCAGTGCAGCGCTCTGCTGCTCTCGAGCTAGATCACAAACACTGGCTACGCACTCCCTGTGCAGCGCTCCGCTGCTCTCGAGCTAGATCACAAACACTGGCTACGCACTCCCTGTGCAGCGCTCTGCTGCTCTCGAGCTAGGTCCCGAACACTGGCTAGGCACTCCCTGTGCAGCACTCCGCTGCTCCCGAGCTAGGTCCCAAACACCGGCTACGCACTCCCTGTGCAGCGCTCCGCTGCTCTCGAGTTAGGTCCCAAACACTGGCTACGCACTCCCTGTGCTGCGCTCCGCTGCTCTTGAGCTAGATAGACTCCAAACACGGGCTACGCACTCCCTGTGCAGCGCTCTGCTGCTCTCGAACTAGATAGAGCCGAAACACTGACAACGCACTCCCTGTCCAGCGCTCCGCTGCTCTCGAGCTACATCCCAAACACTGGCTACGCACTCCCTGTGCAGCACTCCACTGCTCTCGAGCTAGGTCCCGAACACTGGCTATGCACTCCCAGTGCAGCACTCTGCTGTTCTCGAGCTAGATCACAAACACTGGCTACGCACCCCCTGTGCAGTGCTCCGCTGCTCTCGAGCCTTGTCCCAAACACTGGCAACACACTCCCTGTCCAGCGCTCTGCTGCTCTCGAGCTAGATCCAAAACACTGGCTAGGCACTCCCTTTGGAGCGCTCCGCTGCTCTCGAGCTAGATCCCAAACACTGGCTAGGCACTCCCTGTGCAGTGCTCTGCTTCTCTCGAGCTAGTTCTGGAAACACTGGCTATGTATTCCCTGTACAGCGCTCCGCTGCTCTTGAGCTAGGTGCCAAACACTGGCTACACACTCCCAGTGCAGCGCTCCGCTGCTCTTGAGCTAGATCACAAACACTGGCTACGCACTCCCTGTGCAGCGCTCCGCTGCTCTCGAGCTAGGTCCCAAACACTGGCAACACACTCCCTGTCCAGTGCTCTGCTGCTCTTGAGCTAGATCCCAAACACTGGCTAGGCACTCCCTTTGGAGCGCTCCTCTGCTCTCAAGCTAGATCCCGAACATTGGCTAGGCACTCCCTGTGCAGTGCTCCGCTGCTCTCGAGCTAGGTCCCAAACACTGGCTATGCACTCCCTGTGTAGCACTCCACTGCTCTTGAGCTAGGTCCCAAACACCGGCTACGCCCTCCCTGTGCAGCGCTCTGCTGCTTTCGAGCTAGGTCCCAAACACTGGCTACAAACTCCCAGTGCAGCGCTCCGCTGCTCTCGAGCTAGATCACAAACGCTGGCTACGCACTCCCTGTGCAGCGCTCCGTTGCTCTCGAGGTAGGTCCCAAATACTGGCTAGGCTGTCCCTTTGGAGCGCTCCTCTGCTCTCAAGCTAGATCCCGAACACTGGCTAGGCACTCCCTGTTCAGTGTTCCGCTGTTCTCGAGCTAGGTCCCAAACACTGGCTACGCACTCCCTGTGCAGCACTCCACTGCTCTCAAGCTAGCTCCCAAACACTGGCTACGCACTCCATGTGCAGCGCTCCGCTGCTCTCGAGCTAGGTCCCGAACACCGGCTACTCCCTCCCTGTGCAGCGCTCTGCTGCTCTCGAGCTAGGTCCCGAACACTGGCTAGGCACTCCCTGTGCAGCACTCCGCTGCGCCCGAGCTAGGTCCCAAACACTGGCTAAGCACTCCCTGTGCAGTGCTCTGCTGCTCTCGAGCTAGGTCCCAAACACTGGCTACACACTCCCTGTGCTGCGCTCCGCTGCTCTTGAGCTAGATAGACCCCAAACACGGGCTACGCACTCCCTGTGCAGCGCTCTGCTGCTCTCGAACTAGATAGAGCCCAAACACTGACAACGCACTCCCTGTCCAGCGCTCCGCTGCTCTCGAGCTACATCCCAAACACTGGCTATGCATTCCCTGTGCAGCGCTCCGCTGCTCTCGAGCTAGGTCCCAAACACTGGCTACGCACTCCCTGTGCAGTGCTCAACTGCTCTCGAGCTAGGTCCCAAACACTGGCTACACACTCCCTGTGCAGCACTCCACTGCTCTCGAGCTAAGTCCCAAACACTGGCTACGCACTCCATGTGCAGCGCTCCGCTGCTCTCAAGCTAGGTCCCGAACACCGGCTACGCCCTCCCCGTGCAGCGCTCTGCTGCTCTCGAGCTAGGTCCCGAACACTGGCTAGGCACTCCCGTGCAGCGCTCCGCTGCTCCCGAGCTACGTCCCAAACACTGGCTACGCACTCCCTGTGCAGCGCTCCGCTGCTCTCGAGCTAGGTCCCAAACACTGGCAACACACTCCCTCACTGTGCAGCGCTCTGCTGCTCTTGAGCTATATCCCAAACACTGGCTAGGCACTCCCTGTGCAGTGCTCCGCTGCTCTCGAGCTAGGTCCCAAACACTGGCTATGTACTCCATGTGCAGCACTCCGCTGCTCTCGAGCTAGGTCCGAAACACTGGCTACGCCCTCCCTGTGCAGCGCTCCGCTGCTCTCGAGCTAGGTCCCGAACACCGGCTAGGCACTCGCTGTTCAGCATTCCGCTGCTCTCGAGCTAGATCACAAACACTGGCTACGCACTCCCTGTGCAGCGCTCTGCTGCTCTCGAGCTAGGTCCCAAACACTGGCAACACACTCCCTGTCCAGCGGTCTGCTGCTCTCGAGCTAGATCCCAAACACTGGCTAGGCACTCCCTTTGGAGCGCTCCTCTGCTCTCAAGCTAGATCCCGAACACTGGCTAGGCACTCCCTGTGCAGTGCTCCGCTGCTCTCGAGCTAGGTCCCAAACACTGGCTATGCACTCCCTGTGCAGCACTCCACTGCTCTTGAGCTAAGTCCCAAACACTGGCTACGCACTCCATGTGCAGCGCTCCGCTGCTCTCGAGCTAGGTCCCGAACACCTGCTACGCCCTCCCCGTGCAGCGCTCTGCTGCTCTCGAGCTAGGTCCCGAACACTGGCTAGGCATTCCCTGTGCAGCACTCCGCTGCTCCCGAGCTAGGTCCCAAACACTGGCTACGCACTCCCTGTGAAGCGCTCCGCTGCTCTCGAGCTAGAGAGACCCCAAACACTGGCTACGCACTCCCTGTGCAGCGCTCTGCTACTCTCGAGCTAGATCCCAAACACTCTGCTGCTCTCAAGCTAAATCCCAAACACTGGCTACACACTCCCTGTGCATCGCTCTTACGCACTCCCTGCTAGGTCCCAAAGACTGGCTACGCACTGTCTGTGCAGTGCTTCTCTGCTCTTGAGCTAGTTCCCAAACACTGGCTACGCACTCCCTGTGCAGCGCTCCGCTGCTCTCGAGCTACATCACAAACACGGGCTATGCACACCCTGTCCAGTGCTCCGCTGCTCTCGAGCTAGGTCCCAAACACGGGCTACGCACTCCCTGTGCAGCGCTCTGCTGCTCTCGAGCTAGGTCCCAAACACTGGCAACACACTCCATCGTTGTGCAGCGCTCTGCTGCTCTCGAGCTAGATCCCAAACACTGGCTAGGCACTCCCTGTGCAGTGCTCCGCTGCTCTCGAGCTAGTTCCCAAACACTGGCTACACACTCCATGTGCAGCGCTCCGCTGCTCTCGAGGTAGGTCCCAAACACTGGCTAGGCACTCCCTGTGCAGCGGAACGCTGCTCTCGAGCTAGATCCCGAACACTGGTTAGGCACTCCCTGTGCAGCGCTCCGCTGCTCTCGAGTTAGGACCCGAACACTGGCTACGCACTTCCTGTGCAGCACTCCGCTGCTCTCGAGCTAGGTCCCAAACACTGGCTATGCACTCCCAGTGCAGACCTCTGCTGTTCTCGAGCTAGATCACAAACACTGGCTACGCACTCCCTGTGCAGTGCTCCGCTGCTCTTGAGCCTTGTCCCAAACACTGGCAACACACTCCCTGTCCAGCGCTCTGCTGCTCTCGACCTAGATCCAAAACACTGGCTAGGCACTCCCTTTGGAGCGCTCCGCTGCTCTCGAGCTAGATCCCAAACACTGGCTAGGCACTCCCTGTGCAGTGCTCTGCTTCTCTCGAGCTAGTTCTCGAAACACTGGCTATGTATTCACTGTACAGCGCTCCGATGCTCTTGAGCTAGGTCCCAAACACTGGCTACACACTCCCAGTGCAGCGCTCCGCTGCTCTCGAGCTAGATCACAAACACTGGCTACGCACTCCCTGTGCAGCGCTCCGCTGCTCTCGAGCTAGGTCCCAAACACTGGCAACACACTCCCTGTCCAGCGCTCTGCTGCTCTCGAGCTAGATCCCAAACACTGGCTAGGCACTCCCTTTGGAGCGCTCCTCTGCTCTCAAGCTAGATCCCGAACACTGGCTAGGCACTCCCTGTGCAGTGCTCCGCTGCTCTCGAGCTAGGTCCCAAACACTGGCTATGCACTCCCTGTGTAGCACTCCACTGCTCTTGAGCTAGGTCCCAAACACTGGCTACTCACTCCATGTGCAGCGCTCCGCTGCTTTCGAGCTAGGTCCCGAACACCGGCTACGCCCTCCCTGTGCAGCGCTCTGCTGCTTTCGAGCTAGGTCCCAAACACTGGCTACACACTCCCAGTGCAGCGCTCCGCTGCTCTCGAGCTAGATCACAAACACTGGCTACGCACTCCCTGTGCAGCGCTCTGCTGCTCTCGAGCTAGGTCCCAAACACTGGCAACACACTCCCTGTCCAGCGCTCTGCTGCTCTCGAGCTAGATCCCAAACACTGGCTAGGCACTCCCTTTGGAGCGCTCCTCTGCTCTCAAGCTAGATCCCGAACACTGGCTAGGCACTCCCTGTGCAGTGTTCCGCTGTTCTCGAGCTAGGTCCCAAACACTGGCTACGCACTCCCTGTGCAGCACTCCACTGCTCTCAAGCTAGCTCCCAAACACTGGCTACGCACTCCATGTGCAGCGCTCCGCTGCTCTCGTGCTAGGTCCCGAACACCGGCTATTCCCTCCCTGTGCAGCGCTCTGCTGCTCTCGAGCTAGGTCCCGAACACTGGCTAGGCACTCCCTGTGCAGCACTCCAATGCTCCCGAGCTAGGTCCCAAACACTGGCTACGCACTCCCTGTGCAGCGCTCCGCTGCTCTCGAGCTAGGTCCCAAACACTGGCTACGCACTCCCTGTGCTGCGCTCCGCTGCTCTTGAGCTAGATAGACCACAAACACGGGCTACGCGCTCCCTGTGCAGCGCTCTGCTGCTCTCGAACTAGATAGAGCCCAAACACTGACAACGCACTGCCTGCCCAGCGCTCCGCTGCTCTTGAGCTACATCCCAAACACTGGCTACACACTCCCTGTGCAGCACTCCACTGCTCTCGAGCTAGGTCCCGAACACTGGCTACGCACTCCCTGTGCAGCGCTCCGCTGCTCTCGAGCTAGATCCCGAACACTGGCTAGACACTCCCTGTGCAGTGCTCCGCTGCTCTAGAGCAAGGTCTCGAACACTGGCTATGCATTCCCTGTGCAGCGCTCCGCTGCTCTCGAGCTAGGTCCCAAACACTGACAACACACTCCCTGTCCAGCACTCCGGTGCTCTCGAGCTAGATCCCGAACACTGGCTAGACACCCCCTGTGCAGTGCTCCGCTGCTCTCGAGCAAGGTCTCGAACACTGGCTATGCATTCCCTGTGCAGCGCTCCGCTGCTCTCGAGCTAGATCCCAAACACTGGCTAGGCACTCCCTTTGGAGCGCTCCTCTGCTCTCAAGCTAGATCCCGAACACTGGCTAGGCACTCCCTGTGCAGTACTCCGCTGCTCTCGAGCTAGGTCCCAAACACTGGCTACGCACTCCCTGTGCAGCACTCCACTGCTCTCGAGCTAAGTCCCAAACACTGGCTACGCACTCCATGTGCAGCGCTCCGCTGCTCTTGAGCTAGGTCCTGAACACCGGCTACGCCCTCCCCGTGCAGCGCTCTGCTGCTCTCGAGCTAGGTCCCGAACACTGGCTAGGCACTCCCTGTGCAGCGCTCCGCTGCTCCCGAGCTAGGTCCCAATCACTGGCTACGCACTACCTGTGCAGCGCTCCGCTGCTCTCGAGCTAGAGAGACCCCAAACACTGGCTACGCACTCCCTGTGCAGCACTCTGCTACTCTTGAGCTAGATCCTAAACACTCCGCTGCTCTTGAGCTAGGTCCCAAACACTGGCTACGGACTCCATGTGCAGCGCTCCGCTGCTCTCGAGCTAGGTCCGAAACACTGGCTACGCCCTCCCTGTGCAGCGCTCCGCTGCTCTCGAGCTAGCTCCCGAACACTGGCTAGGCACTCGCTGTTCAGCACTCAGCTTCTCTTGAGCTAGGTCCTGAACACTGGCTACACACTCCCTGTGCAGCGCTCTGTTGCTCTCGAGCTAGATCACAAACACTGGCTACGCACTCCCTGTGCAGCGCTCCGCTGCTCTCGAGCTAGGTCCCAAACACTGGCAACACACTCCCTGTCCAGCGCTCCGCTGCTCTTGAGCTAGGTCCCGAACACCGGCTACGCCCTCCCCGTGCAGCGCTCTGCTGCTCTCGAGCTAGGTCCCGAACACAGGCTAGGCATTCCCTGTGCAGCGCTCCGCTGCTCCCGAGCTAGGTCCCAAACACTGGCTACACACTCCCTGTGCAGCGCTCCACTGCTCTCGAGCTAGAGAGACCCCAAACACTGGCTACGCACTCCTTGTGCAGCGCTCTGCTACTCTCGAGCTAGATCCCAAACACTCTGCTGCTCTCGAGCTAGATCCGAAACACTGGCTACACACTCCCTGTGCATCGCTCTTACGCACTCCCTGCTAGGTCCCAAAGACTGGCTACGCACTCCCTGTGCAGTGCTTCTCTGCTCTTGAGCTAGCTCCCAAACACTGGCTACGCACTCCCTGTGCAGTGCTCCGCTGCTCTCGAGCTACATCACAAACACGGGCTATGCACACCCTGTCCAGTGCTCCGCTGCTCTCGAGCTAGGTCCCAAACACGGGCTACGCACTCCCTGTGCAGCGCTCTGCTGCTCTCGAGCTAGGTCCCAAACACTGGCAACACACTCCCTCACTGTGCAGCGCTCTGCTGCTCTCGAGCTAGATCCCAAACAAGGGCTACGCACTCTGTGTGCAGTGCTCCGCTGCTCTCGAGCTAGGTCCCAAACACTGGCTACGTACTCCATGTGCAGCGCTCCGCTGCTCTCGAGCTAGGTCCGAAACACTGGCTACGCCCTCCCTGTGCAGCGCTCTGTTGCTCTTGAGCTAGGTCCCAAACACTGGCTACACACTCCCAGTGAGGCACTCCGCTGCTCTCGAGCTAGGTCCCAAACACTGGCAACACACTCCCTGTCCATCGCTCTGCTGCTCTCGAGCTAGATCCCAAACACTGGCTAGGCACTCCCTTTGGAGCGCTCCTCTGCTCTCAAGCTAGATCCCAAACACTGGCTAGGCACTCCCTGTGCAGTGCTCCGCTGCTCTCGAGCTAGGTCCCAAACACTGGCTACACACTCCATGTGCAGCGCTCCGCTGCTCTCGAGCTAGGTCCCAAACACTGGCTAGGCACTCCCTGTGCAGCGGAACGCTGCTCTCGAGCTAGATCCCGAACACTGGTTAGGCACTCCCTGTGCAGCGCTCCGCTGCTCTCGAGTTAGGACCCGAACACTGGCTACGCACTTCCTGTGCAGCACTCCGCTGCTCTCGAGCTAGGTCCCAAACACTGGCTATGCACTCCCAGTGCAGACCTCTGCTGTTCTCGAGCTAGATCACAAACACTGGCTACGCACTCCCTGTGCAGTGCTCCGCTGATCTCGAGCCTTGTCCCAAACACTGGCAACACACTCCCTGTCCAGCGCTCTGCTGCTCTCGAGCTAGATCCAAAACACTGGCTAGGCACTCCCTTTGGAGCGCTCCGCTGCTATCGAGCTAGATCCCAAACACTGGCTAGGCACCCCCTGTGCAGTGCTCTGCTTCTCTCGAGCTAGTTATCGAAACACTGGCTATGTATTCCCTGTACAGCGCTCCGATGCTCTTGAGCTAGGTCCCAAACACTGGCTACACACTCCCAGTGCAGCGCTCCGCTGCTCTCGAGCTAGATCACAAACACTGGCTACGCACTCCCTGTGCAGCGCTCCGCTGCTCTCGAGCTAGATCCCGAACACTGGCTAAACACCCCCTGTGCAGTGCTCCGCTGCTCTCGAGCAAGGTCTCGAACACTGGCTATGCATTCCCTGTGCAGTGCTCCGCTGCTCTCGAGCTAGGTCCCAAACACTGGCTACGCACTCCCTGTGCAGTGCTCCGCTGCTCTCGAGCTAGATCCCAAACACTGGCTAGGCACTCCCTTTGGAGCGCTCCTCTGCTCTCAAGCTAGATCCCGAACACTGGCTAGGCACTCCCTGTGCAGTACTCCGCTGCTCTCGAGCTAGGTCCCAAACACTGGCTACGCACTCCCTGTGCAGCACTCCACTGCTCTCGAGCTAAGTCCCAAACACTGGCTACGCACTCCATGTGCAGCGCTCCGCTGCTCTTGAGCTAGGTCCTGAACACCGGCTACGCCCTCCCCGTGCAGCGCTCTGCTGCTCTCGAGCTAGGTCCCGAACACTGGCTAGGCACTCCCTGTGCAGCGCTCCGCTGCTCCCGAGCTAGGTCCCAATCACTGGCTACGCACTACCTGTGCAGCGCTCCGCTGCTCTCGAGCTAGAGAGACCCCAAACACTGGCTACGCACTCCCTGTGCAGCACTCTGCTACTCTTGAGCTAGATCCTAAACACTCCGCTGCTCTTGAGCTAGGTCCCAAACACTGGCTACGGACTCCATGTGCAGCGCTCCGCTGCTCTCGAGCTAGGTCCGAAACACTGGCTACGCCCTCCCTGTGCAGCGCTCCGCTGCTCTCGAGCTAGCTCCCGAACACTGGCTAGGCACTCGCTGTTCAGCACTCAGCTTCTCTTGAGCTAGGTCCTGAACACTGGCTACACACTCCCTGTGCAGCGCTCTGTTGCTCTCGAGCTAGATCACAAACACTGGCTACGCACTCCCTGTGCAGCGCTCCGCTGCTCTCGAGCTAGGTCCCAAACACTGGCAACACACTCCCTGTCCAGCGCTCTGCTGCTCTCGAGCTAGATCCCAAACACTGTCTAGGCACTCCCTTTGGAGCGCTCCTCTGCTCTCAAGCTAGATCCCGAACACTGGCTAGGCACTCCCTGTGCAGTACTGCGCTGCTCTCGAGCTAGGTCCCAAACACTGGCTACGCACTCCCTGTGCAGCACTCCACTGCTCTCGAGCTAAGTCCCAAACACTGGCTACGCACTCCATGTGCAGCGCTCCGCTGCTCTTGAGCTAGGTCCCGAACACCGGCTACGCCCTCCCCGTGCAGCGCTCTGCTGCTCTCGAGCTAGGTCCCGAACACAGGCTAGGCATTCCCTGTGCAGCGCTCCGCTGCTCCCGAGCTAGGTCCCAAACACTGGCTACACACTCCCTGTGCAGCGCTCCACTGCTCTCGAGCTAGAGAGACCCCAAACACTGGCTACGCACTCCTTGTGCAGCGCTCTGCTACTCTCGAGCTAGATCCCAAACACTCTGCTGCTCTCGAGCTAGATCCGAAACACTGGCTACACACTCCCTGTGCATCGCTCTTACGCACTCCCTGCTAGGTCCCAAAGACTGGCTACGCACTCCCTGTGCAGTGCTTCTCTGCTCTTGAGCTAGCTCCCAAACACTGGCTACGCACTCCCTGTGCAGTGCTCCGCTGCTCTCGAGCTACATCACAAACACGGGCTATGCACACCCTGTCCAGTGCTCCGCTGCTCTCGAGCTAGGTCCCAAACACGGGCTACGCACTCCCTGTGCAGCGCTCTGCTGCTCTCGAGCTAGGTCCCAAACACTGGCAACACACTCCCTCACTGTGCAGCGCTCTGCTGCTCTCGAGCTAGATCCCAAACAAGGGCTACGCACTCTGTGTGCAGTGCTCCGCTGCTCTCGAGCTAGGTCCCAAACACTGGCTACGTACTCCATGTGCAGCGCTCTGCTGCTCTCGAGCTAGGTCCGAAACACTGGCTACGCCCTCCCTGTGCAGCGCTCTGTTGCTCTTGAGCTAGGTCCCAAACACTGGCTACACACTCCCAGTGAGGCACTCCGCTGCTCTCGAGCTAGGTCCCAAACACTGGCAACACACTCCCTGTCCAGCGCTCTGCTGCTCTCGAGCTAGATCCCAAACACTGGCTAGGCACTCCCTTTGGAGCGCTCCTCTGCTCTCAAGCTAGATCCCAAACACTGGCTAGGCACTCCCTGTGCAGTGCTCCGCTGCTCTCGAGCTAGGTCCCAAACACTGGCTACACACTCCATGTGCAGCGCTCCGCTGCTCTCGAGCTAGGTCCCAAACACTGGCTAGGCACTCCCTGTGCAGCGGAACGCTGCTCTCGAGCTAGATCCCGAACACTGGTTAGGCACTCCCTGTGCAGCGCTCCGTTGCTCTCGAGTTAGGACCCGAACACTGGCTACGCACTTCCTGTGCAGCACTCCGCTGCTCTCGAGCTAGGTCCCAAACACTGGCTATGCACTCCCAGTGCAGACCTCTGCTGTTCTCGAGCTAGATCACAAACACTGGCTACGCACTCCCTGTGCAGTGCTCCGCTGATCTCGAGCCTTGTCCCAAACACTGGCAACACACTCCCTGTCCAGCGCTCTGCTGCTCTCGAGCTAGATCCAAAACACTGGCTAGGCACTCCCTTTGGAGCGCTCCGCTGCTCTCGAGCTAGATCCCAAACACTGGCTAGGCACCCCCTGTGCAGTGCTCTGCTTCTCTCGAGCTAGTTATCGAAACACTGGCTATGTATTCCCTGTACAGCGCTCCGATGCTCTTGAGCTAGGTCCCAAACACTGGCTACACACTCCCAGTGCAGCGCTCCGCTGCTCTCGAGCTAGATCACAAACACTGGCTACGCACTCCCTGTGCAGCGCTCCGCTGATCTCGAGCTAGGTCCCAAACACTGGCAACACACTCCCTGTCCAGCGCTCTGCTGCTCTCGAGCTAGAGCCCAAACACTGGCTAGGCACTCCCTTTGGAGCGCTCCTCTGCTCTCAAGCTAGATCCCGAACACTGGCTAGGCACTCCCTGTGCAGTGCTCTGCTGCTCTCGAGCTAGGTCCCAAACACTGGCTATGCACTCCCTGTGTAGCACTCCGCTGCTCTTGAGCTAGGTCCCAAACACTGGCTACGCACTCCATGTGCAGCGCTCCGCTGCTCTCGAGCTAGGTCCCGAACACCGGCTACGCCCTCCCTGTACAGCGCTCTGCTGCTTTCGAGCTAGGTCCCAAACACTGGCTACACACTCCCAGTGCAGCGCTCCGCTGCTCTCGAGCTAGATCACAAACACTGGCTACTCACTCCCTGTGCAGCGCTCCGCTGCTCTCGAGCTAGGTCCCAAACACTGGCAACACACTCCCTGTCCAGCGCTCTGCTGCTCTCGAGCTAGATCCCAAACACTGGCTAGGCACTCCCTTTGGAGCGCTCCTCTGCTCTCAAGCTAGATCCCGAACACTGGCTAGGCACTCCCTGTGTAGTGTTCCGCTGTTCTCGAGCTAGGTCCCAAACACTGGCTACGCACTCCCTGTGCAGCACTCCACTGCTCTCAAGCTAGCTCCCAAACACTGGCTACGCACTCCATGTGCAGCGCTCCGCTGCTCTCAAGCTATGTCCCGAACACCGGCTACTCCCTCCCTGTGCAGCGCTCTGCTGCTCTCGAGCTAGGTCCCGAACACTGGCTAGGCACTCCTTGTGCAGCACTCTGCTGCTCCCGAGCTAGGTCCCAAACACTGGCTACGCACTCCCTGTGCAGCGCTCCGCTGCTCTCGAGCTAGGTCCCAAACACTGGCTACGCACTCCCTGTGCTGCGCTCCGCTGCTCTTGAGCTAGATAGACCCCAAACACGGGCTACGCATTCCCTGTGCAGCGCTATGCTGCTCTCGAACTAGATAGAGCCCAAACACTGACAACGCACTGCCTGCCCAGCGCTCCGCTGCTCTTGAGCTACATCCCAAACACTGGCTACACACTCCCTGTGCAGCACTCCACTGCTCTCGAGCTAGGTCCCAAACACTGGCTACGCACTCCCTGTGCAGCGCTCCGCTGCTCTCGAGCTAGATCCCGAACACTGGCTAGACACTCCCTGTGCAGTGCTCCGCTGCTCTAGAGCAAGGCCTCGAACACTGGCTATGCATTCCCTGTGCAGCGCTCCGCTGCTCTCGAGCTAGGTCCCAAACACTGGCAACACACTCCCTGTCCAGCGCTCTGCTGCTCTCGAGCTAGATCCCAAACACTGGCTAGGCACTCCCTTTGGAGCGCTCCTCTGCTCTCAAGCTAGATCCCGAACACTGGCTAGGCACTCCCTGTGCAGTGTTCCGCTGTTCTCGAGCTAGGTCCCAAACACTGGCTACGCACTCCCTGTGCAGCACTCCACTGCTCTCAAGCTAGCTCCCAAACACTGGCTACGCACTCCATGTGCAGCGCTCCGCTGCTCTCGAGCTATGTCCCGAACACCGGCTACTCCCTCCCTGTGCAGCGCTCTGCTGCTCTCGAGCTAGGTCCCGAACACTGGCTAGGCACTCCTTGTGCAGCACTCCGCTGCTCCCGAGCTAGGTCCCAAACACTGGCTACGCACTCCCTGTGCAGCGCTCCGCTGCTCTCGAGCTAGGTCCCAAACACTGGCTACGCACTCCCTGTGCTGTGCTCCGCTGCTCTTGAGCTAGATAGACCCCAAACACGGGCTACACACTCCCTGTGCAGCGCTATGCTGCTCTCGAACTAGATAGAGCCCAAACACTGACAACGCACTGCCTGCCCAGCGCTCCGCTGCTCTTGAGCTACATCCCAAACACTGGCTACACACTCCCTGTGCAGCACTCCACTGCTCTCGAGCTAGGTCCCAAACACTGGCTACGCACTCCCTCTGCAGCGCTCCGCTGCTCTCGAGCTAGATCCCGAACACTGGCTAGACACTCCCTGTGCAGTGCTCCGCTGCTCTAGAGCAAGGTCTCGAACACTGGCTATGCATTCCCTGTGCAGCGCTCCGCTGCTCTCGAGCTAGGTCCCAAACACTGACAACACACTCCCTGTCCAGCACTCCGCTGCTCTCGAGCTAGATCCCGAACACTGGCTAGACACCCCCTGTGCAGTGCTCCGCTGCTCTCGAGCAAGGTCTCGAACACTGGCTATGCATTCCCTGTGCAGCGCTCCGCTGCTCTCGAGCTAGGTCCCAAACACTGGCTACGCACTCCCTGTGCAGTGCTCCGCTGCTCTCGAGCTAGATCCCAAACACTGGCTAGGCACTCCCTTTGGAGCGCTCCTCTGCTCTCAAGCTAGATCCCGAACACTGGCTAGGCACTCCCTGTGCAGTACTCCGCTGCTCTCGAGCTAGGTCCCAAACACTGGCTACGCACTCCCTGTGCAGCACTCCACTGCTCTCGAGCTAAGTCCCAAACACTGGCTACGCACTCCATGTGCAGCGCTCCGCTGCTCTTGAGCTAGGTCCTGAACACCGGCTACGCCCTCCCCGTGCAGCGCTCTGCTGCTCTCGAGCTAGGTCCCGAACACTGGCTAGGCACTCCCTGTGCAGCGCTCCGCTGCTCTCGAGCTAGGTCCCGAACACTGGCTAGGCACTCCCTGTGCAGCGCTCCGCTGCTCTCGAGCTAGAGAGACCCCAAACACTGGCTACGCACTCCCTGTGCAGCACTCTGCTACTCTCGAGCTAGATCCTAAACACTCCGCTGCTCTCGAGCTAGGTCCCAAACACTGGCTACGGACTCCATGTGCAGCGCTCCGCTGCTCTCGAGCTAGGTCCGAAACACTGGCTACGCCCTCCCTGTGCAGCGCTCCGCTGCTCTCGAGCTAGGTCCCGAACACTGGCTAGGCGCTCGCTGTTCAGCACTCAGCTTCTCTTGAGCTAGGTCCTGAACACTGGCTACACACTCCCTGTGCAGCGCTCTGTTGCTCTCGAGCTAGATCACAAACACTGGCTACGCACTCCCTGTGCAGCGCTCCGCTGCTCTCGAGCTTGGTCCCAAACACTGGCAACACACTCCCTGTCCAGCGCTCTGCTGCTCTCGAGCTAGATCCCAAACACTGGCTAGGCACTCCCTTTGGAGCGCTCCTCTGCTCTCAAGCTAGATCCCGAACACTGGCTAGGCACTCCCTGTGCAGTACTCCGCTGCTCTCGAGCTAGGTTCCAAACACTGGCTACGCACTCCCTGTGCAGCACTCCACTGCTCTCGAGCTAAGTCCCAAACACTGGCTACGCACTCCATGTGCAGCGCTCCGCTGCTCTTGAGCTAGGTCCAGAACACCGGCTACGCCCTCCCCGTGCAGCGCTCTGCTGCTCTCGAGCTAGGTCCCGAACACAGGCTAGGCACTCCCTGTGCAGCGCTCCGCTGCTCCCGAGCTAGGTCCCAAACACTGGCTACGCACTCCCTGTGCAGCGCTCCGCTGCTCTCGAGCTAGAGAGACCCCAAACACTGGCTACGCACTCCTTGTGCAGCGCTCTGCTACTCTCGAGCTAGATCCCAAACACTCTGCTGCTCTCGAGCTAGATCCGAAACACTGGCTACACACTCCCTGTGCATCGCTCTTACGCACTCCCTGCTAGGTCCCAAAGACTGGCTACGCACTCCCTGTGCAGTGCTTCTCTGCTCTTGAGCTAGCTCCCAAACACTGGCTACGCACTCCCTGTGCAGCGCTCCGCTGCTCTCGAGCTACATCACAAACACGGGCTATGCACACCCTGTCCAGTGCTCCGCTGCTCTCGAGCTAGGTCCCAAACACGGGCTACGCACTCCCTGTGCAACGCTCTGCTGCTCTCGAGCTAGGTCCCAAACACTGGCAACACACTCCCTCACTGTGCAGCGCTCTGCTGCTCTCGAGCTAGATCCCAAACACTGGCTACGCACTCCGTGTGCAGTGCTCCGCTGCTCTCGAGCTAGGTCCCAAACACTGGCTACGTACTCCATGTGCAGCGCTCCGCTGCTCTCGAGCTAGGTCCGAAACACTGGCTACGCCCTCCCTGTGCAGCGCTCTGTTGCTCTTGAGCTAGGTCCCAAGCACTGGCTATGCACTCCCAGTGCAGCACTCCGCTGCTCTCGAGCTAGGTCCCAAACACTGGCAACACACTCCCTGTCCAGCGGTCTGCTGCTCTCGAGCTAGATCCCAAACACTGGCTAGGCACTCCCTTTGGAGCGCTCCTCGGCTCTCAAGCTAGATCCCGAACACTGGCTAGGCACTCCCTGTGCAGTGTTCCGCTGTTCTCGAGATAGGTCCCAAACACTGGCTACGCACTCCCTGTGCAGCACTCCACTGCTCTCAAGCTAGCTCCCAAACACTGACAACGCACTCCCTGTCCAGCGCTCCGCTGCTCTCGAGCTACATCCCAAACACTGGCTATGCACTCCCTGTGCAGCACTTCACTGCTCTCGAGCTAGGTCCCGAACACTGGCTACGCACTCCCTGTGCAGCGCTCCGCTGCTCTCGAGCTAGATCCCAAACACAGGCTAGACACTCCCTGTGCAGTGCTCCGCTGCTCTCGAGCAAGGTCTCGAACACTGGCTATGCATTCCCTGTGCAGCACTCCGCTGCTCTCGAGCTAGGTCCCAAACACTGACAACACACTCCCTGTCCAGCGCTCCGCCGCTCTCGAGCTAGATCCCGAACACTGGCTAGACACTCCCTCTGCAGTGCTCCGCTGCTCTCGAGCAAAGTCTCGAACACTGGCTATGCATTCCCTGTGCAGCGCTCCGCTGCTCTCGAGCTAGGTCCCAAACACTGGCTACGCACTCCCTGTGCAGTGCTCCGCTGCTCTCGAGCTAGGTCCCAAACACTGGCTACGCACTCCATGTGCAGCGCTTCGCTGCTCTCAAACTAGGTCCTGAACACCGGCTACGCCCTCCCCGTGCAGCGCTCTGCTGCTCTCGAGCTAGGTCCCGAACACTGGCTAGGCACTCCCTGTGCAGCGCTCCGCTGCTCCCAAGCTAGGTCCCAAACACTGGCTACGCACTCCCTGTGCAGCGATCCGCTGCTCTCGAGCTAGAGAGACCCCAAACACTGGCTACGCACTCCCTGTGCAGCACTCTGCTACTCTCGAGCTAGATACTAAACACTCTGCTGCTCTCGAGCTAGATCCCAAACACTGGCTACACACTCCCTGTACATCGCTCTTACGCACTCCCTGCTAGGTCCCAAAGACTGGCTACGCACTGCCTGTGCAGGGCTCCGCTGCTCTCGAGCTACATCACAAACACGGGCTATGCACACCCTGTCCAGTGCTCCGCTGCTCTCGAGCTAGGTCCCAAACACGGGCTACGCACTCCCTGTCCAGCGCTCCCCTGCTCTCGAGCTAGATCCAAAACACTGGCTAGGCACTCCCTTTGGAGCGCTCCGCTGCTCTCGAACTAGATCCCAAACACTGGCTAGGCACTCCCTGTGCAGTGCTCTGCTTCTCTCGAGCTAGGTCTCGAAACACTGGCTATGCACTCCCTGTGCAGCGCTCTGCTTCTCTCGAGCTAGGTCCCAAACACTGGCTATGCACTCCATGTGCAGCGCTCCATTGCTCTCGAGCTACATCCCAAACACTGGCTACGCCCTCCCTGTGCAGCGCTCCGCTGCTCTCGAGCTAAGTCCCGATCACTGGCTAGGCACTCGCTGTGCAGCACTCAGCTTCTCTTGAGCTAGGTCCTAAACACTGGCTACGCACTCCCTGTGCAGCGCTCCGCTGCTCTTGAGCTAGGTCCCAAACACTGGCTATGCACTTCCTGTGCAGCCCTCCGCTGCTCTCGAGCTAGGTCCCAAACACTGGCTACGCACTCCCAGTGCAGCACTCCGCTGCTCTCGAGCTAGATCACAAACACTGGCTAAGCACTCCCTGTGCAGCGCTCCGCTGCTCTTGAGCTAGGTCCCAAACACTGGCTATGCACGTCCTGTGCAGCCCTCCGCTGCTCTCAAGCTAGGTCCCAAACACTGGCTACACATTCCATGTGCAGCGCACCGCTGCTCTCGAGCTAGATCCCAAACACTGGCTAGGCACTCCCTGTGCAGCGGAGCGCTGCTCTCGAGCTAGATCCCGAACACTAGCTAGGCACTCCCTGTGCAGCGCTCCGCTGCTCTCGAGTTAGGACCCGAACACTGCCTATGCACTTCCTGTACAGCCCTCCGCTGCTCTCGAGCTAGGTCCCAAACACTGGCTACGCACTCCCAGTGGAGCACTCCGCTGCTCTCGAGCTAGATCACAAACACTGGCTAAGCACTCCCTGTGCAGTGCTCCGCTGCTCTCAAGCTAGGTCCCAAACACTGGCTAGGCACTCCCTGTGCAGCGGAGCGCTGCTCTCGAGCTAGATCCCGAACACTGGCTAGGCACTCCCTGTGCAGCGCTCCGCTGCTCTCGAGTTAGGACCCGAATACTGGCTATGCACTTCCTGTGCAGCCCTCCGCTGCTCTCGAGCTAGGTCCCAAACACTGGCTACGCACTCCCAGTGCAGCACTCCGCTGCTCTCGAGCTAGATCACAAACACTGGCTATGCACTCCCTGTGCAGCGCTCCGCTTCTCTCGAGCTAGGTCCCAAAAAACTGGCTATGCACTCCATGTGCAGCGCTCCGTTGCTCTAAAGCTAGTTCCCAAACACTGGCTGGCCCTCCCTGTGCAGCGCTCCGCTGCTCTCGAGCTAGGTCCCGAACACTGGCTAGGCACTCGCTGTGCAGCACTCAGCTTCTCTTGAGCTAGGTCCTGAACACTGGCTACGTACTCCCTGTGCAGCGCTCCGCTGCTCTTGAGCTAGGTCTCAAACACTGGCTACACACTCCCTGTCCAGCGCTCTGCTGCTCTCGAGCTAGACCCCAAACACTGGCTAGGCACTCCCTTTGGAGCGCTCCTCTGCTCTCAAGCTAGATCCCGAACACTGGCTAGGCACTCCCTGTGCAGTGCTCCGTTGCTCTCGAGCTAGGTCCCAAACACTGGCTACGCACACCCTGTGTAGCACTCCACTGCTCTTGAGCTAGGTCCCAAACACTGGCTACGCACTCCATGTGCAGCGCTCCGCTGCTCTCGAGCTAGGTCCCGAACACCGGCTACGCCCTCCCTGTGCAGCGCTCTGCTGCTTTCAAGCTAGGTCCCAAACACTGGCGACGCACTCCCTGTCCAGCGCTCTGCTGCTCTCGAGCTAGATCCCAAACACTGGCTAGGCACTCCCTTTGGAGCGCTCCTCTGCTCTCGAGCTAGATCACAAACACTGGCTACGCACTCCCTGTGCAGCGCTCCGCTGCTCTCGAGCTAGGTCCCAAACACTGGCAACACACTCCCTGTCCAGCGCTCTGCTGCTCTCGAGCTAGATCCCAAACACTGGCTAGGCACTCCCTTTGGAGCGCTCCTCTGCTCTCAAGCTAGATCCCGAACACTGGCTAGGCACTCCCTGTGCAGTGTTCCGCTGTTCTCGAGCTAGGTCCCAAACACTGGCTACGCACTCCCTGTGCAGCACTCCACTGCTCTCAAGCTAGCTCCCAAACACTGGCTACGCACTCCATGTGCAGCGCTCCGCTGCTCTCGAGCTATGTCCCGAACACCGGCTACTCCCTCCCTGTGCAGCGCTCTGCTGCTCTCGAGCTAGGTCCCGAACACTGGCTAGGCACTCCTTGTGCAGCACTCCGCTGCTCCCGAGCTAGGTCCCAAACACTGGCTACGCACTCCCTGTGCAGCGCTCCGCTGCTCTCGAGCTAGGTCCCAAACACTGGCTACGCACTCCCTGTGCTGCGCTCCGCTGCTCTTGAGCTAGATAGACCCCAAACACGGGCTACGCACTCCCTGTGCAGCGCTATGCTGCTCTCGAACTAGATAGAGCCCAAACACTGACAACGCACTGCCTGCCCAGCGCTCCGCTGCTCTTGAGCTACATCCCAAACACTGGCTACACACTCCCTGTGCAGCACTCCACTGCTCTCGAGCTAGGTCCCAAACACTGGCTACGCACTCCCTGTGCAGCGCTCTGCTGCTCTCGAGCTAGATCCCGAACACTGGCTAGACACTCCCTGTGCAGTGCTCCGCTACTCTAGAGCAAGGTCTCGAACACTGGCTATGCATTCCCTGTGCAGCGCTCCGCTGCTCTCGAGCTAGGTCCCAAACACTGGCAACACACTCCCTGTCCAGCGCTCTGCTGCTCTCGAGCTAGATCCCAAACACTGGCTAGGCACTCCCTTTGGAGCGCTCCTCTGCTCTCAAGCTAGATCCCGAACACTGGCTAGGCACTCCCTGTGCAGTGTTCCGCTGTTCTCGAGCTAGGTCCCAAACACTGGCTACGCACTCCCTGTGCAGCACTCCACTGCTCTCAAGCTAGCTCCCAAACACTGGCTACGCACTCCATGTGCAGCGCTCCGCTGCTCTCGTGCTAGGTCCCAAACACTGACAACACACTCCCTGTCCAGCACTCCGCTGCTCTCGAGCTAGATCCCGAACACTGGCTAGACACCCCCTGTGCAGTGCTCCGCTGCTCTCGAGCAAGGTCTCGAACACTGGCTATGCATTCCCTGTGCAGCGCTCCGCTGCTCTTGAGCTAGATCCCAAACACTGGCTAGGCACTCCCTTTGGAGCGCTCCTCTGCTCTCAAGCTAGATCCCGAACACTGGCTAGGCACTCCCTGTGCAGTACTCCACTGCTCTCGAGCTAAGTCCCAAACACTGGCTACGCACTCCATGTGCAGCGCTCCGCTGCTCTTGAGCTAGGTCCTGAACACCGGCTACGCCCTCCCAGTGCAGCGCTCTGCTGCTCTCGTGCTAGGTCCCAAACACTGACAACACACTCCCTGTCCAGCACTCCGCTGCTCTCGAGCTAGATCCCGAACACTGGCTAGACACCCCCTGTGCAGTGCTCCGCTGCTCTCGAGCAAGGTCCCAAACACTGGCTATGCACTCCCTGTGCAGTGCTCCGCTGCTCTCGAGCTAGATCCCAAACACTGGCTAGGCACTCCCTTTGGAGCGCTCCTCTGCTCTCAAGCTAGATCCCGAACACTGGCTAGGCACTCCCTGTGCAGTACTCCACTGCTCTCGAGCTAAGTCCCAAACACTGGCTACGCACTCCATGTGCAGCGCTCCGCTGCTCTTGAGCTAGGTCCTGAACACCGGCTACGCCCTCCCAGTGCAGCGCTCTGCTGCTCTCGAGCTAGGTCCCGAACACTGGCTAGGCACTCCCTGTGCAGCGCTCCGCTGCTCCCGAGCTAGGTCCCAAACACTGGCTACGCACTCCCTGTGCAGCGCTCCGCTGCTCTCGAGCTAGAGAGACCCCAAACACTGGCTACGCACTCCCTGTGCAGCACTCTGCTACTCTCGAGCTAGATCCTAAACACTCCGCTGCTCTCGAGCTAGGTCCCAAACACTGGCTACGGACTCCATGTGCAGCGCTCCGCTGCTCTCGAGCTAGGTCCGAAACACTGGCTACGCCCTCCCTGTGCAGCGCTCCGCTGCTCTCGAGCTAGGTCCCGAACACTGGCTAGGCGCTCGCTGTTCAGCACTCAGCTTCTCTTGAGCTAGGTCCTGAACACTGGCTACACACTCCCTGTGCAGCGCTCTGTTGCTCTCAAGCTAGATCACAAACACTGGCTACGCACTCCCTGTGCAGCGCTCCGCTGCTCTCGAGCTAGGTCCCAAACACTGGCAACACACTCCCTGTCCAGCGCTCTGCTGCTCTCGAGCTAGATCCCAAACACTGGCTAGGCACTCCCTTTGGAGCGCTCCTCTGCTCTCAAGCTAGATCCCGAACACTGGCTAGGCACTCCCTGTGCAGTACTCCGCTGCTCTCGAGCTAGGTCCCAAACACTGGCTACGCACTCCCTGTGCAGCACTCCACTGCTCTCGAGCTAAGTCCCAAACACTGGCTACGCACTCCATGTGCAGCGCTCCGCTGCTCTTGAGCTAGGTCCAGAACACCGGCTACGCCCTCCCCGTGCAGCGCTCTGCTGCTCTCGAGCTAGGTCCCGAACACAGGCTAGGCACTCCCTGTGCAGCGCTCCGCTGCTCCCGAGCTAGGTCCCAAACACTGGCTACGCACTCCCTGTGCAGCGCTCCGCTGCTCTCGAGCTAGAGAGACCCCAAACACTGGCTACGCACTCCTTGTGCAGCGCTCTGCTACTCTCGAGCTAGATCCCAAACACTCTGCTGCTCTCGAGCTAGATCCGAAACACTGGCTACACACTCCCTGTGCATCGCTCTTACGCACTCCCTGCTAGGTCCCAAAGACTGGCTACGCACTCCCTGTGCAGTGCTTCTCTGCTCTTGAGCTAGCTCCCAAACACTGGCTACGCACTCCCTGTGCAGCGCTCCGCTGCTCTCGAGCTACATCACAAACACGGGCTATGCACACCCTGTCCAGTGCTCCGCTGCTCTCGAGCTAGGTCCCAAACACGGGCTACGCACTCCCTGTGCAACGCTCTGCTGCTCTCGAGCTAGGTCCCAAACACTGGCAACACACACCCTCACTGTGCAGCGCTCTGCTGCTCTCGAGCTAGATCCCAAACACTGGCTACGCACTCCGTGTGCAGTGCTCCGCTGCTCTCGAGCTAGGTCCCAAACACTGGCTACGTACTCCATGTGCAGCGCTCCGCTGCTCTCGAGCTAGGTCCGAAATACTGGCTACGCCCTCCCTGTGCAGCGCTCTGTTGCTCTTGAGCTAGGTCCCAAACACTGGCTACACACTCCCAGTGCAGCACTCCGCTGCTCTCGAGCTAGGTCCCAAACACTGGCAACACACTCCCTGTCCAGCGCTCTGCTGCTCTCGAGCTAGATCCCAAACACTGGCTAGGCACTCCCTTTGGAGCGCTCCTCGGCTCTCAAGCTAGATCCCGAACACTGGCTAGGCACTCCCTGTGCAGTGTTCCGCTGTTCTCGAGATAGGTCCCAAACACTGGCTACGCACTCCCTGTGAAGCACTCCACTGCTCTCAAGCTAGCTCCCAAACACTGACAACGCACTCCCTGTCCAGCGCTCCGCTGCTCTCGAGCTACATCCCAAACACTGGCTATGCACTCCCTGTGCAGCACTTCACTGCTCTCGAGCTAGGTCCCGAACACTGGCTACGCACTCCCTGTGCAGCGCTCCGCTGCTCTCGAGCTAGATCCCAAACACAGGCTAGACACTCCCTGTGCAGTGCTCCGCTGCTCTCGAGCAAGGTCTCGAACACTGGCTATGCATTCCCTGTGCAGCACTCCGCTGCTCTCGAGCTAGGTCCCAAACACTGACAACACACTCCCTGTCCAGTGCTCCGCCGCTCTCGAGCTAGATCCCGAACACTGGCTAGACACTCCCTCTGCAGTGCTCCGCTGCTCTCGAGCAACGTCTCGAACACTGGCTATGCATTCCCTGTGCAGCGCTCCGCTGCTCTCGAGCTAGGTCCCAAACACTGGCTACGCACTCCCTGTGCAGTGCTCCGCTGCTCTCGAGCTAGGTCCCAAACACTGGCTACGCACTCCATGTGCAGCGCTTCGCTGCTCTCAAGCTAGGTCCTGAACACCGGCTACGCCCTCCCCGTGCAGCGCTCTGCTGCTCTCGAGCTAGGTCCCGAACACTGGCTAGGCACTCCCTGTGCAGCGCTCCGCTGCTCCCAAGCTAGGTCCCAAACACTGGCTACGCACTCCCTGTGCAGCGATCCGCTGCTCTCGAGCTAGAGAGACCCCAAACACTGGCTACGCACTCCCTGTGCAGCACTCTGCTACTCTCGAGCTAGATACTAAACACTCTGCTGCTCTCGAGCTAGATCCCAAACACTGGCTACACACTCCCTGTACATCGCTCTTACACACTCCCTGCTAGGTCCCAAAGACTGGCTACGCACTGCCTGTGCAGGGCTCCGCTGCTCTCGAGCTACATCACAAACACGGGCTATGCACACCCTGTCCAGTGCTCCGCTGCTCTCGAGCTAGGTCCCAAACACGGGCTACGCACTCCCTGTCCAGCGCTCCCCTGCTCTCGAGCTAGATCCAAAACACTGGCTAGGCACTCCCTTTGGAGCGCTCCGCTGCTCTCGAACTAGATCCCAAACACTGGCTAGGCACTCCCTGTGCAGTGCTCTGCTTCTCTCGAGCTAGGTCTCGAAACACTGGCTATGCACTCCCTGTGCAGCGCTCTGCTTCTCTCGAGCTAGGTCCCAAACACTGGCTATGCACTCCATGTGCAGCGCTCCATTGCTCTCGAGCTACATCCCAAACACTGGCTACGCCCTCCCTGTGCAGCGCTCCGCTGCTCTCGAGCTAAGTCCCGATCACTGGCTAGGCACTCGCTGTGCAGCACTCAGCTTCTCTTGAGCTAGGTCCTAAACACTGGCTACGCACTCCCTGTGCAGCGCTCCGCTGCTCTTGAGCTAGGTCCCAAACACTGGCTATGCACTCCTGTGCAGCCCTCCGCTGCTCTCGAGCTAGGTCCCAAACACTGGCTACGCACTCCCAGTGCAGCACTCCGCTGCTCTCGAGCTAGATCACAAACACGGGCTAAGCACTCCCTGTGCAGCGCTCCGCTGCTCTTGAGCTAGGTCCCAAACACTGGCTATGCACGTCCTGTGCAGCCCTCCGCTGCTCTCAAGCTAGGTCCCAAACACTGGCTACACATTCCATGTGCAGCGCTCCGCTGCTCTCGAGCTAGATCCCAAACACTGGCTAGGCACTCCCTGTGCAGCGGAGCGCTGCTCTCGAGCTAGATCCCGAACACTGGCTAGGCACTCCCTGTGCAGCGCTCCGCTGCTCTCGAGTTAGGACCCGAACACTGCCTATGCACTTCCTGTGCAGCCCTCCGCTGCTCTCGAGCTAGGTCCCAAACACTGGCTACGCACTCCCAGTGCAGCACTCCGCTGCTCTCGAGCTAGATCACAAACACTGGCTAAGCACTCCCTGTGCAGTGCTCCGCTGCTCTCAAGCTAGGTCCCAAACACTGGCTAGGCACTCCCTGTGCAGCGGAGCGCTGCTCTCGAGCTAGATCCCGAACACTGGCTAGGCACTCCCTGTGCAGCGCTCCGCTGCTCTCGAGTTAGGACCCGAATACTGGCTATGCACTTCCTGTGCAGCCCTCCGCTGCTCTCGAGCTAGGTCCCAAACACTGGCTACGCACTCCCAGTGCAGCACTCCGCTGCTCTCGAGCTAGATCACAAACACTGGCTATGCACTCCCTGTGCAGCGCTCCGCTTCTCTCGAGCTAGGTCCCAAAAAACTGGCTATGCACTCCATGTGCAGCGCTCCGTTGCTCTAAAGCTAGTTCCCAAACACTGGCTGGCCCTCCCTGTGCAGCGCTCCGCTGCTCTCGAGCTAGGTCCCGAACACTGGCTAGGCACTCGCTGTGCAGCACTCAGCTTCTCTTGAGCTAGGTCCTGAACACTGGCTACGTACTCCCTGTGCAGCGCTCCGCTGCTCTTGAGCTAGGTCCCAAACACTGGCTACACACTCCCTGTCCAGCGCTCTGCTGCTCTCGAGCTAGATCCCAAACACTGGCTAGGCACTCCCTTTGGAGCGCTCCTCTGCTCTCAAGCTAGATCCCGAACACTGGCTAGGCACTCCCTGTGCAGTGCTCCGTTGCTCTCGAGCTAGGTCCCAAACACTGGCTACGCACACCCTGTGTAGCACTCCACTGCTCTTGAGCTAGGTCCCAAACACTGGCTACGCACTCCATGTGCAGCGCTCCGCTGCTCTCGAGCTAGGTCCCGAACACCGGCTACGCCCTCCCTGTGAAGCGCTCTGCTGCTTTCAAGCTAGGTCCCAAACACTGGCGACGCACTCCCTGTGCGGCGCTCTGCTGCTCTCGAGCTAGGTCCCAAACACTGCCAACACACTCCCTGTCCAGCGCTCTGCTGCTCTCGAGCTAGATCCCAAACACTGGCTAGGCACTCCCTTTGGAGCGCTCCTCTGCTCTCAAACTAGATCCCGAACACTGGCTACGCACTCCCTGTGCAGTGCTCCGCTGCTCTCGAGCTAGGTCCCAAACACTGGCTACACACTCCCTGTGCAGCACTAAACTGCTCTCGAGCTAAGTCCCAAACACTGGCTACGCACTCCATGTTCAGCGCTCCGCTGCTCTCGAGCTAGATCCCGAAGACCGGCTACGCCCTCCCCGTGCAGCGCTCTGCTGCTCTCGAGCTAGGTCCCGAACACTGGCTAGGCACTCCCTGTGCAGCGCTCCGCTGCTCCCGAGCTAGGTCCCAAACACTGGCTACGCACTCCCTGTGCAGCGCTCCGCTGCTCTCGAGCTAGAGAGACCCCAAACACTGGATACGCACTCCCTGTGCAGCACTCTGCTACTCTCGAGCTAGATCCTAAACACTCTGCTGCTCTCGACCTAGATCCCGATCACTGGCTAGGCACTCGCTGTGCAGCACTCAGCTTCTCTTGAGCTAGGTCCTAAACACTGGCTACGCACTCCCTGTGCAGCGCTCCGCTGCTCTTGAGCTAGGTCCCAAACACTGGCTATGCACTTCCTGTGCAGCCCTCCACTGCTCTCGAGCTAGGTCCCAAACACTGGCTACGCACTCCCAGTGCAGCACTCCGCTGCTCTCGTTCTAGATCACAAACACTGGCTAAGCACTCCCTGTGCAGCGCTCCGCTTCTCTCGAGCTAGGTCCCAAACACTGGCTATGCACTCCATGTGCAGCGCTCCGTTGCTCTCGAGCTACATCCCAAACACTGGCTACGCCCTCCCTGTGCAGCGCTCCGCTGCTCTCGAGCTAAGTCCCGATCACTGGCTAGGCACTCCCTTTGGAGCGCTCCTCTGCTCTCAAACTAGATCGCGAACACTGGCTACGCACTCCCTGTGCAGTGCTCCGCTGCTCTCGAGCTAGGTCCCAAACACTGGCTACACACTCCCTGTGCAGCACTCCACTGCTCTCGAGCTAAGTCCCAAACACTGGCTACGCACTCCATGTGCAGCGCTCCGCTTCTCTCGAGCTAGGTCCCAAACACTGGCTATGCACTCCATGTGCAGCGCTCCGTTGCTCTCGAGCTACATCCCAAACACTGGCTACGCCCTCCCTGTGCAGCACTCTGCTGCTCTCGAGCTAAGTCCCGATCACTGGCTAGGCACTCGCTGTGCAGCACTCAGCTTCTCTTGAGCTAGGTCCTAAACACTGGCTATGCACTCCCTGTGCAGCGCTCCGCTGCTCTTGAGCTAGGTCCCAAACACTGGCTATGCACTTCCTGTGCAGCCCTCTGCTGCTCTCGAGCTAGGTCCCAAACACTGGCTACACACTCCCAGTGCAGCGCTCTGCTGCTCTCGAACTAGATAGAGCCCAAACACTGACAACGCACTCCCTGTCCAGCGCTCCGCTGCTCTCGAGCTACATCCCAAACACTGGCTACGCACTCCCTGTGCAGCACTGCACTGCTCTCGAGCTAGGTCCCGAACACTGGCTAAGCACTCCCTGTGCAGCGCTCCGCTGCTCTCAAGCTAGGTCCCAAACACTGGCTACGCACTCCCTGTGCAGCGCTACGCTGCTCTTGAGCTAGGTCCCAAACACTGGCTACACACTCCCAGTGCAGCACTCCGCTGCTCTCGAGCTAGATCACAAACACTGGCTACGCACTCCCTATGCAGCGCTCCGCTGCTCTCGAGCTAGGTCCCAAACACTGGCTAGGCACTCCCTGTGCAGTGCTCCGCTGCTCTCGAGCTAGGTCCCAAACACTGGCTACACACTCCATGTGCAGCGCTCCGCTGCTCTCGAGCTAGGTCCCAAACACTGGCTAGGCACTCACTGTGCAGCGGAACGCTGCTCTCGAGCTAGACCCCGAACACTGGCTAGGCACTTCCTGTGCAGCGCTCCGCTGCTCTCGAGTTAGGGCCCGAACACTGGCTACGCACTTCCTGTGCAGCACTCCGCTGCTCTCGAGCTAGGTCCCAAACACTGGCTATGCACTCCCAGTGCAGCACTCTGCTGTTCTCGAGCTAGATCACAAACACTGGCTACGCACTCCCTGTGCAGTGCTCTGCTGCTCTCGAGCCGGGTCCCAAACATTGGCAACACACTCCCTGTCCAGCGTTCCGCTGCTCTCGAGCTAGATCCAAAACACTGGCTAGGCACTCCCTTTGGAGCGCTCCGCTGCGCTCGAGCTAGATCCCAAACACTGGCTAGGCACTCCCTGTGCAGTGCTCTGCTTCTCTCGAGCTAGGTCTCGAAACACTGGCTATGTATTCCCTGTACAGCGCTCCGCTACTCTTGAGCTAGGTCCCAAACACTGGCTATGCACTCCCTGTGCAGCGCTCCGCTTCTCTCGAGCTAGGTCCCAAACACTGGCTATGCACTCCATGTGCAGCGCTCCGTTGCTCTCGAGCTACGTCCCAAACACATGCTACGCCCTCCCTGTGCAGCGCTCCGCTGCTCTCGAGCTCGGTCCCGATCACTGGCTAGGCACTCGCTGTGAAGCACTCAGCTTCTCTTGAGCTAGGTCCTAAACACTGGCTACGCACTCCCAGTGCAGCGCTCCGCTGCTCTTGAGCTAGGTCCCAAACACTGGTTATGCACTTCCTGTGCAGCTCTCCGCTGCTCTCGAGCTAGGTCCCAAACACTGGCTACGCACTCCCAGTGCAGCACTCTGCTGCTCTCGAGCTAGATCACAAACACTGGCTAAGCACTCCCTGTGCAGCGCTCCACTGCTCTTGAGCTAGGTCCCAAACACTGGCTACACACTCCATGTGCAGCGCTCCGCTGCTCTTGAGCTAGGTCCCAAACACTGGCTAGGCACTCCCTGTGCAGCGGAGCGCTGTTCTCGAGCTAGATCCCGAACACTGGCTAGGCACTCCCTGTGCAGCCCTCTGCTGCTCTCGAGTTAGGACCCGAACACTGGGTATGCACTTCCTGTGCAGCCCTCCACTGCTCTCGAGCTAGGTCCCAAACACTGGCTACGCACTCCCAGTGCAGCACTCCGCTGCTCTCGAGCTAGATCACAAACACTGGCTAAGCACTCCCTGTGCAGTGCTCCGCTGCTCTTGAGCCTGGTCCCAAACATTGGCAACACACTCCCTGTCCAGCGCTCCGCTGCTCTCGAGCTAGATCCAAAACACTGGCTAGGCACTCCCTTTGGAGCGCTCCGCTGCTCTCGATCTAGATCCCAAACACTGGCTAGGCACTCCCTGTGCAGTGCTCTGCTTCTCTCGAGCTAGGTCTCAAAACACTGGCTATGTATTCCCTGTACAGTGCTCCGCTGCTCTTGAGCTAGGTCCCAAACACTGGCTATGCACTCCCTGTGCAGCGCTCCGCTTCTCTCGAGCTAGGTCCCAAAAAACTGGCTATGCACTCCATGTGCAGCACTCCGTTGCTCTCAAGCTAGGTCCCAAACACTGGCTACGCCCTCCCTCTGCAGCGCTCCGCTGCTCTTGAGCTAGGTCCCGAACACTGGCTAGGCACTCGCTGTGCAGCACTCAGCTTCTCTTGAGCTAGGTCCTGAACACTGGCTACGTACTCCCTGTGCAGCGCTCCGCTGCTCTTGAGCTAGGTCCCAAACACTGGCTACACACTTCCAGTGCAGCGCTCCGCTGCTCTCGAGCTAGATCACAAACACTGGCTACGCACTCCCTGTGCAGCACTCCGCTGCTCTCGAGCTAGGTCCGAAACATTGGCAACACACTCCCTGTCCATTGCTCTGCTGCTCTCGAGCTAGATCCCAAACACTGGCTAGGCACTCCCTTTGGAGCGCTCCTCTGCTCTCAAGCTAGATCCCGAACACTGGCTAGGCACTCCCTGTGCAGTGGTCCGTTGCTCTCGAGCTAGGTCCCAAACACTGGCTACGCACTCCCTGTGTAGCACTCCACTGCTCTTGAGCTAGGTCCCAAACACTGGCTACGCACTCCATGTGCAGCGCTCCGCTGCTCTCGAGCTAGGTCCCGAACACCGGCTACGCCCTCCCTGTGCAGCGCTCTGCTGCTTTCGAGCTAGGTCCCAAACTCTGGCTACACACTCCCAGTGCAGCGCTCCGCTGCTCTCGAGCTAGGTCCCAAACACTGGCAACACACTCCGTGTCCAGCGCTCTGCTGCTCTCGAGCTAGATCCCAAACACTGGCTAGACACTCCCTTTGGAGCGCTCCTCTGCTCTCTAGCTAGATCCCGAACACTGGCTAGGCACTCCATGTGCAGTGTTCCGCTGTTCTCGAGCTAGGTCCTGAACACCGGCTACTCCCTCCCTGTGCAGCGCTCTGCTGCTCTCGAGCTAGGTCCCGAACACTGGCTAGGCACTCCCTGTGCAGCACTCCGCTGCTCCCGAGCTAGGTCCCAAACACTGGCTATGCACTCCCTGTGCAGCGCTCCGCTGCTCTCGAACTAGGTCCCGAACACTGGCTATGCACTCCCTGTGCAGCGCTCCGCTGCTCTCGAGCTAGGTCCCAAACACTGGCTACGCACTCCCTGTGCTGCGCTCCGCTGCTCTTGAGCTAGATAGACCCCAAACACGGGCTACGCATTCCCTGTGCAGCGCTCTGCTGCTCTCGAACTAGATAGAGCCCAAACACTGACAACGCACTCCCTGTCCAGCGCTCCGCTGCTCTCGAGCTACATCCCAAACACTGGCTACGCACTCCCTGTGCAGCACTGCACTGCTCTCAAGCTAGGTCCCGAACACTGGCTAAGCACTCCCTGTGCAGCGCTCCGCTGCTCTCAAGCTAGGTCCCAAACACTGGCTACGCACTCCCTGTGCAGCGCTACGCTGCTCTTGAGCTAGGTCCCAAACACTGGCTACACACTCCCAGTGCAGCACTCCGCTGCTCTCGAGCTAGATCACAAACACTGGCTACGCACTCCCTATGCAGCGCTCCGCTGCTCTCGAGCTAGGTCCCAAACACTGGCTAGGCACTCCCTGTGCAGTGCTCCGCTGCTCTCGAGCTAGGTCCCAAACACTGGCTACACACTCCATGTGCAGCGCTCCGCTGCTCTCGAGCTAGGTCCCAAACACTGGCTAGGCACTCACTGTGCAGCGGAACGCTGCTCTCGAGCTAGACCCCGAACACTGGCTAGGCACTTCCTGTGCAGCGCTCCGCTGCTCTCGAGTTAGGACCCGAACACTGGCTACGCACTTCCTGTGCAGCACTCCGCTGCTCTCGAACTAGGTCCCAAACACTGGCTATGCACTCCCAGTGCAGCACTCTGCTGTTCTCGAGCTGGATCACAAACACTGGCTACGCACTCCCTGTCCAGCGCTCCGCTGCTCTCGAGCTAGATCCAAAACACTGGCTAGGCACTCCCTTTGGAGCGCTCCGCTGCGCTCGAGCTAGATCCCAAACACTGGCTAGGCACTCCCTGTGCAGTGCTCTGCTTCTCTCGAGCTAGGTCTCGAAACACTGGCTATGTATTCCCTGTACAGCGCTCCGCTACTCTTGAGCTAGGTCCCAAACACTGGCTATGCACTCCCTGTGCAGCGCTCCGCTTCTCTCGAGCTAGGTCCCAAACACTGGCTATGCACTCCATGTGCAGCGCTCCGTTGCTCTCGAGCTACGTCCCAAACACATGCTACACCCTCCCTGTGCAGCGCTCCGCTGCTCTCAAGCTCGGTCCCGATCACTGGCTAGGCACTCGCTGTGAAGCACTCAGCTTCTCTTGAGCTAGGTCCTAAACACTGGCTACGCACTCCCAGTGCAGCGCTCCGCTGCTCTTGAGCTAGGTCCCAAACACTGGCTATGCACTTCCTGTGCAGCTCTCCGCTGCTCTCGAGCTAGGTCCCAAACACTGGCTACGCACTCCCAGTGCAGCACTCTGCTGCTCTCGAGCTAGATCACAAACACTGGCTAAGCACTCCCTGTGCAGCGCTCCACTGCTCTTGAGCTAGGTCCCAAACACTGGCTACACACTCCATGTGCAGCGCTCCGCTGCTCTTGAGCTAGGTCCCAAACACTGGCTAGGCACTCCCTGTGCAGCGGAGCGCTGCTCTCGAGCTAGATCCCGAACACTGGCTAGGCAGTCCCTGTGCAGCCCTCTGCTGCTCTCGAGTTAGGACCCGAACACTGGCTATGCACTTCTTGTGCAGCCCTCCACTGCTCTCGAGCTAGGTCCCAAACACTGGCTACGCCCTCCCAGTGCAGCACTCCGCTGCTCTCGAGCTAGATCACAAACACTGGCTAAGCACTCCCTGTGCAGTGCTCCGCTGCTCTTGAGCCTGGTCCCAAACAATGGCAACACACCCCCTGTCCAGCGCTCCGCTGCTCTCGAGCTAGATCCAAAACACTGGCTAGGCACTCCCTTTGGAGCGCTCCGCTGCTCTCGAGCTAGATCCCAAACACTGGCTAGGCACTCCCTGTGCAGTGCTCTGCTTCTCTCGAGCTAGGTCTCAAAACACTGGCTATGTATTCCCTGTACAGTGCTCCGCTGCTCTTGAGCTAGGTCCCAAACACTGGCTATGCACTCCCTGTGCAGCGCTCCGCTTCTCTCGAGCTAGGTCCCAAAAAACTGGCTATGCACTCCATGTGCAGCGCTCCGTTGCTCTCAAGCTAGGTCCCAAACACTGGCTACGCCCTCCCTGTGCAGCACTCCGCTGCTCTTGAGCTAGGTCCCGAACACTGGCTAGGCACTCGCTGTGCAGCACTCAGCTTCTCTTGAGCTAGGTCCTGAACACTGGCTACGTACTCCCTGTGCAGCGCTCCGCTGCTCTTGAGCTAGGTCCCAAACACTGGCTACACACTTCCAGTGCAGCGCTCCGCTGCTCTCGAGCTAGATCACAAACACTGGCTACGCACTCCCTGTGCAGCACTCCGCTGCTCTCGAGCTAGGTCCCAAACATTGGCAACACACTCCCTGTCCATTGCTCTGCTGCTCTCGAGCTAGATCCCAAACACTGGCTAGGCACTCCCTTTGGAGCGCTCCTCTGCTCTCAAGCTAGATCCCGAACACTGGCTAGGCACTCCATGTGCAGTGGTCCGTTACTCTCGAGCTAGGTCCCAAACACTGGCTATGCACTCCCTGTGTAGCACTCCACTGCTCTTGAGCTAGGTCCCAAACACTGGCTACGCACTCCATGTGCAGCGCTCCGCTGCTCTCGAGCTAGGTCCTGAACACCGGCTACGCCCTCCCTGTGCAGCGCTCTGCTGCTTTCGAGCTAGGTCCCAAACTCTGGCTACACACTCCCAGTGCAGCGCTCCGCTGCTCTCGAGCTAGGTCCCAAACACTGGCTACGCACTCCCAGTGCAGCACTCTGCTGCTCTCGAGCTAGATCACAAACACTGGCTAAGCACTCCCTGTGCAGCGCTCCACTGCTCTTGAGCTAGGTCCCAAACACTGGCTACACACTCCATGTGCAGCGCTCCGCTGCTCTTGAGCTAGGTCCCAAACACTGGCTAGGCACTCCCTGTGCAGCGGAGCGCTGCTCTCGAGCTAGATCCCGAACACTGGCTAGGCAGTCCCTGTGCAGCCCTCTGCTGCTCTCGAGTTAGGACCCGAACACTGGCTATGCACTTCTTGTGCAGCCCTCCACTGCTCTCGAGCTAGGTCCCAAACACTGGCTACGCCCTCCCAGTGCAGCACTCCGCTGCTCTCGAGCTAGATCACAAACACTGGCTAAGCACTCCCTGTGCAGTGCTCCGCTGCTCTTGAGCCTGGTCCCAAACAATGGCAACACACCCCCTGTCCAGCGCTCCGCTGCTCTCGAGCTAGATCCAAAACACTGGCTAGGCACTCCCTTTGGAGCGCTCCGCTGCTCTCGAGCTAGATCCCAAACACTGGCTAGGCACTCCCTGTGCAGTGCTCTGCTTCTCTCGAGCTAGGTCTCAAAACACTGGCTATGTATTCCCTGTACAGTGCTCCGCTGCTCTTGAGCTAGGTCCCAAACACTGGCTATGCACTCCCTGTGCAGCGCTCCGCTTCTCTCGAGCTAGGTCCCAAAAAACTGGCTATGCACTCCATGTGCAGCGCTCCGTTGCTCTCAAGCTAGGTCCCAAACACTGGCTACGCCCTCCCTGTGCAGCACTCCGCTGCTCTTGAGCTAGGTCCCGAACACTGGCTAGGCACTCGCTGTGCAGCACTCAGCTTCTCTTGAGCTAGGTCCTGAACACTGGCTACGTACTCCCTGTGCAGCGCTCCGCTGCTCTTGAGCTAGGTCCCAAACACTGGCTACACACTTCCAGTGCAGCGCTCCGCTGCTCTCGAGCTAGATCACAAACACTGGCTACGCACTCCCTGTGCAGCACTCCGCTGCTCTCGAGCTAGGTCCCAAACATTGGCAACACACTCCCTGTCCATTGCTCTGCTGCTCTCGAGCTAGATCCCAAACACTGGCTAGGCACTCCCTTTGGAGCGCTCCTCTGCTCTCAAGCTAGATCCCGAACACTGGCTAGGCACTCCCTGTGCAGTGGTCCGTTGCTCTCGAGCTAGGTCCCAAACACTGGCTACGCACTCCCTGTGTAGCACTCCACTGCTCTTGAGCTAGGTCCCAAACACTGGCTACGCACTCCATGTGCAGCGCTCCGCTGCTCTCGAGCTAGGTCCTGAACACCGGCTACGCCCTCCCTGTGCAGCGCTCTGCTGCTTTCGAGCTAGGTCCCAAACTCTGGCTACACACTCCCAGTGCAGCGCTCCGCTGCTCTCGAGCTAGATCACAAACACTGGCTACGCACCCCCTGTGCAGCGCTCCGCTGCTCTCGAGCTAGGTCCCAAACACTGGCAACACACTCCGTGTCCAGCGCTCTGCTGCTCTCGAGCTAGATCCCAAACACTGGCTAGACACTCCCTTTGGAGCGCTCCTCTGCTCTCTAGCTAGATCCCGAACACTGGCTAGGCACTCCATGTGCAGTGTTCCGCTGTTCTCGAGCTAGGTCCTGAACACCGGCTACTCCCTCCCTGTGCAGTGCTCTGCTGTTCTCGAGCTAGGTCCCGAACACTGGCTAGGCACTCCCTGTGCAGCACTCCGCTGCTCCCGAGCTAGGTCCCAAACACTGGCTATGCACTCCCTGTGCAGCGCTCCGCTGCTCTCGAACTAGGTCCCGAATACTGGCTAGGCACTCGCTGTTCAGCACTCAGCTTCTCTTGAGCTATGTCCTGAACACTGGCTACACACTCCCTGTGCAGCGCTCTGTTGCTCTTGAGCTAGGTCCCAAACACTGGCTACACACTCCCAGTGCAGCACTCCGCTGCTCTCGAGCTAGATCGCAAACACTGGCTACGCACTCCCTGTGCAGCGCTCCGCTGCTCTCGAGCTAGGTCCCAAACACTGGCAACACACTCCCTGTCCAGCGCTCTGCTGCTCTCGAGCTAGATCCCAAACACTGGCTAGGCACTCCCTTTGGAGCGATCCTCTGCTCTCAAGCTAGATCCCGAACACTGGCTAGGCACTCCCTGTGCAGTGCTCCGCTGCTCTCGAGCTAGGTCCCAAACACTGGCTACGCACTCCCTGTGCAGCACTCCACTGCTCTCGAGCTAAGTCCCGAACACTGGCTAGGCACTCCCTGTGCAGCGCTCCGCTGCTCCCGAGCTAGGTCCCAAACACTGGCTACGCACTCCCTGTGCAGTGCTCCGCTGCTCTCGAGCTAGAGAGACCCCAAACACTGGCTACGCACTCCCTGTGCAGCGCTCTGCTACTCTCGAGCTAGATCCCAAATACTCTGCTGTTCTCGGGCTAGATCCCAAACACTGGCTACACACTCCCTGTGCATCGCTCTTACGCACTCCCTGCTAGGTCCCAAACACTGGCTATGCACTCCCTGTGCAGTGCTTCTCTGCTCTTGAGCTAGCTCCCAAACACTGGCTATGCACTCCCTGTGCATCGCTCCGCTGCTCTCGAGCTACATCACAAACACGGGCTATGCACACCCTGTCCAGTGCTCCGCTGCTCTCGAGCTAGGTCCCAAACACGGGCTACGCACTCCCTGTGCAGAGCTCTGCTGCTCTCGAGCTAGGTCCCAAACACTGGCAACACACTCCCTCATTGTGCAGCACTCTGCTGCTCTCGAGCTAGATCCCAAACACTGGCTATGCACTCCCTGTGCAGTGCTCCGCTGCTCTCGAGCTAGGTCCCAAACACTGGCTACGTACTCCATGTGCAGCGCTCCGCTGCTCTCGAGCTAGGTCCGAAACACTGGCTACGCCCTCCCTGTGCAGCGCTTCGCTGCTCTCGAGCTAGGTCCCGAACACCGGCTAGGCACTCGCTGTTCAGCACTCAGCTTCTCTTGAGCTAGGTCCTGAACACTGGCTACACACTCCCTGTGCAGCGCTCCTTTGCTCTTGAGCTAGGTCCCAAACACTGGCTACACACTCCCAGTGCAGCACTCCGCTGCTCTCGAGCTAGATCACAAACACTGGCTACGCACTCCCTGTGCAGCGCTCCGCTGCTCTCGAGCTAGGTCCCAAACACTGGCAACACACTCCCTGTCCAGCGCTCTGCTGCTCTCGAGCTAGATCCCAAACACTGGCTAGGCACTCCCTTTGGAGCGCTCCTCTGATCTCAAGCTAGATCCCGAACACTGGCTAGGCACTCCCTGTGCAGTGCTCCGCTGCTCTCGAGCTAGGTCCCAAACACTGGCTACGCACTCCCTGTGCAGCACTCCACTGTTCTCGAGCTAAGTCCCAAACACTGGCTACGCACTCCATATGCAGCGCTCCGCTGCTCTCGAGCTAGGTCCCGAACACCGGCTACACCCTCCCCATGCAGCGCTCTGCTGCTCTCGAGCTAGGTCCCGAACACTGGCTAGGCACTCCCTGTGCAGCGCTCCGCTGCTCCGGAGCTAGGTCCCAAACACTGGCTACGCACTCCCTGTGCAGCGCTCCGCTGCTCTCGAGCTAGAGAGACCCCAAACACTGGCTACGCACATCCCTGTGCAGCGCTCTGCTACTCTCGAGCTAGATCCCAAACACTCTGCTGCTCTCGAGCTAGATCCCAAACACTGGCTACACACTCCCTGTGCATCGCTCTTACGCACTCCCTGCTAGGTCCCAAAGACTGGCTGCGCACTGCCTGTGCAGTGCTTCTCTGCTCTTGAGCTAGCTCCCAAACACTGGCTACGCGCTCCCTGTGCAGCGCTCTACTGCTCTCGAGCTACATCACAAACATGGGCTATGCACACCCTGTCCAGTGCTCTGCTGCTCTCGAGCTAGGTCCCAAACACTGGCTACGCACTCCCTGTGCAGCGCTCTGCTACTCTCGAGCTAGATCCCAAACACTCTGCTGCTCTCGAGCTAGATCCCAAACACTGGCTACACACTCCCTGTGCATCGCTCTTACGCACTCCCTGCTAGGTCCCAAAGACTGGCTACGCACTGCCTGTGCAGTGCATCTCTGCTCTTGAGCTAGCTCCCAAACACTGGCTACGCACTCCCTGTGCTGCGTTCTACTGCTCTCGAGCTACATCACAAACACGGGCTATGCACACCCTGTCCAGTGCTCCGCTGCTCTCGAGCTAGATCCCAAACACTGGCTAGGCACTCCCTGTGCAGTGCTCTGCTGCTCTCGAGCTAGGTCCCAAACACTGGCTACACACTCCATGTGCAGCGCTCCGCTGCTCTCGAGCTAGGTCCCAAACACTGGCTAGGCACTCCCTGTGCAGCGGAACGCTGCTCTCGAGCTACATCCCGAACACTGGCTAGGCACTCCCTGTGCAGCGCTCCGCTGCTCTCGAGTTAGGACCCGAACACTGGCTACGCACTTCCTGTGCAGTGCTCCGCTGCTCTCGAGCTAGGTCCCAAACACTGGCTATGCACTCCCAGTGCAGCACTCTGCTGTTCTTGAGCTAGATCACAAACACTGGCTACGCACTCCCTGTGCAGTGCTCCGCTGCTCTCGAGCCTGGTCCCAAACACTGGCAACACACTCCCTGTCCAGCGCTCTGCTGCTCTCGAGCTAGATCCAAAACACTGGCTAGGCACTCCCTTTGGAGCGCTCCGCTGCTCTCGAGCTAGATCCCAAACACTGGCTACGCACTCCCTGTGCAGCGCTCCGCTTCTCTCGAGCTAGGTCCCAAACACTGGCTATGCATTCCATGTGCAGCGCTCCGTTGCCCTCGAGCTACGTCCCAAACACTGGCTACGCCCTCCCTGTGCAGCGCTCCACTGCTCTCGAGCTAGATCACAAACACTGGCTACGCACTCCCTGCGCAGCGCTCCGCTGCTCTCGAGCTAGGTCCCAAACACTGGCTAGGCACTCCCTGTGCAGTGCTCCGCTGCTCTCGAGCTAGGTCCCAAACACTGGCAACACACTCCCTGTCCAGCGCTCTGCTGCTCTCGAGCTAGATCCCAAACACTGACTAGGCACTCCCTTTGGAGCGCTCCTCTGCTCTCACACTAGATCCCGAACACAGGCTAGACACTCCCTGTGCAGTGTTCCGCTGTTCTCGAGCTAGGTCCCAAACACTGGCTACGCACTCCCTGTGCAGCACTCCACTATTCTCAAGCTAGCTCCCAAACACTGGCTACGCACTCCACGTGTAGCGCTCCGCTGCTCTCACGCTAGGTCCCGAACACCGGCTACTTCCTCCCTGTGCAGCGCTCTGCTGCTCTTAAGCTAGGTCCCGAACACTGGCTAGGCACTCCCTGTGCAGCGCTCCGCTGCTCCCGAGCTAGGTCCCAAACACTGGCTACGCACTCCCTGTGCATTGCTCTGCTGCTCTCGAGCTAGATCACAAACACTGGCTACGCACTCGCTGTGCAGCGCTCCGCTGCTCTCGAGCTAGGTCCCAAACACTGGCAACACACTCCCTGTCCAGCGCTCCGCTTCTCTCGAGCTAGGTCCCAAACACTGGCTATGCACTCCATGTGCAGCGCTCCGTTGCCCTCGAGCTACGTCCCGAACACCGGCTACTTCCTCCCTGTGCAGCGCTCTGCTTCTCTCGAGCTAGGTCCCAAACACTGGCTATGCACTCCATGTGCAGCGCTCCGTTGCCCTCGAGCTACGTCCCAAACACTGGCTACGCCCTCCCTGTGCAGCGCTCCGCTGCTCTCGAGCTAGATCACAAACACTGGCTACGCACTCCCTGCGCAGCGCTCCGCTGCTCTCGAGCTAGGTCCCAAACACTGGCTAGGCACTCCCTGTGCAGCACTTAGCTTCTCTTGAGCTAGGTCCTAAACACTGGCTACGCACTCCCTGTCCAGCGCTCTGCTGCTCTCGAGCTAGATCCCAAACACTGGCAACACACTCCCTTTGGAGCGCTCCTCTGCTCTCACGCTAGATCCCGAACACAGGCTAGACACTCCCTGTGCAGCGGGACACTGCTCTCGAGCTAGATCCCGAACACTGGCTAGGCACTCCCTGTGCAGCACTCCGCTGCTCTCGAGTTAGGACCCGAACACTGGCTACGCACTTCCTGTGCAGCGCTCCGCTGCTCTCGAGCTAGGTCCCAAACACTGGCTATGCACTCCCAGTGCAGCACTCTGCTGTTCTCGAGCTAGATCACAAACACTGGCTACGCACTCCCTGTCCAGTGCTCCGCTGCTCTCGAGCCTGGTCCCAAACACTGGCTAGGCACTCCCTTTGGAGCGCTCCACTGCTCTCGAGCTAGATCCCAAACACTGGCTAGGCACTCCCTGTGCAGTGCTCTGCTTCTCTCGAGCTAGGTCTCGAAACACTGGCTATGTATTCCCTGTACAGGACTCCGCTGCTCTCGAGCTAGGTCCCAAACACTGGCTATGCACTCCCTGTGCAGCGCTCCGCTTCTCTCGAGCTAGGTCCCAAACACTGGCTATGCACTCCATGTGCAGAGCTCCGTTGCTCTCGAGCTACGTCCCAAACACTGGCTACGCCCTCCCTGTGCAGCGCTCCGCTGCTCTCGAGCTAGGTCCCGATCACTGGCTAGGCACTCGCTGTGCAGCACTCAGCTTCTCTTGAGCTAGGTCCTAAACACTGGCTACGCACTCCCTGTGCAGCGCTCCGCTGCTCTTGAGCTAGGTCCCAAACACTGGCTACACACTCCCAGTGCAGCACTCCGCTGCTCTCGAGCTAGATCACAAACACTGGCTACGCACTCCCGGTGCAGCTCTCCGCTGCTCTCGAGCTAGGTCCCAAACACTTGCAACACACTCCCTGTCCAGCGCTCTGCTGCTCCCGAGCTAGATCCCAAACACTGGCTAGGCACTCCCTTTGGAGCGTTCCTCTGCTCTCAAGCTAGATCCCAAACACTGGCTAGGCACTCCCTGTGCAGTGCTCCGCTGCTCTCGAGCTAGGTCCCAAACACTGGCTACGCACTCCCTGTGTAGCACTCCACTGCTCTTGAGCTAGGTCCAAAACACTGGCTACGCACTCCATGTGCAGCACTCCGCTGCTCTCGAGCTAGGTCCCGAACACTGGCTACGCCCTCCCTGTGCAGTGCTCTGCTGCTTTCGAGCTAGGTCCCAAACACTGGCTACACACTCCCAGTGCAGCGCTCCACTGCTCTCGAGCTAGATCACAAACAGTGGCTACGCACTCCCTGTGCAGTGCTCCGCTGCTCTCGAGCTAGGTCCCAAACACTGGCAACACACTCCCTGTCCAGCGCTCTGCTGCTCTCGAGCTAGATCCCAAACACTGGCTAGGCACTCCCTTTGGAGCGCTCCTCTGCTCTCACGCTAAATCCCGAACACAGGCTAGACACTCCCTGTGCAGTGTTCCGCTGTTCTCGAGCTAGGTCCCAAACACTGGCTACGCACTCCCTGTGCAGCACTCCGCTGTTCTCAAGCTAGCTCCCAAACACTGGCTACGCACTCCATGTGTAGCGCTCCGCTGCTCTCGCGCTAGGTCCCGAACACCGGCTACTTCCTCCCTGTGCAGCGCTCTGCTGCCCTTAAGCTAGGTCCCGAACACTGGCTAGGCACTCCCTGTGCAGCGCTCCGCTGCTCCCGAGTTAGGTCCCAAACACTGGCTACGCACTCCCTGTGCATTGCTCTGCTGCTCTCGAGCTAGATCACAAACACTGGCTACGCACTCGCTGTGCAGCGCTCCGCTGCTCTCGAGCTAGGTCCCAAACACTGGCAACACACTCCCTGTCCAGCGCTCTGCTGCTCTCGAGCTAGATCCCAAACACTGGCTAGGCACTCCCTTTGGAGCGCTCCTCTGCTCTCAAGCTAGATCCCGAACACTGGCTAGGCACTCCCTGTGCAGTGCTCCGCTGCTCTCGAGCTAGGTCCCAAACATTGGCTACGCACTCCCTGTGTAGCACTCCACTGCTCTTGAGCTAGGTCCCAAACACCTGCTACGCCCTCCCTGTGCAGCGCTCTGCTGCTTTCGAGCTAGGTCCCAAACACTGGCTACACACTCCCAGTGCAGCGCTCCGCTGCTCTCGAGCTAGATCACAAACAGTGGCTACGCACTCCCTGTGCAGTGCTCTGCTGCTCTCAAGCTAGGTCCCAAACACTGGCAACACACTCCGTGTCCAGCGCTCTGCTGCTCTCGAGCTAGATCCCAAACACTGCTAGGCACTCCCTTTGGAGCGCTCCTCTGCTCTCAAGCTAGATCCCGAACACTGGCTAGGCACTCCCTGTGCAGTGCTCCGCTGCTCTCGAGCTAGGTCCCGAACACCGGCTACTCCCTTCCTGTGCAGCGCTCTGCTGCTCTCGAGCTAGGTCCTGAACACTGGCTAGGCACTCCCTGTGCAGCGCTCCGCTGCTCCCGAGCTAGGTCCCAAACACTGGCTACGCACTCCCTGTGCAGCGCTCCGCTGCTCTCGAGCTAGGTCCCAAACACTGGCTACGCACTCCCTGTGCTGCGCTCCAGTGCTCTTGAGCTAGATAGACCCCAAACATGGGCTATGCACTCCCTGTGCAGCGCTCTGCTACTCTCGAACTAGATAGAGCCCAAACACTGACTACGCACTCCCTGTGCAGCGCTCTGCTGCTCTCGAGCTAGATAGACCCCAAACACTGGCTACGAACTCCATGTGCAGTGCTCCGCTGCTCTCGAGCTAGATCCCAAACACTGGCTACGCACTCCCTGTGCAGCGCTCTGATGCTCTCGAGCTAGATAGACCCCAAACACTGGCTGCGCACTCCCTGTGCAGCGCTCCGCTACTCTCGAGCTAGATCCCAAACACTGGCTACGCACTCCATGTGTAGCGCTCTAATGCTCTCAAGAGAGATCCCAAACACTGGCTATGCACTCCCTGTGCAGCGCTCCTCTACACTCGAGCTAGGTCCAAAACACTGCCTACACACTCCCTGTGCAGCGCTTCGCTGCTCTCGAGCTAGGTCCCAAACACTGGCTATGCACTCCCTGTGCAGCGCTCAGCTGCTCTCGAGCTAGGTCCCAAACACGGGCTACGCACTCCCTGTCCAGCGCTCCGCTGCTCACAAGCTAGGTCCCAAACACTGGCTACGCACTGCCTGTGCAGCACTCCACTGCTCTCGAGCTAGGTCCCAAACACTGGCTATGCACTCCATGTGCAGCGCTCCGCTGCTCTCGAGCTAGGTCCCAAACACTGGCTAGGCACCCCCTGTGCAGCGGAGCGCTGCTCTCTAGCTAGATCCCAAACACTGGCTAGGCACTCCCTGTGCAGCGCTCCGCTGCTCTCGAGCTAGGTCACAAACACTGGCTACGCACTCCCTGTGCAGCGCTCCGCTGCTCTCGAGCTAGATCCCAAACACTGTCTACTCACTCCCAGTGCAGTGCTCTGCTGCTCTCGAGCTAGATCCCAAACACAGGCTACGCACTCCATGTGCAGCGCTCTAATGCTCTCAAGCGAGATACCAAAAACTGGCTATGCACTCGCTGTGCAGCGCTCGGCTGGTCTCGAGATAGGTAGACTCCTAACACTGGCTACGCACTTCCTGTGCAGCGCTCTGCTGCTCTCGAGCTAGAGAGACCCCAAACACTGGCTACGCACTCCCTGTGCAGCGCTCTGCTACTCTCGAGCTAGATCCCAAACACTCTGCTGCTCTCGGGCTAGATCCCAAACACTAGCTATGCACTCCCTGTGCATCGCTCTTACGCACTCCCTGCTAGGTCCCAAAGACTGGCTACGCACTCCCTGTGCAGCGCTTCTCTGCTGTTGAGCTAGCTCCCAAACACTGGCTACGCACTCCCTGTGCAGCACTCCGCTACTCTCGAGCTACATCACAAACACTAGCTATGCACTCCCTGTCCAGTGCTCCGCTGCTCTCGTGCTAGGTCCCAAACACCGGCTACGCACTCCCTGTGCAGCGCTCTGCTGTACTCGAGCTAGATCCCAAACACTGGCTAGGCACTCCCTGTGCAGTGCTCCGCTGCTCTCGAGCTAGGTCCCAAACACTGGCTACACACTCCATGTGCAGCGCTCCGCTGCTCTCGAGCTAGGTCCCAAACACTGGCTAGGCACTCCCTGTGCAGCGGAGTGCTGTTCTCGAGCTAGATCCCGAACACTTGCTAGGCACTCCCTGTGCAGCGCTCCGCTACTCTCGAGTTAGGACCCGAACACTGGCTACGCACTTCCTGTGCAGCCCTCCGCTGCTCTCGAGCTAGGTCCCAAACACTGGCTACGCACTCCCAGTGCAGCGCTCCGCTGCTCTCGAGCTAGGTCCCAAACACTGGCTACGCACTCCCAGTGCAGCACTCCGCTGCTCTCGAGCTAGATCACAAACACTGACTACGCACTCCCTGTGCAGCGCTCCGCTGCTCTCAAGCTAGGTCCCAAACACTGGCAACACACTCCCTGTCCAGCGCTCCGCTGCTCTCGAGCTAGATCCAAAACACTGGCTAGGCACTCCCTTTGGAGCGCTCCGCTGCTCTCGAGCTAGATCACAAACACTGACTACGCACTCCCTGTGCAGCGCTCCGCTGCTCTCAAGCTAGGTCCCAAACACTGGCAACACACTCCCTGTCCAGCGCTCCGCTGCTCTCGAGCTAGATCCAAAACACTGGCTAGGCACTCCCTTTGGAGCGCTCCGCTGCTCTCGAGCTAGATCCCAAACACTGGCTAGGCACTCCCTGTGCAATGCTCTGCTTCTCTCGAGCTAGGTCTCGAACATTGGCTATGTAATCCCTGTACAGCGCTCCGCTGCTCTTGAGCTAGGTCCCAAACACTGGCTATGCACTCCCTGTGCAGCGCTCCGCTGCTCTCGAGCTAGGTCCCAAACACTGGCTATGCACTCTATGTGCAGCGCTCCGTTGCTCTCGAGCTAGATCCGAAACACTGGCTACGCCCTCCCTGTGCAGCGCTCCACTGCTCTCGAGCTAGGTCCCGAACACTGGCTAGGCACTCGCTGTGCAGCACTCAGCTTCTCTTGAGCTAGGTCCTGAACACTGGATATGCACTCCCTGTGCAGCGCTCTGCTGCTCTTGAGCTAGGTCCCAAACACTGGCTACACACTCCCAGTGCAGCACTCCGCTGCTCTCGAGCTAGATTACAAACACTGGCTACACACTCCCTGTCCAGCGCTCTGCTGCTCTCGAGCTAGATCCCAAACACTGGCTAGGCACTCCCTTTGGAGCGCTCCTCTGCTCTCAAGCTAGATCCCGAACACTGGCTAGGCACTCCCTGTGCAGTGCTCCGCTGCTCTCAAGCTAGGTCCCAAACACTGGCTACGCACTCCCTGTGCAGCACTCCACTGCTCTCGAGCTAGGTCCCAAACACTGGCTACGCACTCCATGTGCAGCGCTCCTCTGCTCTTGAGCTAAGTCCCAAACACTGGCTACACACTCCCAGTGCAGCACTCCGCTGCTCTCGAGCTAGATCACAAACACTGGCTACGCACTCCCTGTGCAGCGCTCCGCTGCTCTCGAGCTAGGTCCCAAACACTGGCAACACACTCCCTGTCCAGCGCTCTGCTGCTCTCGAGCTACATCCCAAACACTGGCTAGGCACTCTCTTTGGAGCGTTCCTCTGCTCTCAAGCTAGATCCCGAACACTGGCTAGGCACTCCCTGTGCAGTGCTCCGCTGCTCTCGAGCTAGGTCCCAAACACTGGCTACGCACTCCCTGTGTAGCACTCCACTGCTCTTGAGCTAGGTCCCAAACACTGGCTACGCACTCCATGTGCAGCGCTCCGCTGCTCTCGAGCTAGGTCCCGAACACTGGCTACGCCCTCCCTGTGCAGCGCTTTGCTGCTTTCGAGCTATGTCCCAAACACTGGCTACACACTCCCAGTGCAGCGCTCCACTGCTCTCGAGCTAGATCACAAACAGTGGCTACGCACTCCCTGTGCAGTGCTCCGCTGCTCTCGAGCTAGGTCCCAAACACTGGCAACACACTCCCTGTCCAGCGCTCTGCTGCTCTCGAGCTAGATCCCAAACACTGGCTAGGCACTCCCTTTGGAGCGCTCCTCTGCTCTCAAGCTAGATCCCGAACACTGGCTAGGCACTCCCTGTGCAGTGTTCTGCTGTTCTCGAGCTAGGTCCCAAACACTGGCTACGCACTCCCTGTGCAGCACTCCACTGCTCTCAAGCTAGCTCCCAAACACTGGCTACGCACTCCATGTGCAGCGCTCTGCTGCTCTCGAGCTAGGTCCCGAACACCGGCTACTTCCTCCCTGTGCAGCGCTCCGCTGCTCCCGAGCTAGATCCCAAACACTGGCTACGCACTCCCTGTGCATTGCTCTGCTGCTCTCGAGCTAGATCACAAACACTGGCTACGCACTCGCTGTGCAGCGCTCCGCTGCTCTCGAGCTAGGTCCCAAACACTGGCAACACACTCGCTGTGCAGCGCTCCGCTGCTCTCGAGCTAGGTCCCAAACACTGGCAACACACTCCCTTTGGAGCGCTCCTCTGCTCTCAAGCTAGATCCCGAACACTGGCTAGGCACTCCCTGTGCAGTGCTCCGCTGCTCTCGAGCTAGATCCCAAACACTGGCTACGCACTCCCTGTGTAGCACTCCACTGCTCTTGAGCTAGGTCCCAAACACTGGCTACGCACTCGATTTGCAGCGCTCCGCTGCTCTCGAGGTATGTCCCGAACACCGGCTACGCCCTCCCTGTGCAGCGCTCTGCTGCTTTCGAGCTAGGTCCCAAACACTGGCTACACACTCCCAGTGCAGCGCTCCGCTGCTCTCGAGCTAGATCACAAACAGTGGCTACACACTCCCTGTGCAGTGCTCCGCTGCTCTCGAGCTAGGTCCCAAACACTGGCAACACACTCCCTGTCCAGCGCTCTGCTGCTCTCGAGCTAGATCCCAAACACTGCTAGGCACTCCCTTTGGAGCGCTCCTCTGCTCTCAAGCTAGATCCCGAACACTGGCTAGGCACTCCCTGTGCAGTGTTCTGCTGTTCTCGAGCTAGGTCCCAAACACTGGCTACGCACTCCCTGTGCAGCACTCCACTGCTCTCAAGCTAGCACCCAAACACTGGCTACGCACTCCATGTGCAGCGCTCCGCTGCTCTCGAGCTAGGTCCCGAACACCGGCTACTCCCTCCCTGTGCAGCGCTCTGCTGCTCTCGAGCTAGGTCCCGAACACTGGCTAGGCACTCCCTGTGCAGCGCTCCGCTGCTCCCGAGCTAGGTCCCAAACACTGGCTAGGCACTCCCTGTGCAGCGCTCCGCTGCTCTCGAGCTAGGTCCCAAACACTGGCTACGCACTCCCTGTGCTGCGCTCCGCTGCTCTTGAGCTAGATAGACCCCAAACATGGACTACACACTCCCTGTGCAGCGCTCTGCTACTCTCGAACTAGATAGAGCCCAAACACTGAATACGCACTCCCTGTGCAGCGCTCTGCTGCTCTCGAGCTAGATAGACCCCAAACACTGGCTACGAACTCCATGTGCAGTGCTCCGCTGCTCTAGAGCTAGATCCCAAACACTGGCTACGCACTCCCTGTGCAGCGCTCTGCTGCTCTCGAGCTAGATAGACCCCAAACACTGCCTAGGCACTCCCTGTGCAGCGCTATGATGCTCTCGAGCTAGATAGACCCCAAACACTGTCTGCGCACTCCCTGTGCAGCGCTCCGCTACTCTCGAGCTAGATCCCAAACACTGGCTACGCACTCCATGTGTAGCGCTCTAATGCTCTCAAGAGAGATCCCAAACACTGGCTTGCACTCCCTGTGCAGCGCTACGCTGCACTCGAGCTAGGTCCCAAACACTGGCTACGCACTTCCTGTGCAGTGCTCCGCTGCTCTCGAGCTGGGTCCCAAACACTGGCTACGCACTCCCAGTGCAGCACTCCGCTGCTCTCGAGCTAGATCACAAACACTGACTACACACTCCCTGTGCAGCGCTCCGCTGCTCTCGAGCTAGGTCCCAAACACTGGCAACACACTCCCTGTCCAGCGCTCCGCTGCTCTCGAGCTAGATCCAAAACACTGGCTAGGCACTCCCTTTGGAGCGCTCCGCTGCTCTCGAGCTAGATCCCAAACACTGGCTAGGCACTCCCTGTGCAGTGCTCTGCTTCTCTCGAGCTAGGTCTCGAACACTGGCTATGTATTCCCTGTACAGCGCTCCGCTGCTCTTGAGCCAGGTCCCAAACACTGGCTATGCACTCCCTGTGCAGCGCTCCGCTGCTCTCGAGCTAGGTCCCAAACACTGGCTATGCACTCTATGTGCAGCGCTCCGTTGCTCTCAAGCTAGATCCGAAACACTGGCTACGCCCTCCCTGTGCAGCGCTCCGCTGCTCTCGAGCTGGGTCCCAAACACTGGCTACGCACTCCCAGTGCAGCACTCCACTGCTCTCGAGCTAGATCACAAACACTGACTACGCACTCCCTGTGCAGCGCTCTGCTGCTCTCGAGCTAGATAGACCCCAAACACTGCCTAGGCACTCCCTGTGCAGCGCTCTGATGCTCTCGAGCTAGATAGACCCCAAACACTGGCTGCGCACTCCCTGTGCAGCGCTCCGCTACTCTCGAGCTAGATCCCAAACACTGGCTACGCACTCCATGTGTAGCGCTCTAATGCTCTCAAGAGAGATCCCAAACACTGGCTTGCACTCCCTGTGCAGCGCTCCGCTGCACTCGAGCTAGGTCCCAAACACTGGCTACGCACTTCCTGTGCAGTGCTCCGCTGCTCTCGAGCTGGGTCCCAAACACTGGCTACGCACTCCCAGTGCAGCACTCCGCTGCTCTCGAGCTAGATCACAAACACTGACTACGCACTCCCTGTGCAGCGCTCCGCTGCTCTCGAGCTAGGTCCCAAACACTGGCAACACACTCCCTGTCCAGCGCTCCGCTGCTCTCGAGCTAGATCCAAAACACTGGCTAGGCACTCCCTTTGGAGCGCTCCGCTGCTCTCGAGCTAGATCCCAAACACTGGCTAGGCACTCCCTGTGCAGTGCTCTGCTTCTCTCGAGCTAGGTCTCGAACACTGGCTATGTATTCCCTGTACAGCGCTCCGCTGCTCTTGAGCTAGGTCCCAAACACTGGCTATGCACTCCCTGTGCAACGCTCCGCTGCTCTCGAGCTAGGTCCCAAACACTGGCTATGCACTCTATGTGCAGCGCTCCGTTGCTCTCAAGCTAGATCCGAAACACTGGCTACGCCCTCCCTGTGCAGCGCTCCGCTGCTCTCGAGCTAGGTCCCGAACACTGGCTAGGCACTCGCTGTGCAGCACTCAGCTTCTCTTGAGCTAGGTCCTAAACACTGGATATGCACTCCCTGTGCAGCGCTCTGCTGCTCTTGAGCTAGGTCCCAAACACTGGCTATACACTCCCAGTGCAGCACTCCGCTGCTCTCTAGCTAGATTACAAACACTGGCTACGCACTCCCTGTCCAGCGCTCTGCTGCTCTCGAGCTAGATCCCAAACACTGGCTAGGCACTCCCTTTGGAGCGCTCCTCTGCTCTCAAGCTAGATCCCGAACACTGGCTAGGCACTCCCTGTGCAGTGCTCCGCTGCTCTCAAGCTAGGTCCCAAACACTGGCTATGCACTCCCTGTGCAGCACTCCACTGCTCACGAGCTAGGTCCCAAACACTGGCTACGCACTCCATGTGCAGCGCTCCGCTGCTCTTGAGCTAGGTCCCAAACACTGGCTACACACTCCCAGTGCAGCACTCCGCTGCTCTCGAGCTAGATCACAAACACTGGCTACGCACTCCCTGTGCAGCGCTCCGCTGCTCTCGAGCTAGGTCCCAAACACTGGCAACACACTCCCTGTCCAGCGCTCTGCTGCTCTCGAGCTACATCCCAAACACTGGCTAGGCACTCTCTTTGGACCGTTCCTCTGCTCTCAAGCTAGATCCCGAACACTGGCTAGGCACTCCCTGTGCAGTGCTCCGCTGCTCTCGAGCTAGGTCCCAAACACTGGCTACGCACTCCCTGTGTAGCACTCCACTGCTCTTGAGCTAGGTCCCAAACACTGGCTACGCACTCCATGTGCAGCGCTCCGCTGCTCTCGAGCTAGGTCCCGAACACTGGCTACGCCCTCCCTGTGCAGCGCTTTGCTGCTTTCGAGCTAGGTCCCAAACACTGGCTACACACTCCCAGTGCAGCACTCCACTGCTCTCTAGCTAGATCACAAACAGTGGCTACGCACTCCCTGTGCAGTGCTCCGCTGCTCTCGAGCTAGGTCCCAAACACTGGCAACACACTCCCTGTCCAGCGCTCTGCTGCTCTCGCGCTAGATCCCAAACACTGGCTACGCACTCCATGTGCAGCGCTCCGCTGCTCTCGAGCTAGGTCCCGAACACTGGCTACGCCCTCCCTGTGCAGCGCTTTGCTGCTTTCGAGCTAGGTCCCAAACACTGGCTACACACTCCCAGTGCAGCACTCCACTGCTCTCTAGCTAGATCACAAACAGTGGCTACGCACTCCCTGTGCAGTGCTCCGCTGCTCTCGAGCTAGGTCCCAAACACTGGCAACACACTCCCTGTCCAGCGCTCTGCTGCTCTGGCGCTAGATCCCAAACACTGGCTAGGCACTCCCTTTGGAGCGCTCCTCTGCTCTCAAGCTAGGTCCCGAACACTGGCTAGGCACTCCCTGTGCAGTGTTCCGCTGTTCTCGAGCTAGGTCCCAAACACTGGCTATGCACTCCCTGTGCAGCACTCCACTGCTCTCAAGCTAGCACCCAAACACTGGCTACGCACTCCATGTGCAGCGCTCCGCTGCTCTCGAGCTAGGTCCCGAACACCAGCTACTCCCTCCCTGTGCAGCGCTCTGCTGCTCTCGAGCTAGGTCCCGAACACTGGCTAGGCACTCCCTGTGCAGCGCTCCGCTGCTCCCGAGCTAGGTCCCAAACACTGGCTACGCACTCCCTGTGCAGTGCTCCACTGCTCTCGAGCTAGGTCCCAAACACTGGCTACGCACTCCCTGTGCTGCGCTCCGCTGCTCTTGAGCTAGATAGACCCCAAACACTGGCTTGCACTCCCTGTGTAGCGCTCCGCTGCACTCGAGCTAGGTCACAAACACTGCCTACACACTCCCTGTGCAGCGCTTCGCTGCTCTCGAGCTAGGTCCCAAACACTGGCTATGCACTCCCTGTGCAGTGTTCTGCTGTTCTCGAGCTAGGTCCCAAACACTGGCTACGCACTCCCTGTGCAGCACTCCACTGCTCTCAAGCTAGGTCCCAAACACTGGCTACGCACTCCCTGTGCAGCACTCCACTGCTCTCAAGCTAGCACCCAAACACTGGCTACGCACTCCATGTGCAGCGCTCCGCTGCTCTCGAGCTAGGTCCCGAACACCGGCTACTCCCTCCCTGTGCAGCGCTCTGCTGCTCTCGAGCTACGTCCCGAACACTGGCTAGGCACTCCCTGTGCAGCGCTCCGCTGCTCCCGAGCTAGGTCCCAAACACTGGCTACGCACTCCCTGTGCAGTGCTCCACTGCTCTCGAGCTAGGTCCCAAACACTGGCTACGCACTCCCTGTGCTGCGCTCCGCTGCTCTTGAGCTAGATAGACCCCAAACATGGGCTATGCACTCCCTGTGCAGCGCTCTGCTACTCTCGAACTAGATAAAGCCCAAACACTGACTACGTACTCCCTGTGCAGCGCTCTGCTGCTCTCGAGCTAGATAGACCCCAAACACTGGCTACGAACTCCATGTGCAGTGCTCCGCTGCTCTCGAGCTAGATCCCAAACACTGGCTACGCACTCCCTGCGCAGCGCTCTGCTGCTCTCGAGCTAGATAGACCCCAAACACTGCCTAGGCACTCCCTGTGCAGCGCTCTGATGCTCTCGAGCTAGATAGACCCCAAACACTGGCTGCGCACTCCCTGTGCAGCGCTCCGCTACTCTCGAGCTAGATCCCAAACACTGGCTACGCACTCCATGTGTAACGCTCTAATGCTCTCAAGAGAGATCCCAAACACTGGCTTGCATTCCCTGTGCAGCGCTCCGCTGCACTCGAGCTAGGTCCCAAACACTGCCTACACACTCCCTGTGCAGCGCTTCGCTGCTCTCGAGCTAGGTCCCAAACACTGGCTATGCACTCCCTGTGCAGCGCTCTGCTGCTCTCGAGCTAGGTCCCAAACACAGGCTACGCACTCCCTGTCCAGCGCTCCGCTGCTCACGAGCAAGGTCCCAAACACTGGCTACGCACTGCCTGTGCAGCACTCCACTGCTCTCGAGCTAGGTCCCAAACACTGGCTATGCACTCCATGTGCAGCGCTCCGCTGCTCTCGAGCTAGGTCCCAAACACTGGCTAGGCACTCCCTGTGCAGCGGAGCGCTGCTCTCTAACTAGATCCCAAACACTGGCTAGGCACTCCCTGTGCAGCGCTCCGCTGCTCTCGAGCTAGGTCACAAACACTGGCTGCGCACTCCCTGTGCAGCGCTCCGCTGCTCTTGAGCTAGATCCCAAACACTGTCTACTCACTCCCAGTGCAGTGCTCCGCTGCTCTCGAGCTAGATCCCAAACACGGGCTACGCACTCCATGTGTAGCGCTCAACTGCTCTCAAGCGAGATACCAAAAACTGGCTATGCACTCCCTGTGCAGCGCTCGGCTGGTCTCGAACTAGAGAGACCCCAAACACTGGCTACGCACTCCCTGTGCAGCGCTCTGCTACTCTCGAGCTAGATCCCAAACACTCTGCTGCTCTCGGGCTAGATCCCAAACACTAGCTATGCACTCCCTGTGCATCGATCGTACGCACTCCCTGCTAGGTCCCAAAGACTGGCTACGCACTCCCTGTGCAGCGCTTCTCTGCTGTTGAGCTAGCTCCCAAACACTGGCTACGCACTCCCTGTGCAGCGCTCCACTGCTCTCGAGCTACATCACAAACACTGGCTATGCACTCCCTGTCCAGTGCTCCGCTGCTCTCGTGCTAGGTCCCAAACACCGGCTACGCACTCCCTGTGCAGCGCTCTGCTGTACTCGAGCTAGATCCCAAACACTGGCTAGGCACTCCCTTTGCAGTGCTCCGCTGCTCTCGAGCTAGGTCCCAAACACTGGCTACACACTCCATGTGCAGCGCTCCGCTGCTCTCAAGCTAGATCCCGAACACTTGCTAGGCACTCCCTGTGCAGCGCTCCGCTGCTCTCGAGTTAGGACCTGAACACTGGCTATGCACTTCCTGTGCAGCGTTCCGCTGCTCTCGAGCTAGGTCCCAAACACTGGCTACGCACTCCCAGTGCAGCACTCTGCTGCTCTCGAGCTAGATCACAAACACTGGCTACGCACTCCCTGTGCAGCGCTCCGCTGCTCTCGAGCTAGGTCCCAAACACTGGCAACACACTCCCTGTCCAGCGCTCCGCTGCTCTCGAGCTAGATCCAAAACACTGGCTAGGCACTCCCTTTGGAGCCCTCCGCTGCTCTCGAGCTAGATCCCAAACACTGGCTAGGCACTCCCTGTGCAGTGCTCTGCTTCTCTCGAGCTAGGTCTCGAACACTGGCTATGTATTCCCTGTACAGCGCTCCGCTGCTCTTGAGCTAGGTCCCAAACACTGGCTATGCACTCCCTGTGCAGCGCTCCGCTGCTCTCGAGCTAGGTCCCAAACACTGGCTATGCACTCTATGTGCAGCGCTCCGTTGCTCTCGAGCTAGATCCGAAACACTGGCTACGCCCTCCCTGTGCAGCGCTCCGCTGCTCTCGAGCTAGGTCCCGAACACTGGCTAGGCACTCGCTGTGCAGCACTCAGCTTCTCTTGAGCTAGGTCCTGAACACTGGATATGCACTCCCTGTGCAGCGCTCTGCTGCTCTTGAGCTAGGTCCCAAACACTGGCTACACACTCCCAGTGCAGCAGTCCGCTGCTCTCGAGCTAGATTACAAACACTGGCTACGCACTCCCTGTGCAGCGCTCCGCTGCTCTCGAGCTAGGTCCCAAACACTGGCAACACACTCCCTGTCCAGCGCTCTGCTGCTCTCGAGCTAGATCCCAAACACTGGCTAGGCACTCCCTTTGGAGCGCTCCTCTGCTCACAAGCTAGATCCTGAACACTGGCTAGGCACTCCCTGTGCAGTGCTCCGCTGCTCTCGAGCTAGTCCAAAACACTGGCTACGCACTCCCTGTGTAGCACTCCACTGCTCTCGAGCTAGGTCGCAAATACTGGCTACGCACTCCATGTGCAGCGCTCTGCTGCTCTCGAGCTAGGTCCCAAACACCGGCTACGCCCTCCATGTGCAGCGCTCTGTTGCTCTCGAGCTAGGTCCCGAACACTGGCTAGGCACTCCCTGTGCAGCGCTCCGCTGCTCCCGAGCTAGGTCCCAAACACTGGCTACGCACTCCCTGTGCAGCACTCCGCTGCTCTCGAGCTAGAGAGACCCCAAACACTGGCTACGCACTCCCTGTGCAGCGCTCTGCTACTCTCGAGCTAGATCCCAAACAGTGACTACACACTCCCTGTGCATCGCTCTTACGCACTCCCTGCTAGGTCCCAAAGACTGGCTACGCACTCCCTGTGCAGTGCTTCTCTGCTCTTGAGCTAGCTCCCAAACACTGGCTACGCACTCCCTGTGCAGCGCTCCGCTGCTCTCGAGCTACATCACAAACACTGGCTATGCACTCCCTGTCCAGTGCTCCGCTGCTCTCGAGCTAGGTCCCAAACACGGGCTACACACTCCGTGTGCAGCGCTCTGCTGCTCTCGAGCTAGGTCCCAAACACTGGCAACACACTCCCTCCCTGTGCAGCACTCTGCTGCTCTCGAGCTAGATCCCAAACACTGGCTAGGCACTCCCTGTGCAGTGCTCCGCTGCTCTCGAGTTAGGTCCCAAACACTGGCTACACACTCCATGTGCAGCGCTCCGCTGCTCTCGAGCTAGGTCCCAAAAACTGGCTGGGCACTCCCTGTGCAGCGGAGCGCTGCTCTCGAGTTAGATCCCGAACACTGGCTAGGCACTCCCTGTGCAGCGCTCTTCTGCTCTCGAGTTAGGACCCGAACACTGGCTACGCACTTCCTGTGCAACCGCTCCGCTGCTCTCGAGCTAGGTCCCAAACACTGGCTACGCACTCCCAGTGCAGCACTCCGCTGCTCTGGAGCGCTCCGCTGCTCTCGAGCTAGATCCCAAACACTGCCTAGGCACTCACTGTGCAGTGCTCTGCTTCTCTCGAGCTAGTTCTCGAAACACTGGCTATGTATTCCCTGTACAGCGCTCCGCTGCTCTTGAGCTAGGTCCCAAACACTGGCAATGCACTCCCTGTGCAGCGCTCCGCTTCTCTCGAGCTAGGTCCCAAACACTGGCTATGCACTCCATGTTCAGCGCTCCGTTGCTCTCGAGCTAGGTCCCAAACACTGGCTACGCCCTCCCTGTGCAGCGCTCCGCTGCTCTTGAGCTAGGTCCCGAACACTGGCTAGGCACTCGCTGTGCAGCACTCAGCTTCTCTTGAGCTAGGTCCTGAACACTGGCTACACACTCCCAGTGCAGCGCTCCGCTGCTCTCGAGCTAGATCACAAACACTGGCTACGCACTCCCTGTGCAGCGCTCTGCTGCTCTCGAGCTACATCCCAAACACTGGCTAGGCACTCCCTTTGGAGCACTCCTCTGCTCTCAAGCTAGATCCCGAACACTGGCTAGGCACTCCCTGTGCAGTGCTCCGCTGCTCTCGATCTAGGTCCCAAACACTGGCTACACACTCCCTGTGTAGCACTCCACTGCTCTTGAGCTAGGTCCCAAACACTGGCTACGCACTCCATGTGCAGTGCTCCGCTGCTCTCGAGCAAGGTCTCGAACACCGGCTACGCCCTCCCTGTGCATCGCTCTGCTGCTCTCGAGCTAGGTCCCAAACACTGGCTACACACTCCCAGTGCAGCGCTCCGCTGCTCTCGAGCTAGATTACAAACACTTGCTACACACTCCATGTGCATCGCTCTTACGCACTCCCTGCTAGGTCCCAAAGACAGGCTACGCACTCCCTGTGCAGCGCTCTGCTGCTCTCGAGCTAAGTCCCAAACACTGGCAACACACTCCCTCCCTGTGCCGCGCTCTGCTGCTCTCGAGCTAGATCCCAAACACTGGCTAGGCACTCCCTGTGCAGTGCTCCGCTGCTCTCGAGCTAGGTCCCAAACACTGGCTACACACTCCATGTGCAGCGCTCCGCTGCTCTCGAGCTAGGTCCCAAACACTGGCTAGGCACTCCCTGTGCAGCGGAGCGCTGCTCTCGAGCTAGATCCCGAACACTGGCTAGGCACTCCCTGTGCAGCGCTCCGCTGCTCTCGAGTTAGGACCCGAACACTGGCTACGCACTTCCTGTGCAGCGCTCCGCTGCTCTCGAGCTAGGTCCCAAACACTGGCTACCCACTCCCAGTGCAGCACTCCGCTGCTCTCGAGCTAGATCACAAACACTGACTACGCACTCCTGTGCAGTGCTCCGCTGTTCTCGAGCCTGGTCCCAAACACTGGCAACACACTCCCTGTCCAGCGCTCCGCTGCTCTCGAGCTAGATCCCAAACACTGGCTAGGCACTCCCTGTGCAGTGCTCTGCTTCTCTCAAGCTAGGTCTCGAAACACTGGCTATGTATTCCCTGTACAGCGCTCCGCTGCTCTTGAGCTAGGTCCCAAACACTGGCAATGCACTCCCTGTGCAGCGCTCCGCTTCTCTCGAGCTAGATCCCAAACACTGTCTACGCACTCCCAGTGCAGGACTCCGCTGCTCTCGAGCTAGATCACAAACACTGGCTACGCACTCCCTGTGCAGCGCTCCGCTGCTCTCCAGCTAGATCCCAAACACTGGCAACACACTCCCTGTCCAGCGCTCCGCTGCTCTCGAGCTAGATCCAAAACACTGGCTAAGCACTCCCTTTGGAGCGCTCCGCTGCTCTCGAGCTAGATCCCAAACACTGGCTATGCACTCCCTGTGCAGTGCTCCGCTGCTCTCGAGCTAGGTCCCAAACACTGGCTACGTACTCCATGTGCAGCGCTCCGCTGCTCTCGAGCTAGGTCCGAAACACTGGCTACACCCTCCCTGTGCAGCGCTCCGCTGCTCTCGAGCTAGGTCCCAAACACTGGCTATGCACTCCATGTGCAGCGCTCCGTTGCTCTCGAGCTAGATCCGAAACACTGGCTACGCCCTCCCTGTGCAGCGCTCCGCTGCTCTCGAGCTAGGTCCCGAACACTGGCTAGGCACTCGCTGTGCAGCACTCAGATTCTCTTGAGCTAGGTCCTGAACACTGGCTATGCACTCCCTGTGCAGCGCTCTGCTGCTCTTGAGCTAGGTCCCAAACACTGGCTACACACTCCCAGTGCAGCACTCTGCTGCTCTCGAGCTAGATTACAAACACTGGCTACGCACTCCCTGTGCAGCGCTCCGCTGCTCTCGAGCTAGGTCCCAAACACTGGCAACACACTCCCTGTCCAGCGCTCTGCTGCTCTCGAGCTAGATCCCAAACACTGGCTAGGCACTCCCTTTGGAGCGTTCCTCTGCTCTCAAGCTAGATCCCGAACACTGGCTAGGCACTCCCTGTGCAGTGCTCCGCTGCTCTCGAGCTAGGTCCCAAACACTGGCTACGCACTTCCTGTGCAGCACTCCACTGCTCTCGAGCTAGGTCCCAAACACCGGCTATGCACTCCATGTGCAGCGCTCTGCTGCTCTCGAGCTAGGTCCCGAACACCGGCTACGCCCTCCCTGTGCAGCGCTCTGTTGCTCTCGAGCTAGGTCCCGAACACTGGCTAGGCACTCCCTGTGCAGTGCTCCGCTGCTCCCGAGCTAGGTCCCAAACACTGGCTACGCACTCCCTGTGCAGCACTCCGCTGCTCTCGAGCTAGAGAGACCCCAAACACTGGCTACACACTCCCTGTGCAGCGCTCTGCTACTCTCGAGCTAGATCCCAAACAGTGGCTACACACTCTCTGTGCATCGCTCTTACGCACTCCCTGCTAGGTCCCAAAGACTGGCTACGCACTCCCTGTGCAGTGCTTCTCTGCTCTTGAGCTAGCTCCCAAACACTGGCTATGCACTCCCTGTGCAGCGCTTCGCTGCTCTCGAGCTACATCACAAACACTGGCTATGCACTCCCTTTCCAGTGCTCCGCTGCTCTCGAGCTAGGTCCCAAACATGGGCTACGCACTCCCTGTGCAGCGCTCTGTTGCTCTCGAGCTAGGTCCCAAACACTGGCAACACACTCCCTCCCTGTGCAGCGCTCTGCTGCTCTCGAGCTAGATCCCAAACATAGGCTAGGCACTCCCTGTGCAGTGCTCCGCTGCTCTCGAGCTAGGTCCCAAAAACTGGCTGGGCACTCCCTGTGCAGCGGAGCGCTGCTCTCAAGCTAGATCCCGAACACTGGATATGCACTCCCTGTGCAGTGCTCCGCTGCTCTCGAGCTAGGTCCCAAACACTGGCAACACACTCCCTGTCCAGCGCTCTGCTGCTCTCGAGCTAGATCCCAAACACTGGCTAGGCACTCCCTTTGGAGTGCTCCTCTGCTCTCAAGCTAGATCCCGAACACTGGCTAGGCACTCCCTGTGCAGTGTTCCGCTGTTCTCGAGCTAGGTCCCAAACACTGGCTACGCACTCCCTGTGCAGCACTCCACTGCTCTCAAGCTAGCTCCCAAACACTGGCTACGCACTCCATGTGCAGCGCTCCGCTGCTCTCGAGCTAGGTCCCGAACACCGGCTACTTCCTCCCTGTGCAGCGCTCTGCTGCTCTCAAGCTAGGTCCCGAACACTGGCTAGGCACTCCCTGTGCAGCGCTCCGCTGCTCCCGAGCTAGGTCCCAAACACTGGCTACACACTCCCTGTGCATTGCTCTGCTGCTCTCGAGCTGGATCCCAAACACTGGCTAGGCACTCCCTTTGGAGCGCTCCTCTGCTCTCAAGCTAGACCCCGAACACTGGCTAGGCACTCCCTGTGCAGTGCTCCGCTGCTCTCGAGCTATGTCCCGAACACCGGCTACGCCCTCCCTGTGCAGCGCTCTGCTGCTTTCGAGCTAGGTCCCAAACACTGGCTACACACTCCCAGTGCAGCGCTCCGCTGCTCTCGAGCTAGATCACAAACAGTGGCTACGCACTCCCTGTGCAGTGCTCCGCTGCTCTCGAGCTAGGTCCCAAACACTGGCAACACACTCCCTGTCCAGCGCTCTGCTGCTCTCGAGCTAGATCCCAAACACTGCTAGGCACTCCCTTTGGAGCGCTCCTATGCTCTCAAGCTAGATCCCGAACACTGGCTAGGCACTCCCTGTGCAGTGTTCTGCTGTTCTCGAGCTAGGTCCCAAACACTGGCTACGCACTCCCTGTGCAGCACTCCACTGCTCTCAAGCTAGCACCCAAACACTGGCTACGCACTCCATGTGCAGCGCTCCGCTGCTCTCGAGCTAGGTCCCGAACACCGGCTACTCCCTCCCTGTGCAGCGCTCTGCTGCTCTCGAGCTAGGTCCCGAACACTGGCTAGGCACTCCCTGTGCAGCGCTCCGCTGCTCCCGAGATAGGTCCCAAACACTGGCTACGCACTCCCTGTGCAGCGCTCCGCTGCTCTCGAACTAGGTCCCAAACACTGGCTACGCACTCCCTGTGCTGCGCTCCGCTGCTCTTGAGCTAGATAGACCCCAAACATGGGCTACACACTCCCTGTGCAGCGCTCTGCTACTCTCGAACTAGATAGAGCCCAAACACTGACTACGCACTCCCTGTGCAGCGCTCTGCTGCTCTCGAGCTAGATAGACCCCAAACACTGGCTACGAACTCCATGTGCAGTGCTCCGCTGCTCTCGAGCTAGATCCCAAACACTGGCTACGCACTCCCTGTGCAGCGCTCTGCTGCTCTCGAGCTAGATAGACCCCAAACACTGCCTAGGCACTCCCGGTGCAGCGCTCTGATGCTCTCGAGCTAGAAAGACCCCAAACACTGGCTGCGCACTCCCTGTGCAGCGCTCCGCTACTCTCGAGCTAGATCCCAAACACTGGCTACGCACTCCATGTGTAGCGCTCTAATGCTCTCAAGAGAGATCCCAAACACTGGCTTGCACTCCCTGTGCAGCGCTCTGCTGCACTCGAGCTAGGTCCCAAACACTGGCTACGCACTTCCTGTGCAGTGCTCCGCTGCTCTCGAGCTGGGTCCCAAACACTGGCTACGCACTCCCAGTGCAGCACTCCGCTGCTCTCGAGCTAGATCACAAACACTGACTACGCACTCCCTGTGCAGCGCTCCGCTGCTCTCGAGCTAGGTCCCAAACACTGGCAACACACTGCCTGTCCAGCGCTCCGCTGCTCTCGAGCTAGATCCAAAACACTGGCTAGGCACTCCCTTTGGAGCGCTCCGCTGCTCTCGAGCTAGATCCCAAACACTGGCTAGGCACTCCCTGTGCAGTGCTCTGCTTCTCTCGAGCTAGGTCTCAAACACTGGCTATGTATTCCCTGTACAGCGCTCCGCTGCTCTTGAGCTAGGTCCCAAACACTGGCTATGCACTCCCTGTGCAGCGCTCCGCTGCTCTCGAGCTAGGTCCCAAACACTGGCTATGCACTCTATGTGCAGCGCTCCATTGCTCTCAAGCTAGATCCGAAACACTGGCTACGCCCTCCCTGTGTAGCGCTCCGCTGCTCTCGAGCTAGGTCCCGAACACTGGCTAGGCACTCGCTGTGCAGCACTCAGCTTCTCTTGAGCTAGGTCCTGAACACTGGATATGCACTCCCTGTGCAGCGCTCTGCTGCTCTTGAGCTAGGTCCCAAACACTGGCTACACACTCCCAGTGCAGCACTCCGCTGCTCTCGAGCTAGATTACAAACACTGGCTACGCACTCCCTGTCCAGCGCTCTGCTGCTCTCGAGCTAGATCCCAAACACTGGCTAGGCACTCCCTTTGGAGCACTCCTCTGCTCTCAAGCTAGATCACGAACACTGGCTAGGCACTCCCTGTGCAGTGCTCCGCTGCTCTCAAGCTAGGTCCCAAACACTGGCTACGCACTCCCTGTGCAGCACTCCACTGCTCTCGAGCTAGGTCCCAAACACTGGCTACGCACTCCATGTGCAGCGCTCCGCTGCTCTTGAGCTAGGTCCCAAACAATGGCTACACACTCCCAGTGCAGCACTCCGCTGCTCTCGAGCTAGATCACAAACACTGGCTACGCACTCCCTGTGCAGCGCTCCGCTGCTCTCGAGCTAGGTCCCAAACACTGGCAACACACTCCCTGTCCAGCGCTCTGCTGCTCTCGAGCTACATCCCAAACACTGGCTAGGCACTCTCTTTGGAGCGTTCCTCTGCTCTCAAGCTAGATCCCGAACACTGGCTAGGCACTCCCTGTGCAGTGCTCCGCTGCTCTCGAGCTAGGTCCCAAACACTGGCTACGCACTCCCTGTGTAGCACTCCACTGCTCTTGAGCTAGGTCCCAAACACTGGCTACGCACTCCATGTGCAGCGCTCCGCTGCTCTCGTGCTAGGTCCCGAACACTGGCTACGCCCTCCCTGTGCAGCGCTTTGCTGCTTTCGAGCTAGGTCCCAAACACTGGCTACACACTCCCAGTGCAGCACTCCACTGCTCTCGAGCTAGATCACAAACAGTGGCTACGCACTCCCTGTGCAGTGCTCCGCTGCTCTCGAGCTAGGTCCCAAACACTGGCAACACACTCCCTGTCCAGCGCTCTGCTGCTCTCGAGCTAGATCCCAAACACTGGCTAGGCACTCCCTTTGGAGCGCTCCTCTGCTCTCAAGCTAGATCCCGAACACTGGCTAGGCACTCCCTGTGCAGTGTTCCGCTGTTCTCGAGCTAGGTCCCAAACACTGGCTACGCACTCCCTGTGCAGCACTCCACTGCTCTCAAGCTAGCTCCCAAACACTGGCTACGCACTCCATGTGCAGCGCTCCGCTGCTCTCGAGCTAGGTCCCGAACACCGGCTACTTCCTCCCTGTGCAGCGCTCTGCTGCTCTCAAGCTAGGTCCCAAACACTGGCTAGGCACTCCCTGTGCAGCGCTCCGCTGCTCCCGAGCTAGGTCCCAAACACTGGCTACGCACTCCCTGTGCATTGCTCTGCTGCTCTCGAGCTAGATCACAAACACTGGCTACGCACTCGCTGTGCAGCGCTCCGCTGCTCTCGAGCTAGGTCCCAAACACTGGCAACACACTCCCTGTGCAGCGCTCTGCTGCTCTCGAGCAAGATCCCAAACACTGGCTAGGCACTCCCTTTGGAGCGCTCCTCTGCTCTCAAGCTAGATCCCGAACACTGGCTAGGCACTCCCTGTGCAGTGCTCCGCTGCTCTCGAGCTAGATCCCAAACACTGGCTACGCACTCCCTGTGCAGTGCTCCACTGCTCTCGAGCTAGGTCCCTAACACTGGCTACGCACTCCCTGTGCTGCGCTCCGCTGCTCTTGAGCTAGATAGACCCCAAACATGGGCTACGCACTCCCTGTGCAGCGCTCTGCTACTCTCGAACTAGATAGAGCCCAAACACTGACTACGTACTCCCTGTGCAGCGCTCTGCTGCTCTCGAGCTAGATAGACCCCAAACACTGGCTACGAACTCCATGTGCAGTGCTCCGCTGCTCTCGAGCTAGATCCCAAACACTGGCTACGCACTCCCTGTGCAGCGCTCTGCTGCTCTCGAGCTAGATAGACCCCAAACACTGCCTAGGCACTCCCTGTGCAGCGCTCTGATGCTCTCGAGCTAGATAGACCCCAAACACTGGCTGCGCACTCCCTGTGCAGCGCTCCGCTACTCTAGAGCTAGATCCCAAACACTGGCTACGCACTCCATGTGTAGCGCTCTAATGCTCTCAAGAGAGATCCCAAACACTGGCTTGCACTCTCTGTGCAGCGCTCCGCTGCACTCGAGCTAGGTCCCAAACACTGCCTACACACTCCCTGTGCAGCGCTTCGCTGCTCTCGAGCTAGGTCCCAAACACTGGCTATGCACTCCCTGTGCAGCGCTCTGCTGCTCTCGAGCTAGGTCCCAAACACAGGCTACGCACTCCCTGTCCAGCGCTCCGCTGCTCACGAGCAAGGTCCCAAACACTGGCTACGCACTGCCTGTGCAGCACTCCACTGCTCTCGAGCTAGGTCCCAAACACTGTTTATGCACTCCATGTGCAGCGCTCCGCTGCTCTCGAGCTAGGTCCCAAACACTGGCTAGGCACTCCCTGTGCAGCGGAGCGCTGCTCTCTAGCTAGATCACAAAAAGTGGCTACGCACTCCCTGTGCAGTGCTCCGCTGCTCTCGAGCTAGGTCCCAAACACTGGCAACACACTCCCTGTCCAGCGCTCTGCTGCTCTCGAGCTAGATCCCAAACACTGCTAGGCACTCCCTTTGGAGCGCTCCTCTGCTCTCAAGCTAGATCCCGAACACTGGCTAGGCACTCCCTGTGCAGTGTTCCGCTGTTCTCGAGCTAGGTCCCAAACACTGGCTACGCACTCCCTGTGCAGCACTCCACTGCTCTCAAGCTAGCACCCAAACACTGGCTACGCACTCCATGTGCAGCGCTCCGCTGCTCTCGAGCTAGGTCCCGAACACCGGCTACTCCCTCCCTGTGCAGCGCTCTGCTGCTCTCGAGCTAGGTCCCGAACACTGGCTAGGCACTCCCTGTGCAGCGCTCCGCTGCTCCCGAGCTAGGTCCCAAACACTGGCTACGCACTCCCTGTGCAGTGCTCCACTGCTCTCGAGCTAGGTCCCTAACACTGGCTATGCACTCCCTGTGCTGCGCTCCGCTGCTCTTGAGCTAGATAGACCCCAAACATGGGCTACGCACTCCCTGTGCAGCGCTCTGCTACTCTCGAACTAGATAGAGCCCAAACACTGACTACGTACTCCCTGTGCAGCGCTCTTCTGCTCTCGAGCTAGATAGACCCCAAACACTGGCTATGAACTCCATGTGCAGTGCTCCGCTGCTCTCGAGCTAGATCCCAAACACTGGCTACGCACTCCCTGTGCAGCGCTCTGCTGCTCTCGAGCTAGATAGAGCCCAAACATTGCCTAGGCACTCCCTGTGCAGCGCTCTGATGCTCTCGAGCTAGATAGACCCCAAACACTGGCTGCGCACTCCCTGTGCAGCGCTCCGCTACTCTCGAGCTAGATCCCAAACACTGGCTACGCACTCCATGTGTAGCGCTCTAATGCTCTCAAGAGAGATCCCAAACACTGGCTTGCACTCTCTGTGCAGCGCTCCGCTGCACTCGAGCTAGGTCCCAAACACTGCCTACACACTCCCTGTGCAGCGCTTCGCTGCTCTCGAGCTAGGTCCCAAACACTGGCTATGCACTCCCTGTGCAGCGCTCTGCTGCTCTCGAGCTAGGTCCCAAACACAGGCTACGCACTCCCTGTCCAGCGCTCCGCTGCTCACGAGCAAGGTCCCAAACACTGACTACGCACTGCCTGTGCAGCACTCCACTGCTCTCGAGCTAGGTCCCAAACACTGGCTATGCACTCCATGTGCAGCGCTCCGCTGCTCTCGAGCTAGGTCCCAAACACCGGCTAGGCACTCCCTGTGCAGCGGAGCGCTGCTCTCTAGCTAGATCCCAAACACTGGCTAGGCACTCCCTGTGCAGCGCTCCGCTGCTCTCGAGCTAGGTCACAAACACTGGCTACGCACTCCCTGTGCAGCGCTCCGCTGCTCTTGTGCTAGATCCCAAACACTGTCTACTCACTCCCAGTGCAGTGCTCCGCTGCTCTCGAGCTAGATCCCAAACACGGGCTACGCACTCCATGTGCAGCGCTCAACTGCTCTCAAGCGAGATACCAAAAACTGGCTATGCACTCCCTGTGCAGCGCTCGGCTGGTCTCGAACTAGAGAGACCCCAAACACTGGCTACGCACTCCCTGTGCAGCGCTCTGCTACTCTCGAGCTAGATCCCAAACACTCTGCTGCTCTCGGGCTAGATCCCAAACACTAGCTATGCACTCCCTGTGCATCGCTCGTACGCACTCCCTGCTAGGTCCCAAAGACTGGCTACGCACTCCCTGTGCAGCGCTTCTCTGCTGTTGAGCTAGCTCCCAAACACTGGCTACGCACTCCCTGTGCAGCGCTCCACTGCTCTCGAGCTACATCACAAACACTGGCTATGCACTCCCTGTCCAGTGCTCTGCTGCTCTCGTGCTAGGTCCCAAACACCGGCTACGCACTCCCTGTGCAGCGCTCTGCTGTACTCGAGCTAGATCCCAAACACTGGCTAGGCACTCCCTGTGCAGTGCTCCGCTGCTCTCGAGCTAGGTCCCAAACACTGGCTACACACTCCATGTGCAGCGCTCCGCTGCTCTCGAGCTAGATCCCGAACACTTGCTAGGCACTCCCTGTGCAGCGCTCCGCTGCTCTCGAGTTAGGACCCGAACACTGGCTATGCACTTCCTGTGCAGCGTTCCGCTGCTCTCGAGCTAGGTCCCAAACACTGGCTACGCACTCCCAGTGCAGCACTCTGTTGCTCTCAAGCTAGATCACAAACACTGGCTACGCACTCCCTGTGCAGCGCTCCACTGCTCTCGAGCTAGGTCCCAAACACTGGCAACACACTCCCTGTCCAGCGCTCCGCTGCTCTCGAGCTAGATCCAAAACACTGGCTAGGCACTCCCTTTGGAACGCTCCGCTGCTCTCGAGCTAGATCCCAAACACTGGCTAGGCACTCCCTGTGCAGTGCTCTGCTTCTCTCGAGCTAGGTCTCGAACACTGGCTATGTATTCCCTGTACAGCGCTCCGCTGCTCTTCAGCTAGGTCCCGAACACTGGCTATGCACTCCCTGTGCAGCGCTCCGCTGAACTCGAGCTAGGTCCCAAACACTGGCTATGCACTCTATGTGCAGCGCTCTGCTGCTCTCGAGCTAGATCCCAAACACTGGCTACGCCCTCCCTGTGCAGTGCTCCGCTGCTCTCGAGTTAGGTCCCAAACACTGGCTGCACACTCCATGTGCAGCACTCCGCTGCTCTCGAGCTAGGTCCCAAAAACTGGCTGGGCACTCCCTGTGCAGCGGAGCGCTGCTCTCGAGTTAGATCCCGAACACTGGCTAGGCACTCCCTGTGCAGCGCTCCGCTGCTCTCGAGTTAGGACCCGAACACTGGCTACGCACTTCCTGTGCAACCGCTCCGCTGCTCTCGAGCTAGGTCCCAAACACTGGCTACGCACTCCCAGTGCAGCACTCCGCTGCTCTCGAGCTAGATCACAAACACTGGCTAGGCACTCCCTTTGGAGCACTCCGCTGCTCTCGAGCTAGATCCCAAACACTGGCTAGGCACTCACTGTGCAGTGCTCTGCTTCTCTCGAGCTAGTTCTCGAAACACTGGCTATGCACTCCATGTTCAGCGCTCCGTTGCTCTCGAGCTAGGTCCCAAACACTGGCTACGCCCTCCCTGTGCAGCGCTCCGCTGCTCTTGAGCTAGGTCCCGAACACTGGCTAGGCACTCGCTGTGCAGCACTCAGCTTCTCTTGAGCTAGGTCCTGAACACTGGCTACACACTCCCAGTGCAGCGCTCCGCTGCTCTCGAGCTAGATCACAAACACTGGCTACGCACTCCCTGTGCAGCGCTCTGCTGCTCTCGAGCTACATCCCAAACACTGGCTAGGCACTCCCTTTGGAGCGCTCCTCTGCTCTCAAGCTAGATCCCGAACACTGGCTAGGCACTCCCTGTGCAGTGCTCCGCTGCTCTCGATTTAGGTCCCAAACACTGGCTACGCACTCCCTGTGTAGCACTCCACTGCTCTTGAGCTAGGTCCCAAACACTGGCTACGCACTCCATGTGCAGTGCTCCGCTGCTCTCGAGCAAGGTCTCGAACACCGGCTATGCCCTCCCTGTGCATCGCTCTGCTGCTCTCGAGCTAGGTCCCAAACACTGGCTACACACTCCCAGTGCAGCGCTCTGCTTCTCTCGAGCTAGTTCTCGAAACACTGGCTATGTATTCCCTGTACAGTGCTCCGCTGCTCTTGAGCTAGGTCCCAAACACTGGCAATGCACTCCCTGTGCAGCGCTCCGCTTCTCTCGAGCTAGGTCCCAAACACTGGCTATGCACTCCATGTTCAGCGCTCCGTTGCTCTCGAGCTAGGTCCCAAACACTGGCTACGCCCTCCCTGTGCAGCGCTCCGCTGCTCTTGAGCTAGGTCCCGAACACTGGCTAGGCACTCGCTGTGCAGCACTCAGCTTCTCTTAAGCTAGGTACTGAACACTGGCTACACACTCCCAGTGCAGCGCTCTACTGCTCTCGAGCTAGATCACAAACACTGGCTATGCACTCCCTGTGCAGCGCTCTGCTGCTCTCGAGCTACATCCCAAACACTGGCTAGGCACTCCCTTTGGAGCGCTCCTCTGCTCTCAAGCTAGATCCCGAACACTGGCTAGGCACTCCCTGTGCAGTGCTCCGCTGCTCTCGATCTAGGTCCCAAACACTGGCTACGCACTCCCTGTGTAGCACTCCACTGCTCTTGAGCTAGGTCCCAAACACTGGCTACGCACTCCATGTGCAGTGGTCCGCTGCTCTCGAGCAAGGTCTCGAACACCGGCTACGCCCTCCCTGTGCATCGCTCTGCTGCTCTCGAGCTAGGCCCCAAACACGGGCTACACACTCCCAGTGCAGCGCTCCGCTGCTCTCGAGCTAGATTACAAACACTTGCTACACACTCCATGTGCATCGCTCTTACGCACTCCCTGCTAGGTCCCAAAGACAGGCTACGCACTCCCTGTGCAGCGCTCTGCTGCTCTCGAGCTAGGTCCCAAACACTGGCAACACACTCCCTCCCTGTGCCGCGCTCTGCTGCTCTCGAGCTAGATCCCAAACACTGGCTAGGCACTCCCTGTGCAGTGCTCCGCTGCTCTCGAGCTAGGTCCCAAACACTGGCTACACACTCCATGTGCAGCGCTCCGCTGCTCTCGAGCTAGGTCCCAAACACTGGCTAGGCACTCCCTGTGCAGCGGAGCGCTGCTCTCGAGCTAGATCCCGAACACTGGCTAGGCACTCCCTGTGCAGCGCTCCGCTGCTCTCGAGTTAGGACTCGAACACTGGCTACGCACTTCCTGTGCAGCGCTCCGCTGCTCTCGAGCTAGGTCCCAAACACTGGCTACGCACTCCCAGTGCAGCACTCCGCTGCTCTCGAGCTAGATCACAAACACTGGCTACGCACTCCTGTGCAGTGCTCCGCTGTTCTCGAGCCTGGTCCCAAACACTGGCAACACACTCCCTGTCCAGCGCTCCGCTGCTCTCGAGCTAGATCCAAAACACTGGCTAGGCACTCCCTTTGGAGCGCTCCGCTGCTCTCGAGCTAGATCCCAAACACTGGCTAGGCACTCCCTGTGCAGTGCTCTGCTTCTCTCGAGCTAGGTCTCGAAACACTGGCTATGTATTCCCTGTACAGCGCTCCGCTGCTCTTGAGCTAGGTCCCAAACACTGGCAATGCACTCCCTGTGCAGCGCTCCGCTTCTCTCGAGCTAGATCCCAAACACTGTCTACGCACTCCCAGTGCAGGACTCCGCTGCTCTCGAGCTAGATCACAAACACTGGCTACGCACTCCCTGTGCAGCGCTCCGCTGCTCTCCAGCTAGATCCCAAACACTGGCAACACACTCCCTGTCCAGCGCTCCGCTGCTCTCGAGCTAGATCCAAAACACTGGCTAAGCACTCCCTTTGGATCGCTCCGCTGCTCTCGAGCTAGATCCCAAACACTGGCTATGCACTCCCTGTGCAGTGCTCCGCTGCTCTCGAGCTAGGTCCCAAACACTGGCTACGTACTCCATGTGCAGCGCTCCGCTGCTCTCGAGCTAGGTCCGAAACACTGGCTACGCCCTCCCTGTGCAGCGCTCCGCTGCTCTCGAGCTAGGTCCCAAACACTGGCTATGCACTCCATGTGCAGCGCTCCGTTGCTCTCGAGCTAGATCCGAAACACTGGCTACGCCCTCCCTGTGCAGCGCTCCGCTGCTCTCGAGCTAGGTCCCGAACACTGGCTAGGCACTCGCTGTGCAGCACTCAGCTTCTCTTGAGCTAGGTCCTGAACACTGGCTATGCACTCCCCTTGCAGCGCTCTGCTGCTCTTGAGCTAGGTCCCAAACACTGGCTACACACTCCCAGTGCAGCACTCCGCTGCTCTCAAGCTAGATTACAAACACTGGCTACGCACTCCCTGTGCAGCGCTCCGCTGCTCTCGAGCTAGGTCCCAAACACTGGCAACACACTCCCTGTCCAGCGCTCTGCTGCTCTCGAGCTAGATCCCAAACACTGGCTAGGCACTCCCTTTGGAGCGTTCCTCTGCTCTCAAGCTAGATCCCGAACACTGGCTAGGCACTCCCTGTGCAGTGCTCCGCTGCTCTCGAGCTAGGTCCCAAACACTGGCTACGCACTTCCTGTGCAGCACTCCACTGCTCTCGAGCTAGGTCCCAAACACTGGCTATGCACTCCATGTGCAGCGCTCTGCTGCTCTCGAGCTAGGTCCCGAACACCGGCTACGCCCTCCCTGTGCAGCGCTCTGTTGCTCTCGAGCTAGGTCCCGAACACTGGCTAGGCACTCCCTGTGCAGCGCTCCGCTGCTCCCGAGCTAGGTCCCAAACACTGGCTACGCACTCCCTGTGCAGCACTCCGCTGCTCTCGAGCTAGAGAGACCCCAAACACTGGCTACGCACTCCCTGTGCAGCGCTCTGCTACTCTCGAGCTAGATCCCAAACAGTGGCTACACACTCCCTGTGCATCGGTCTTACGCACTCCCTGCTAGGTCCCAAAGACTGGCTATGCACTCCCTGTGCAGTGCTTCTCTGCTCTTGAGCTAGCTCCCAAACACTGGCTATGCACTCCCTGTGCAGCGCTTCGCTGCTCTCGAGCTACATCACAAACACTGGCTATGCACTCCCTTTCCAGTGCTCCGCTGCTCTCATGCTAGGTCCCAAACATGGGCTACACACTCCCTGTGCAGCGCTCTGCTGCTCTCGAGCTAGGTCCCAAACACTGGCAACACACTCCCTCCCTGTGCAGCGCTCTGCTGCTCTCGAGCTAAATCCCAAACACTGGCTAGGCACTCCCTGTGCAGTGCTCCGCTGCTCTCGAGCTAGGTCCCAAACACTGGCTACGCACTCCCAGTGCAGCACTCCGCTGCTCTCGAGCTAGATCACAAACACTGGCTACGCACTCCCTGTGCAGCGGAGCGCTGCTCTCAAGCTAGATCCCGAACACTGGCTAGGCACTCCCTGTGCAGCGCTCCGCTGCTCTTGAGCTAGGTCCCAAACACTGGCTACGCACTCCCAGTGCAGCACTCCGCTGCTCTCGAGCTAGATCACAAACACTGGCTACGCACTCCCTGTGCAGTGCTCCGTTGCTCTCGAGCCTGGTCCCAATCACTGGCAACACACTCCCTGTCCAGCGCTCCGCTGCTCTCGAGCTAGATCCAAAATACTGGCTAGGCACTCCCTTTGGAGCGCTCCGATGCTCTCGAGCTAGATCCCAAACACTGGCTAGGCACTCCCTGTGCAGTGCTCTGCTTCTCTCGAGCTAGTTCTCGAAACACTGGCTATGTATTCCCTGTACAGCGCTCCGCTGCTCTTGAGCTAGGTCCCAAACACTGGCAATGCACTCCCTGTGCAGCGCTCCGCTTCTCTCGAGCTAGGTCCCAAACACTGGCTATGCACTCCATGTTCAGCGCTCCGTTGCTCTCGAGCTAGGTCCCAAACACTGGCTACACCCTCCATGTGCAGCGCTCTGCTGCTCTTGAGCTAGGTCCCGAACACTGGCTAGGCACTCGCTGTGCAGCACTCAGCTTCTCTTGAGCTAGGTCCTGAACACTGGCTACGCACTCCCTGTGCAGCGCTCTGCTGCTCTTGAGCTAGGTCCCAAACACTGGCTACACACTCCCTGTGCAGTGCTCCGCTGCTCTCGAGCTAGGTCCGAAACACTGGCAACACACTCCCTGTCCAGCGCTCCGCTGCTCTCGAGCTAGGTCCCAAACACTGGCTACGCACTCCCAGTGCAGCACTCTGCTGCTCTCAAGCTAGATCACAAACACTGGCTACGCACTCCCTGTGCAGCGCTCCACTGCTCTCGAGCTAGGTCCCAAACACTGGCAACACACTCCCTGTCCAGCGCTCCGCTGCTCTCGAGCTAGATCCAAAACACTGGCTAGGCACTCCCTTTGGAGCGCTCCTCTGCTCTCAAGCTAGATCCCGAACACTGGCTAGGCACTCCCTGTGCAGTGCTCCGCTGCTCTCAAGCTAGGTCCCAAACACTGGCTATGCACTCCCTGTGCAGCACTCCACTGCTCACGAGCTAGGTCCCAAACACTGGCTACGCACTCCATGTGCAGCGCTCCGCTGCTCTTGAGCTAGGTCCCAAACACTGGCTACACACTCCCAGTGCAGCACTCCGCTGCTCTCGAGCTAGATCACAAACACTGGCTACGCACTCCCTGTGCAGCGCTCCGCTGCTCTCGAGCTAGGTCCCAAACACTGGCAACACACTCCCTGTCCAGCGCTCTGCTGCTCTCGAGCTACATCCCAAACACTGGCTAGGCACTCTCTTTGGACCGTTCCTCTGCTCTCAAGCTAGATCCCGAACACTGGCTAGGCACTCCCTGTGCAGTGCTCCGCTGCTCTCGAGCTAGGTCCCAAACACTGGCTACGCACTCCCTGTGTAGCACTCCACTGCTCTTGAGCTAGGTCCCAAACACTGGCTACGCACTCCATGTGCAGCGCTCCGCTGCTCTCGAGCTAGGTCCCGAACACTGGCTACGCCCTCCCTGTGCAGCGCTTTGCTGCTTTCGAGCTAGGTCCCAAACACTGGCTACACACTCCCAGTGCAGCACTCCACTGCTCTCTAGCTAGATCACAAACAGTGGCTACGCACTCCCTGTGCAGTGCTCCGCTGCTCTCGAGCTAGGTCCCAAACACTGGCAACACACTCCCTGTCCAGCGCTCTGCTGCTCTCGCGCTAGATCCCAAACACTGGCTACGCACTCCATGTGCAGCGCTCCGCTGCTCTCGAGCTAGGTCCCGAACACTGGCTACGCCCTCCCTGTGCAGCGCTTTGCTGCTTTCGAGCTAGGTCCCAAACACTGGCTACACACTCCCAGTGCAGCACTCCACTGCTCTCTAGCTAGATCACAAACAGTGGCTACGCACTCCCTGTGCAGTGCTCCGCTGCTCTCGAGCTAGGTCCCAAACACTGGCAACACACTCCCTGTCCAGCGCTCTGCTGCTCTCGCGCTAGATCCCAAACACTGGCTAGGCACTCCCTTTGGAGCGCTCCTCTGCTCTCAAGCTAGGTCCCGAACACTGGCTAGGCACTCCCTGTGCAGTGTTCCGCTGTTCTCGAGCTAGGTCCCAAACACTGGCTATGCACTCCCTGTGCAGCACTCCACTGCTCTCAAGCTAGCACCCAAACACTGGCTACGCACTCCATGTGCAGCGCTCCGCTGCTCTCGAGCTAGGTCCCGAACACCAGCTACTCCCTCCCTGTGCAGCGCTCTGCTGCTCTCGAGCTAGGTCCCGAACACTGGCTAGGCACTCCCTGTGCAGCGCTCCGCTGCTCCCGAGCTAGGTCCCAAACACTGGCTACGCACTCCCTGTGCAGTGCTCCACTGCTCTCGAGCTAGGTCCCAAACACTGGCTACGCACTCCCTGTGCTGCGCTCCGCTGCTCTTGAGCTAGATAGACCCCAAACACTGGCTTGCACTCCCTGTGTAGCGCTCCGCTGCACTCGAGCTAGGTCCCAAACACTGCCTACACACTCCCTGTGCAGCGCTTCGCTGCTCTCGAGCTAGGTCCCAAACACTGGCTATGCACTCCCTGTGCAGTGTTCTGCTGTTCTCGAGCTAGGTCCCAAACACTGGCTACGCACTCCCTGTGCAGCACTCCACTGCTCTCAAGCTAGGTCCCAAACACTGGCTACGCACTCCCTGTGCAGCACTCCACTGCTCTCAAGCTAGCACCCAAACACTGGCTACGCACTCCATGTGCAGCGCTCCGCTGCTCTCGAGCTAGGTCCCGAACACCGGCTACTCCCTCCCTGTGCAGCGCTCTGCTGCTCTCGAGCTACGTCCCGAACACTGGCTAGGCACTCCCTGTGCAGCGCTCCGCTGCTCCCGAGCTAGGTCCCAAACACTGGCTACGCACTCCCTGTGCAGTGCTCCACTGCTCTCGAGCTAGGTCCCAAACACTGGCTACGCACTCCCTGTGCTGCGCTCCGCTGCTCTTGAGCTAGATAGACCCCAAACATGGGCTATGCACTCCCTGTGCAGCGCTCTGCTACTCTCGAACTAGATAAAGCCCAAACACTGACTACGTACTCCCTGTGCAGCGCTCTGCTGCTCTCGAGCTAGATAGACCCCAAACACTGGCTACGAACTCCATGTGCAGTGCTCCGCTGCTCTCGAGCTAGATCCCAAACACTGGCTACGCACTCCCTGTGCAGCGCTCTGCTGCTCTCGAGCTAGATAGACCCCAAACACTGCCTAGGCACTCCCTGTGCAGCGCTCTGATGCTCTCGAGCTAGATAGACCCCAAACACTGGCTGCGCACTCCCTGTGCAGCGCTCCGCTACTCTCGAGCTAGATCCCAAACACTGGCTACGCACTCCATGTGTAACGCTCTAATGCTCTCAAGAGAGATCCCAAACACTGGCTTGCATTCCCTGTGCAGCGCTCCGCTGCACTCGAGCTAGGTCCCAAACACTGCCTACACACTCCCTGTGCAGCGCTTCGCTGCTCTCGAGCTAGGTCCCAAACACTGGCTATGCACTCCCTGTGCAGCGCTCTGCTGCTCTCGAGCTAGGTCCCAAACACAGGCTACGCACTCCCTGTCCAGCGCTCCGCTGCTCACGAGCAAGGTCCCAAACACTGGCTACGCACTGCCTGTGCAGCACTCCACTGCTCTCGAGCTAGGTCCCAAACACTGGCTATGCACTCCATGTGCAGCGCTCCGCTGCTCTCGAGCTAGGTCCCAAACACTGGCTAGGCACTCCCTGTGCAGCGGAGCGCTGCTCTCTAGCTAGATCCCAAACACTGGCTAGGCACTCCCTGTGCAGCGCTCCGCTGCTCTCGAGCTAGGTCACAAACACTGGCTGCGCACTCCCTGTGCAGCGCTCCGCTGCTCTTGAGCTAGATCCCAAACACTGTCTACTCACTCCCAGTGCAGTGCTCCGCTGCTCTCGAGCTAGATCCCAAACACGGGCTACGCACTCCATGTGTAGCGCTCAACTGCTCTCAAGCGAGATACCAAAAACTGGCTATGCACTCCCTGTGCAGCGCTCGGCTGGTCTCGAACTAGAGAGACCCCAAACACTGGCTACGCACTCCCTGTGCAGCGCTCTGCTACTCTCGAGCTAGATCCCAAACACTCTGCTGCTCTCGGGCTAGATCCCAAACACTAGCTATGCACTCCCTGTGCATCGATCGTACGCACTCCCTGCTAGGTCCCAAAGACTGGCTACGCACTCCCTGTGCAGCGCTTCTCTGCTGTTGAGCTAGCTCCCAAACACTGGCTACGCACTCCCTGTGCAGCGCTCCACTGCTCTCGAGCTACATCACAAACACTGGCTATGCACTCCCTGTCCAGTGCTCCGCTGCTCTCGTGCTAGGTCCCAAACACCGGCTACGCACTCCCTGTGCAGCGCTCTGCTGTACTCGAGCTAGATCCCAAACACTGGCTAGGCACTCCCTTTGCAGTGCTCCGCTGCTCTCGAGCTAGGTCCCAAACACTGGCTACACACTCCATGTGCAGCGCTCCGCTGCTCTCAAGCTAGATCCCGAACACTTGCTAGGCACTCCCTGTGCAGCGCTCCGCTGCTCTCGAGTTAGGACCTGAACACTGGCTATGCACTTCCTGTGCAGCGTTCCGCTGCTCTCGAGCTAGGTCCCAAACACTGGCTACGCACTCCCAGTGCAGCACTCTGCTGCTCTCGAGCTAGATCACAAACACTGGCTACGCACTCCCTGTGCAGCGCTCCGCTGCTCTCGAGCTAGGTCCCAAACACTGGCAACACACTCCCTGTCCAGCGCTCCGCTGCTCTCGAGCTAGATCCAAAACACTGGCTAGGCACTCCCTTTGGAGCCCTCCGCTGCTCTCGAGCTAGATCCCAAACACTGGCTAGGCACTCCCTGTGCAGTGCTCTGCTTCTCTCGAGCTAGGTCTCGAACACTGGCTATGTATTCCCTGTACAGCGCTCCGCTGCTCTTGAGCTAGGTCCCAAACACTGGCTATGCACTCCCTGTGCAGCGCTCCGCTGCTCTCGAGCTAGGTCCCAAACACTGGCTATGCACTCTATGTGCAGCGCTCCGTTGCTCTCGAGCTAGATCCGAAACACTGGCTACGCCCTCCCTGTGCAGCGCTCCGCTGCTCTCGAGCTAGGTCCCGAACACTGGCTAGGCACTCGCTGTGCAGCACTCAGCTTCTCTTGAGCTAGGTCCTGAACACTGGATATGCACTCCCTGTGCAGCGCTCTGCTGCTCTTGAGCTAGGTCCCAAACACTGGCTACACACTCCCAGTGCAGCAGTCCGCTGCTCTCGAGCTAGATTACAAACACTGGCTACGCACTCCCTGTGCAGCGCTCCGCTGCTCTCGAGCTAGGTCCCAAACACTGGCAACACACTCCCTGTCCAGCGCTCTGCTGCTCTCGAGCTAGATCCCAAACACTGGCTAGGCACTCCCTTTGGAGCGCTCCTCTGCTCACAAGCTAGATCCTGAACACTGGCTAGGCACTCCCTGTGCAGTGCTCCGCTGCTCTCGAGCTAGTCCAAAACACTGGCTACGCACTCCCTGTGTAGCACTCCACTGCTCTCGAGCTAGGTCGCAAATACTGGCTACGCACTCCATGTGCAGCGCTCTGCTGCTCTCGAGCTAGGTCCCAAACACCGGCTACGCCCTCCATGTGCAGCGCTCTGTTGCTCTCGAGCTAGGTCCCGAACACTGGCTAGGCACTCCCTGTGCAGCGCTCCGCTGCTCCCGAGCTAGGTCCCAAACACTGGCTACGCACTCCCTGTGCAGCACTCCGCTGCTCTCGAGCTAGAGAGACCCCAAACACTGGCTACGCACTCCCTGTGCAGCGCTCTGCTACTCTCGAGCTAGATCCCAAACAGTGACTACACACTCCCTGTGCATCGCTCTTACGCACTCCCTGCTAGGTCCCAAAGACTGGCTACGCACTCCCTGTGCAGTGCTTCTCTGCTCTTGAGCTAGCTCCCAAACACTGGCTACGCACTCCCTGTGCAGCGCTCCGCTGCTCTCGAGCTACATCACAAACACTGGCTATGCACTCCCTGTCCAGTGCTCCGCTGCTCTCGAGCTAGGTCCCAAACACGGGCTACACACTCCGTGTGCAGCGCTCTGCTGCTCTCGAGCTAGGTCCCAAACACTGGCAACACACTCCCTCCCTGTGCAGCACTCTGCTGCTCTCGAGCTAGATCCCAAACACTGGCTAGGCACTCCCTGTGCAGTGCTCCGCTGCTCTCGAGTTAGGTCCCAAACACTGGCTACACACTCCATGTGCAGCGCTCCGCTGCTCTCGAGCTAGGTCCCAAAAACTGGCTGGGCACTCCCTGTGCAGCGGAGCGCTGCTCTCGAGTTAGATCCCGAACACTGGCTAGGCACTCCCTGTGCAGCGCTCTTCTGCTCTCGAGTTAGGACCCGAACACTGGCTACGCACTTCCTGTGCAACCGCTCCGCTGCTCTCGAGCTAGGTCCCAAACACTGGCTACGCACTCCCAGTGCAGCACTCCGCTGCTCTGGAGCGCTCCGCTGCTCTCGAGCTAGATCCCAAACACTGCCTAGGCACTCACTGTGCAGTGCTCTGCTTCTCTCGAGCTAGTTCTCGAAACACTGGCTATGTATTCCCTGTACAGCGCTCCGCTGCTCTTGAGCTAGGTCCCAAACACTGGCAATGCACTCCCTGTGCAGCGCTCCGCTTCTCTCGAGCTAGGTCCCAAACACTGGCTATGCACTCCATGTTCAGCGCTCCGTTGCTCTCGAGCTAGGTCCCAAACACTGGCTACGCCCTCCCTGTGCAGCGCTCCGCTGCTCTTGAGCTAGGTCCCGAACACTGGCTAGGCACTCGCTGTGCAGCACTCAGCTTCTCTTGAGCTAGGTCCTGAACACTGGCTACACACTCCCAGTGCAGCGCTCCGCTGCTCTCGAGCTAGATCACAAACACTGGCTACGCACTCCCTGTGCAGCGCTCTGCTGCTCTCGAGCTACATCCCAAACACTGGCTAGGCACTCCCTTTGGAGCACTCCTCTGCTCTCAAGCTAGATCCCGAACACTGGCTAGGCACTCCCTGTGCAGTGCTCCGCTGCTCTCGATCTAGGTCCCAAACACTGGCTACACACTCCCTGTGTAGCACTCCACTGCTCTTGAGCTAGGTCCCAAACACTGGCTACGCACTCCATGTGCAGTGCTCCGCTGCTCTCGAGCAAGGTCTCGAACACCGGCTACGCCCTCCCTGTGCATCGCTCTGCTGCTCTCGAGCTAGGTCCCAAACACTGGCTACACACTCCCAGTGCAGCGCTCCGCTGCTCTCGAGCTAGATTACAAACACTTGCTACACACTCCATGTGCATCGCTCTTACGCACTCCCTGCTAGGTCCCAAAGACAGGCTACGCACTCCCTGTGCAGCGCTCTGCTGCTCTCGAGCTAAGTCCCAAACACTGGCAACACACTCCCTCCCTGTGCCGCGCTCTGCTGCTCTCGAGCTAGATCCCAAACACTGGCTAGGCACTCCCTGTGCAGTGCTCCGCTGCACTCGAGCTAGGTCCCAAACACTGGCTACACACTCCATGTGCAGCGCTCCGCTGCTCTCGAGCTAGGTCCCAAACACTGGCTAGGCACTCCCTGTGCAGCGGAGCGCTGCTCTCGAGCTAGATCCCGAACACTGGCTAGGCACTCCCTGTGCAGCGCTCCGCTGCTCTCGAGTTAGGACCCGAACACTGGCTACGCACTTCCTGTGCAGCGCTCCGCTGCTCTCGAGCTAGGTCCCAAACACTGGCTACCCACTCCCAGTGCAGCACTCCGCTGCTCTCGAGCTAGATCACAAACACTGACTACGCACTCCTGTGCAGTGCTCCGCTGTTCTCGAGCCTGGTCCCAAACACTGGCAACACACTCCCTGTCCAGCGCTCCGCTGCTCTCGAGCTAGATCCCAAACACTGGCTAGGCACTCCCTGTGCAGTGCTCTGCTTCTCTCAAGCTAGGTCTCGAAACACTGGCTATGTATTCCCTGTACAGCGCTCCGCTGCTCTTGAGCTAGGTCCCAAACACTGGCAATGCACTCCCTGTGCAGCGCTCCGCTTCTCTCGAGCTAGATCCCAAACACTGTCTACGCACTCCCAGTGCAGGACTCCGCTGCTCTCGAGCTAGATCACAAACACTGGCTACGCACTCCCTGTGCAGCGCTCCGCTGCTCTCCAGCTAGATCCCAAACACTGGCAACACACTCCCTGTCCAGCGCTCCGCTGCTCTCGAGCTAGATCCAAAACACTGGCTAAGCACTCCCTTTGGAGCGCTCCGCTGCTCTCGAGCTAGATCCCAAACACTGGCTATGCACTCCCTGTGCAGTGCTCCGCTGCTCTCGAGCTAGGTCCCAAACACTGGCTACGTACTCCATGTGCAGCGCTCCGCTGCTCTCGAGCTAGGTCCGAAACACTGGCTACACCCTCCCTGTGCAGCGCTCCGCTGCTCTCGAGCTAGGTCCCAAACACTGGCTATGCACTCCATGTGCAGCGCTCCGTTGCTCTCGAGCTAGATCCGAAACACTGGCTACGCCCTCCCTGTGCAGCGCTCCGCTGCTCTCGAGCTAGGTCCCGAACACTGGCTAGGCACTCGCTGTGCAGCACTCAGATTCTCTTGAGCTAGGTCCTGAACACTGGCTATGCACTCCCTGTGCAGCGCTCTGCTGCTCTTGAGCTAGGTCCCAAACACTGGCTACACACTCCCAGTGCAGCACTCTGCTGCTCTCGAGCTAGATTACAAACACTGGCTACGCACTCCCTGTGCAGCGCTCCGCTGCTCTCGAGCTAGGTCCCAAACACTGGCAACACACTCCCTGTCCAGCGCTCTGCTGCTCTCGAGCTAGATCCCAAACACTGGCTAGGCACTCCCTTTGGAGCGTTCCTCTGCTCTCAAGCTAGATCCCGAACACTGGCTAGGCACTCCCTGTGCAGTGCTCCGCTGCTCTCGAGCTAGGTCCCAAACACTGGCTACGCACTTCCTGTGCAGCACTCCACTGCTCTCGAGCTAGGTCCCAAACACCGGCTATGCACTCCATGTGCAGCGCTCTGCTGCTCTCGAGCTAGGTCCCGAACACCGGCTACGCCCTCCCTGTGCAGCGCTCTGTTGCTCTCGAGCTAGGTCCCGAACACTGGCTAGGCACTCCCTGTGCAGTGCTCCGCTGCTCCCGAGCTAGGTCCCAAACACTGGCTACGCACTCCCTGTGCAGCACTCCGCTGCTCTCGAGCTAGAGAGACCCCAAACACTGGCTACACACTCCCTGTGCAGCGCTCTGCTACTCTCGAGCTAGATCCCAAACAGTGGCTACACACTCTCTGTGCATCGCTCTTACGCACTCCCTGCTAGGTCCCAAAGACTGGCTACGCACTCCCTGTGCAGTGCTTCTCTGCTCTTGAGCTAGCTCCCAAACACTGGCTATGCACTCCCTGTGCAGCGCTTCGCTGCTCTCGAGCTACATCACAAACACTGGCTATGCACTCCCTTTCCAGTGCTCCGCTGCTCTCGAGCTAGGTCCCAAACATGGGCTACGCACTCCCTGTGCAGCGCTCTGTTGCTCTCGAGCTAGGTCCCAAACACTGGCAACACACTCCCTCCCTGTGCAGCGCTCTGCTGCTCTCGAGCTAGATCCCAAACATAGGCTAGGCACTCCCTGTGCAGTGCTCCGCTGCTCTCGAGCTAGGTCCCAAAAACTGGCTGGGCACTCCCTGTGCAGCGGAGCGCTGCTCTCAAGCTAGATCCCGAACACTGGATATGCACTCCCTGTGCAGTGCTCCGCTGCTCTCGAGCTAGGTCCCAAACACTGGCAACACACTCCCTGTCCAGCGCTCTGCTGCTCTCGAGCTAGATCCCAAACACTGGCTAGGCACTCCCTTTGGAGTGCTCCTCTGCTCTCAAGCTAGATCCCGAACACTGGCTAGGCACTCCCTGTGCAGTGTTCCGCTGTTCTCGAGCTAGGTCCCAAACACTGGCTACGCACTCCCTGTGCAGCACTCCACTGCTCTCAAGCTAGCTCCCAAACACTGGCTACGCACTCCATGTGCAGCGCTCCGCTGCTCTCGAGCTAGGTCCCGAACACCGGCTACTTCCTCCCTGTGCAGCGCTCTGCTGCTCTCAAGCTAGGTCCCGAACACTGGCTAGGCACTCCCTGTGCAGCGCTCCGCTGCTCCCGAGCTAGGTCCCAAACACTGGCTACACACTCCCTGTGCATTGCTCTGCTGCTCTCGAGCTGGATCCCAAACACTGGCTAGGCACTCCCTTTGGAGCGCTCCTCTGCTCTCAAGCTAGACCCCGAACACTGGCTAGGCACTCCCTGTGCAGTGCTCCGCTGCTCTCGAGCTATGTCCCGAACACCGGCTACGCCCTCCCTGTGCAGCGCTCTGCTGCTTTCGAGCTAGGTCCCAAACACTGGCTACACACTCCCAGTGCAGCGCTCCGCTGCTCTCGAGCTAGATCACAAACAGTGGCTACGCACTCCCTGTGCAGTGCTCCGCTGCTCTCGAGCTAGGTCCCAAACACTGGCAACACACTCCCTGTCCAGCGCTCTGCTGCTCTCGAGCTAGATCCCAAACACTGCTAGGCACTCCCTTTGGAGCGCTCCTATGCTCTCAAGCTAGATCCCGAACACTGGCTAGGCACTCCCTGTGCAGTGTTCTGCTGTTCTCGAGCTAGGTCCCAAACACTGGCTACGCACTCCCTGTGCAGCACTCCACTGCTCTCAAGCTAGCACCCAAACACTGGCTACGCACTCCATGTGCAGCGCTCCGCTGCTCTCGAGCTAGGTCCCGAACACCGGCTACTCCCTCCCTGTGCAGCGCTCTGCTGCTCTCGAGCTAGGTCCCGAACACTGGCTAGGCACTCCCTGTGCAGCGCTCCGCTGCTCCCGAGATAGGTCCCAAACACTGGCTACGCACTCCCTGTGCAGCGCTCCGCTGCTCTCGAACTAGGTCCCAAACACTGGCTACGCACTCCCTGTGCTGCGCTCCGCTGCTCTTGAGCTAGATAGACCCCAAACATGGGCTACACACTCCCTGTGCAGCGCTCTGCTACTCTCGAACTAGATAGAGCCCAAACACTGACTACGCACTCCCTGTGCAGCGCTCTGCTGCTCTCGAGCTAGATAGACCCCAAACACTGGCTACGAACTCCATGTGCAGTGCTCCGCTGCTCTCGAGCTAGATCCCAAACACTGGCTACGCACTCCCTGTGCAGCGCTCTGCTGCTCTCGAGCTAGATAGACCCCAAACACTGCCTAGGCACTCCCGGTGCAGCGCTCTGATGCTCTCGAGCTAGAAAGACCCCAAACACTGGCTGCGCACTCCCTGTGCAGCGCTCCGCTACTCTCGAGCTAGATCCCAAACACTGGCTACGCACTCCATGTGTAGCGCTCTAATGCTCTCAAGAGAGATCCCAAACACTGGCTTGCACTCCCTGTGCAGCGCTCTGCTGCACTCGAGCTAGGTCCCAAACACTGGCTACGCACTTCCTGTGCAGTGCTCCGCTGCTCTCGAGCTGGGTCCCAAACACTGGCTACGCACTCCCAGTGCAGCACTCCGCTGCTCTCGAGCTAGATCACAAACACTGACTACGCACTCCCTGTGCAGCGCTCCGCTGCTCTCGAGCTAGGTCCCAAACACTGGCAACACACTGCCTGTCCAGCGCTCCGCTGCTCTCGAGCTAGATCCAAAACACTGGCTAGGCACTCCCTTTGGAGCGCTCCGCTGCTCTCGAGCTAGATCCCAAACACTGGCTAGGCACTCCCTGTGCAGTGCTCTGCTTCTCTCGAGCTAGGTCTCAAACACTGGCTATGTATTCCCTGTACAGCGCTCCGCTGCTCTTGAGCTAGGTCCCAAACACTGGCTATGCACTCCCTGTGCAGCGCTCCGCTGCTCTCGAGCTAGGTCCCAAACACTGGCTATGCACTCTATGTGCAGCGCTCCATTGCTCTCAAGCTAGATCCGAAACACTGGCTACGCCCTCCCTGTGTAGCGCTCCGCTGCTCTCGAGCTAGGTCCCGAACACTGGCTAGGCACTCGCTGTGCAGCACTCAGCTTCTCTTGAGCTAGGTCCTGAACACTGGATATGCACTCCCTGTGCAGCGCTCTGCTGCTCTTGAGCTAGGTCCCAAACACTGGCTACACACTCCCAGTGCAGCACTCCGCTGCTCTCGAGCTAGATTACAAACACTGGCTACGCACTCCCTGTCCAGCGCTCTGCTGCTCTCGAGCTAGATCCCAAACACTGGCTAGGCACTCCCTTTGGAGCACTCCTCTGCTCTCAAGCTAGATCACGAACACTGGCTAGGCACTCCCTGTGCAGTGCTCCGCTGCTCTCAAGCTAGGTCCCAAACACTGGCTACGCACTCCCTGTGCAGCACTCCACTGCTCTCGAGCTAGGTCCCAAACACTGGCTACGCACTCCATGTGCAGCGCTCCGCTGCTCTTGAGCTAGGTCCCAAACAATGGCTACACACTCCCAGTGCAGCACTCCGCTGCTCTCGAGCTAGATCACAAACACTGGCTACGCACTCCCTGTGCAGCGCTCCGCTGCTCTCGAGCTAGGTCCCAAACACTGGCAACACACTCCCTGTCCAGCGCTCTGCTGCTCTCGAGCTACATCCCAAACACTGGCTAGGCACTCTCTTTGGAGCGTTCCTCTGCTCTCAAGCTAGATCCCGAACACTGGCTAGGCACTCCCTGTGCAGTGCTCCGCTGCTCTCGAGCTAGGTCCCAAACACTGGCTACGCACTCCCTGTGTAGCACTCCACTGCTCTTGAGCTAGGTCCCAAACACTGGCTACGCACTCCATGTGCAGCGCTCCGCTGCTCTCGTGCTAGGTCCCGAACACTGGCTACGCCCTCCCTGTGCAGCGCTTTGCTGCTTTCGAGCTAGGTCCCAAACACTGGCTACACACTCCCAGTGCAGCACTCCACTGCTCTCGAGCTAGATCACAAACAGTGGCTACGCACTCCCTGTGCAGTGCTCCGCTGCTCTCGAGCTAGGTCCCAAACACTGGCAACACACTCCCTGTCCAGCGCTCTGCTGCTCTCGAGCTAGATCCCAAACACTGGCTAGGCACTCCCTTTGGAGCGCTCCTCTGCTCTCAAGCTAGATCCCGAACACTGGCTAGGCACTCCCTGTGCAGTGTTCCGCTGTTCTCGAGCTAGGTCCCAAACACTGGCTACGCACTCCCTGTGCAGCACTCCACTGCTCTCAAGCTAGCTCCCAAACACTGGCTACGCACTCCATGTGCAGCGCTCCTCTGCTCTCGAGCTAGGTCCCGAACACCGGCTACTTCCTCCCTGTGCAGCGCTCTGCTGCTCTCAAGCTAGGTCCCAAACACTGGCTAGGCACTCCCTGTGCAGCGCTCCGCTGCTCCCGAGCTAGGTCCCAAACACTGGCTACGCACTCCCTGTGCATTGCTCTGCTGCTCTCGAGCTAGATCACAAACACTGGCTACGCACTCGCTGTGCAGCGCTCCGCTGCTCTCGAGCTAGGTCCCAAACACTGGCAACACACTCCCTGTGCAGCGCTCTGCTGCTCTCGAGCAAGATCCCAAACACTGGCTAGGCACTCCCTTTGGAGCGCTCCTCTGCTCTCAAGCTAGATCCCGAACACTGGCTAGGCACTCCCTGTGCAGTGCTCCGCTGCTCTCGAGCTAGATCCCAAACACTGGCTACGCACTCCCTGTGCAGTGCTCCACTGCTCTCGAGCTAGGTCCCTAACACTGGCTACGCACTCCCTGTGCTGCGCTCCGCTGCTCTTGAGCTAGATAGACCCCAAACATGGGCTACGCACTCCCTGTGCAGCGCTCTGCTACTCTCGAACTAGATAGAGCCCAAACACTGACTACGTACTCCCTGTGCAGCGCTCTGCTGCTCTCGAGCTAGATAGACCCCAAACACTGGCTACGAACTCCATGTGCAGTGCTCCGCTGCTCTCGAGCTAGATCCCAAACACTGGCTACGCACTCCCTGTGCAGCGCTCTGCTGCTCTCGAGCTAGATAGACCCCAAACACTGCCTAGGCACTCCCTGTGCAGCGCTCTGATGCTCTCGAGCTAGATAGACCCCAAACACTGGCTGCGCACTCCCTGTGCAGCGCTCCGCTACTCTAGAGCTAGATCCCAAACACTGGCTACGCACTCCATGTGTAGCGCTCTAATGCTCTCAAGAGAGATCCCAAACACTGGCTTGCACTCTCTGTGCAGCGCTCCGCTGCACTCGAGCTAGGTCCCAAACACTGCCTACACACTCCCTGTGCAGCGCTTCGCTGCTCTCGAGCTAGGTCCCAAACACTGGCTATGCACTCCCTGTGCAGCGCTCTGCTGCTCTCGAGCTAGGTCCCAAACACAGGCTACGCACTCCCTGTCCAGCGCTCCGCTGCTCACGAGCAAGGTCCCAAACACTGGCTACGCACTGCCTGTGCAGCACTCCACTGCTCTCGAGCTAGGTCCCAAACACTGTTTATGCACTCCATGTGCAGCGCTCCGCTGCTCTCGAGCTAGGTCCCAAACACTGGCTAGGCACTCCCTGTGCAGCGGAGCGCTGCTCTCTAGCTAGATCACAAAAAGTGGCTACGCACTCCCTGTGCAGTGCTCCGCTGCTCTCGAGCTAGGTCCCAAACACTGGCAACACACTCCCTGTCCAGCGCTCTGCTGCTCTCGAGCTAGATCCCAAACACTGCTAGGCACTCCCTTTGGAGCGCTCCTCTGCTCTCAAGCTAGATCCCGAACACTGGCTAGGCACTCCCTGTGCAGTGTTCCGCTGTTCTCGAGCTAGGTCCCAAACACTGGCTACGCACTCCCTGTGCAGCACTCCACTGCTCTCAAGCTAGCACCCAAACACTGGCTACGCACTCCATGTGCAGCGCTCCGCTGCTCTCGAGCTAGGTCCCGAACACCGGCTACTCCCTCCCTGTGCAGCGCTCTGCTGCTCTCGAGCTAGGTCCCGAACACTGGCTAGGCACTCCCTGTGCAGCGCTCCGCTGCTCCCGAGCTAGGTCCCAAACACTGGCTACGCACTCCCTGTGCAGTGCTCCACTGCTCTCGAGCTAGGTCCCTAACACTGGCTATGCACTCCCTGTGCTGCGCTCCGCTGCTCTTGAGCTAGATAGACCCCAAACATGGGCTACGCACTCCCTGTGCAGCGCTCTGCTACTCTCGAACTAGATAGAGCCCAAACACTGACTACGTACTCCCTGTGCAGCGCTCTTCTGCTCTCGAGCTAGATAGACCCCAAACACTGGCTATGAACTCCATGTGCAGTGCTCCGCTGCTCTCGAGCTAGATCCCAAACACTGGCTACGCACTCCCTGTGCAGCGCTCTGCTGCTCTCGAGCTAGATAGACCCCAAACATTGCCTAGGCACTCCCTGTGCAGCGCTCTGATGCTCTCGAGCTAGATAGACCCCAAACACTGGCTGCGCACTCCCTGTGCAGCGCTCCGCTACTCTCGAGCTAGATCCCAAACACTGGCTACGCACTCCATGTGTAGCGCTCTAATGCTCTCAAGAGAGATCCCAAACACTGGCTTGCACTCTCTGTGCAGCGCTCCGCTGCACTCGAGCTAGGTCCCAAACACTGCCTACACACTCCCTGTGCAACGCTTCGCTGCTCTCGAGCTAGGTCCCAAACACTGGCTATGCACTCCCTGTGCAGCGCTCTGCTGCTCTCGAGCTAGGTCCCAAACACAGGCTACGCACTCCCTGTCCAGCGCTCCGCTGCTCACGAGCAAGGTCCCAAACACTGACTACGCACTGCCTGTGCAGCACTCCACTGCTCTCGAGCTAGGTCCCAAACACTGGCTATGCACTCCATGTGCAGCGCTCCGCTGCTCTCGAGCTAGGTCCCAAACACCGGCTAGGCACTCCCTGTGCAGCGGAGCGCTGCTCTCTAGCTAGATCCCAAACACTGGCTAGGCACTCCCTGTGCAGCGCTCCGCTGCTCTCGAGCTAGGTCACAAACACTGGCTACGCACTCCCTGTGCAGCGCTCCGCTGCTCTTGTGCTAGATCCCAAACACTGTCTACTCACTCCCAGTGCAGTGCTCCGCTGCTCTCGAGCTAGATCCCAAACACGGGCTACGCACTCCATGTGCAGCGCTCAACTGCTCTCAAGCGAGATACCAAAAACTGGCTATGCACTCCCTGTGCAGCGCTCGGCTGGTCTCGAACTAGAGAGACCCCAAACACTGGCTACGCACTCCCTGTGCAGCGCTCTGCTACTCTCGAGCTAGATCCCAAACACTCTGCTGCTCTCGGGCTAGATCCCAAACACTAGCTATGCACTCCCTGTGCATCGCTCGTACGCACTCCCTGCTAGGTCCCAAAGACTGGCTACGCACTCCCTGTGCAGCGCTTCTCTGCTGTTGAGCTAGCTCCCAAACACTGGCTACGCACTCCCTGTGCAGCGCTCCACTGCTCTCGAGCTACATCACAAACACTGGCTATGCACTCCCTGTCCAGTGCTCTGCTGCTCTCGTGCTAGGTCCCAAACACCGGCTACGCACTCCCTGTGCAGCGCTCTGCTGTACTCGAGCTAGATCCCAAACACTGGCTAGGCACTCCCTGTGCAGTGCTCCGCTGCTCTCGAGCTAGGTCCCAAACACTGGCTACACACTCCATGTGCAGCGCTCCGCTGCTCTCGAGCTAGATCCCGAACACTTGCTAGGCACTCCCTGTGCAGCGCTCCGCTGCTCTCGAGTTAGGACCCGAACACTGGCTATGCACTTCCTGTGCAGCGTTCCGCTGCTCTCGAGCTAGGTCCCAAACACTGGCTACGCACTCCCAGTGCAGCACTCTGTTGCTCTCAAGCTAGATCACAAACACTGGCTACGCACTCCCTGTGCAGCGCTCCACTGCTCTCGAGCTAGGTCCCAAACACTGGCAACACACTCCCTGTCCAGCGCTCCGCTGCTCTCGAGCTAGATCCAAAACACTGGCTAGGCACTCCCTTTGGAACGCTCCGCTGCTCTCGAGCTAGATCCCAAACACTGGCTAGGCACTCCCTGTGCAGTGCTCTGCTTCTCTCGAGCTAGGTCTCGAACACTGGCTATGTATTCCCTGTACAGCGCTCCGCTGCTCTTCAGCTAGGTCCCGAACACTGGCTATGCACTCCCTGTGCAGCGCTCCGCTGAACTCGAGCTAGGTCCCAAACACTGGCTATGCACTCTATGTGCAGCGCTCTGCTGCTCTCGAGCTAGATCCCAAACACTGGCTACGCCCTCCCTGTGCAGTGCTCCGCTGCTCTCGAGTTAGGTCCCAAACACTGGCTGCACACTCCATGTGCAGCACTCCGCTGCTCTCGAGCTAGGTCCCAAAAACTGGCTGGGCACTCCCTGTGCAGCGGAGCGCTGCTCTCGAGTTAGATCCCGAACACTGGCTAGGCACTCCCTGTGCAGCGCTCCGCTGCTCTCGAGTTAGGACCCGAACACTGGCTACGCACTTCCTGTGCAACCGCTCCGCTGCTCTCGAGCTAGGTCCCAAACACTGGCTACGCACTCCCAGTGCAGCACTCCGCTGCTCTCGAGCTAGATCACAAACACTGGCTAGGCACTCCCTTTGGAGCACTCCGCTGCTCTCGAGCTAGATCCCAAACACTGGCTAGGCACTCACTGTGCAGTGCTCTGCTTCTCTCGAGCTAGTTCTCGAAACACTGGCTATGTATTCCCTGTACAGCGCTCTGCTGCTCTTGAGCTAGGTCCCAAACACTGGCAATGCTCTCCCTGTGCAGCGCTCCGCTTCTCTCGAGCTAGGTCCCAAACACTGGCTATGCACTCCATGTTCAGCGCTCCGTTGCTCTCGAGCTAGGTCCCAAACACTGGCTACGCCCTCCCTGTGCAGCGCTCCGCTGCTCTTGAGCTAGGTCCCGAACACTGGCTAGGCACTCGCTGTGCAGCACTCAGCTTCTCTTGAGCTAGGTCCTGAACACTGGCTACACACTCCCAGTGCAGCGCTCCGCTGCTCTCGAGCTAGATCACAAACACTGGCTACGCACTCCCTGTGCAGCGCTCTGCTGCTCTCGAGCTACATCCCAAACACTGGCTAGGCACTCCCTTTGGAGCGCTCCTCTGCTCTCAAGCTAGATCCCGAACACTGGCTAGGCACTCCCTGTGCAGTGCTCCGCTGCTCTCGATTTAGGTCCCAAACACTGGCTACGCACTCCCTGTGTAGCACTCCACTGCTCTTGAGCTAGGTCCCAAACACTGGCTACGCACTCCATGTGCAGTGCTCCGCTGCTCTCGAGCAAGGTCTCGAACACCGGCTATGCCCTCCCTGTGCATCGCTCTGCTGCTCTCGAGCTAGGTCCCAAACACTGGCTACACACTCCCAGTGCAGCGCTCTGCTTCTCTCGAGCTAGTTCTCGAAACACTGGCTATGTATTCCCTGTACAGCGCTCCGCTGCTCTTGAGCTAGGTCCCAAACACTGGCAATGCACTCCCTGTGCAGCGCTCCGCTTCTCTCGAGCTAGGTCCCAAACACTGGCTATGCACTCCATGTTCAGCGCTCCGTTGCTCTCGAGCTAGGTCCCAAACACTGGCTACGCCCTCCCTGTGCAGCGCTCCGCTGCTCTTGAGCTAGGTCCCGAACACTGGCTAGGCACTCGCTGTGCAGCACTCAGCTTCTCTTAAGCTAGGTACTGAACACTGGCTACACACTCCCAGTGCAGCGCTCTGCTGCTCTCGAGCTAGATCACAAACACTGGCTATGCACTCCCTGTGCAGCGCTCTGCTGCTCTCGAGCTACATCCCAAACACTGGCTAGGCACTCCCTTTGGAGCGCTCCTCTGCTCTCAAGCTAGATCCCGAACACTGGCTAGGCACTCCCTGTGCAGTGCTCCGCTGCTCTCGATCTAGGTCCCAAACACTGGCTACGCATTCCCTGTGTAGCACTCCACTGCTCTTGAGCTAGGTCCCAAACACTGGCTACGCACTCCATGTGCAGTGGTCCGCTGCTCTCGAGCAAGGTCTCGAACACCGGCTACGCCCTCCCTGTGCATCGCTCTGCTGCTCTCGAGCTAGGCCCCAAACACGGGCTACACACTCCCAGTGCAGCGCTCCGCTGCTCTCGAGCTAGATTACAAACACTTGCTACACACTCCATGTGCATCGCTCTTACGCACTCCCTGCTAGGTCCCAAAGACAGGCTACGCACTCCCTGTGCAGCGCTCTGCTGCTCTCGAGCTAGGTCCCAAACACTGGCAACACACTCCCTCCCTGTGCCGCGCTCTGCTGCTCTCGAGCTAGATCCCAAACACTGGCTAGGCACTCCCTGTGCAGTGCTCCGCTGCTCTCGAGCTAGGTCCCAAACACTGGCTACACACTCCATGTGCAGCGCTCCGCTGCTCTCGAGCTAGGTCCCAAACACTGGCTAGGCACTCCCTGTGCAGCGGAGCGCTGCTCTCGAGCTAGATCCCGAACACTGGCTAGGCACTCCCTGTGCAGCGCTCCGCTGCTCTCGAGTTAGGACTCGAACACTGGCTACGCACTTCCTGTGCAGCGCTCCGCTGCTCTCGAGCTAGGTCCCAAACACTGGCTACGCACTCCCAGTGCAGCACTCCGCTGCTCTCGAGCTAGATCACAAACACTGGCTACGCACTCCTGTGCAGTGCTCCGCTGTTCTCGAGCCTGGTCCCAAACACTGGCAACACACTCCCTGTCCAGCGCTCCGCTGCTCTCGAGCTAGATCCAAAACACTGGCTAGGCACTCCCTTTGGAGCGCTCCGCTGCTCTCGAGCTAGATCCCAAACACTGGCTAGGCACTCCCTGTGCAGTGCTCTGCTTCTCTCGAGCTAGGTCTCGAAACACTGGCTATGTATTCCCTGTACAGCGCTCCGCTGCTCTTGAGCTAGGTCCCAAACACTGGCAATGCACTCCCTGTGCAGCGCTCCGCTTCTCTCGAGCTAGATCCCAAACACTGTCTACGCACTCCCAGTGCAGGACTCCGCTGCTCTCGAGCTAGATCACAAACACTGGCTACGCACTCCCTGTGCAGCGCTCCGCTGCTCTCCAGCTAGATCCCAAACACTGGCAACACACTCCCTGTCCAGCGCTCCGCTGCTCTCGAGCTAGATCCAAAACACTGGCTAAGCACTCCCTTTGGAGCGCTCCGCTGCTCTCGAGCTAGATCCCAAACACTGGCTATGCACTCCCTGTGCAGTGCTCCGCTGCTCTCGAGCTAGGTCCCAAACACTGGCTACGTACTCCATGTGCAGCGCTCCGCTGCTCTCGAGCTAGGTCCGAAACACTGGCTACGCCCTCCCTGTGCAGCGCTCCGCTGCTCTCGAGCTAGGTCCCAAACACTGGCTATGCACTCCATGTGCAGCGCTCCGTTGCTCTCGAGCTAGATCCGAAACACTGGCTACGCCCTCCCTGTGCAGCGCTCCGCTGCTCTCGAGCTAGGTCCCGAACACTGGCTAGGCACTCGCTGTGCAGCACTCAGCTTCTCTTGAGCTAGGTCCTGAACACTGGCTATGCACTCCCCTTGCAGCGCTCTGCTGCTCTTGAGCTAGGTCCCAAACACTGGCTACACACTCCCAGTGCAGCACTCCGCTGCTCTCAAGCTAGATTACAAACACTGGCTACGCACTCCCTGTGCAGCGCTCCGCTGCTCTCGAGCTAGGTCCCAAACACTGGCAACACACTCCCTGTCCAGCGCTCTGCTGCTCTCGAGCTAGATCCCAAACACTGGCTAGGCACTCCCTTTGGAGCGTTCCTCTGCTCTCAAGCTAGATCCCGAACACTGGCTAGGCACTCCCTGTGCAGTGCTCTGCTGCTCTTGAGCTAGGTCCCAAACACTGGCAATGCTCTCCCTGTGCAGCGCTCCGCTTCTCTCGAGCTAGGTCCCAAACACTGGCTATGCACTCCATGTTCAGCGCTCCGTTGCTCTCGAGCTAGGTCCCAAACACTGGCTACGCCCTCCCTGTGCAGCGCTCCGCTGCTCTTGAGCTAGGTCCCGAACACTGGCTAGGCACTCGCTGTGCAGCACTCAGCTTCTCTTGAGCTAGGTCCTGAACACTGGCTAGGCACTCGCTGTGCAGCACTCAGCTTCTCTTAAGCTAGGTACTGAACACTGGCTACACTCTCCCTGTGCAGCGCTCTGCTGCTCTCGAGCTAGATCACAAACACTGGCTATGCACTCCATGTTCAGCGCTCCGTTGCTCTCGAGCTAGGTCCCAAACACTGGCTACGCCCTCCCTGTGCAGCGCTCCGCTGCTCTTGAGCTAGGTCCCGAACACTGGCTAGGCACTCGCTGTGCAGCACTCAGCTTCTCTTGAGCTAGGTCCTGAACACTGGCTACACACTCCCAGTGCAGCGCTCCGCTGCTCTCGAGCTAGATCACAAACACTGGCTACGCACTCCCTGTGCAGCGCTCTGCTGCTCTCGAGCTACATCCCAAACCCTGGCTAGGCACTCCCTTTGGAGCGCTCCTCTGCTCTCAAGCTAGATCCCGAACACTGGCTAGGCACTCCCTGTGCAGTGCTCCGCTGCTCTCGATTTAGGTCCCAAACACTGGCTACGCACTCCCTGTGTAGCACTCCACTGCTCTTGAGCTAGGTCCCAAACACTGGCTACGCACTCCATGTGCAGTGCTCCGCTGCTCTCGAGCAAGGTCTCGAACACCGGCTATGCCCTCCCTGTGCATCGCTCTGCTGCTCTCGAGCTAGGTCCCAAACACTGGCTACACACTCCCAGTGCAGCGCTCTGCTTCTCTCGAGCTAGTTCTCGAAACACTGGCTATGTATTCCCTGTACAGCGCTCCGCTGCTCTTGAGCTAGGTCCCAAACACTGGCAATGCACTCCCTGTGCAGCGCTCCGCTTCTCTCGAGCTAGGTCCCAAACACTGGCTATGCACTCCATGTTCAGCGCTCCGTTGCTCTCGAGCTAGGTCCCAAACACTGGCTACGCCCTCCCTGTGCAGCGCTCCGCTGCTCTTGAGCTAGGTCCCGAACACTGGCTAGGCACTCGCTGTGCAGCACTCAGCTTCTCTTAAGCTAGGTACTGAACACTGGCTACACACTCCCAGTGCAGCGCTCTGCTGCTCTCGAGCTAGATCACAAACACTGGCTATGCACTCCCTGTGCAGCGCTCTGCTGCTCTCGAGCTACATCCCAAACACTGGCTAGGCACTCCCTTTGGAGCGCTCCTCTGCTCTCAAGCTAGATCCCGAACACTGGCTAGGCACTCCCTGTGCAGTGCTCCGCTGCTCTCGATCTAGGTCCCAAACACTGGCTACGCATTCCCTGTGTAGCACTCCACTGCTCTTGAGCTAGGTCCCAAACACTGGCTACGCACTCCATGTGCAGTGGTCCGCTGCTCTCGAGCAAGGTCTCGAACACCGGCTACGCCCTCCCTGTGCATCGCTCTGCTGCTCTCGAGCTAGGCCCCAAACACGGGCTACACACTCCCAGTGCAGCGCTCCGCTGCTCTCGAGCTAGATTACAAACACTTGCTACACACTCCATGTGCATCGCTCTTACGCACTCCCTGCTAGGTCCCAAAGACAGGCTACGCACTCCCTGTGCAGCGCTCTGCTGCTCTCGAGCTAGGTCCCAAACACTGGCAACACACTCCCTCCCTGTGCCGCGCTCTGCTGCTCTCGAGCTAGATCCCAAACACTGGCTAGGCACTCCCTGTGCAGTGCTCCGCTGCTCTCGAGCTAGGTCCCAAACACTGGCTACACACTCCATGTGCAGCGCTCCGCTGCTCTCGAGCTAGGTCCCAAACACTGGCTAGGCACTCCCTGTGCAGCGGAGCGCTGCTCTCGAGCTAGATCCCGAACACTGGCTAGGCACTCCCTGTGCAGCGCTCCGCTGCTCTCGAGTTAGGACTCGAACACTGGCTACGCACTTCCTGTGCAGCGCTCCGCTGCTCTCGAGCTAGGTCCCAAACACTGGCTACGCACTCCCAGTGCAGCACTCCGCTGCTCTCGAGCTAGATCACAAACACTGGCTACGCACTCCTGTGCAGTGCTCCGCTGTTCTCGAGCCTGGTCCCAAACACTGGCAACACACTCCCTGTCCAGCGCTCCGCTGCTCTCGAGCTAGATCCAAAACACTGGCTAGGCACTCCCTTTGGAGCGCTCCGCTGCTCTCGAGCTAGATCCCAAACACTGGCTAGGCACTCCCTGTGCAGTGCTCTGCTTCTCTCGAGCTAGGTCTCGAAACACTGGCTATGTATTCCCTGTACAGCGCTCCGCTGCTCTTGAGCTAGGTCCCAAACACTGGCAATGCACTCCCTGTGCAGCGCTCCGCTTCTCTCGAGCTAGATCCCAAACACTGTCTACGCACTCCCAGTGCAGGACTCCGCTGCTCTCGAGCTAGATCACAAACACTGGCTACGCACTCCCTGTGCAGCGCTCCGCTGCTCTCCAGCTAGATCCCAAACACTGGCAACACACTCCCTGTCCAGCGCTCCGCTGCTCTCGAGCTAGATCCAAAACACTGGCTAAGCACTCCCTTTGGAGCGCTCCGCTGCTCTCGAGCTAGATCCCAAACACTGGCTATGCACTCCCTGTGCAGTGCTCCGCTGCTCTCGAGCTAGGTCCCAAACACTGGCTACGTACTCCATGTGCAGCGCTCCGCTGCTCTCGAGCTAGGTCCGAAACACTGGCTACGCCCTCCCTGTGCAGCGCTCCGCTGCTCTCGAGCTAGGTCCCAAACACTGGCTATGCACTCCATGTGCAGCGCTCCGTTGCTCTCGAGCTAGATCCGAAACACTGGCTACGCCCTCCCTGTGCAGCGCTCCGCTGCTCTCGAGCTAGGTCCCGAACACTGGCTAGGCACTCGCTGTGCAGCACTCAGCTTCTCTTGAGCTAGGTCCTGAACACTGGCTATGCACTCCCCTTGCAGCGCTCTGCTGCTCTTGAGCTAGGTCCCAAACACTGGCTACACACTCCCAGTGCAGCACTCCGCTGCTCTCAAGCTAGATTACAAACACTGGCTACGCACTCCCTGTGCAGCGCTCCGCTGCTCTCGAGCTAGGTCCCAAACACTGGCAACACACTCCCTGTCCAGCGCTCTGCTGCTCTCGAGCTAGATCCCAAACACTGGCTAGGCACTCCCTTTGGAGCGTTCCTCTGCTCTCAAGCTAGATCCCGAACACTGGCTAGGCACTCCCTGTGCAGTGCTCCGCTGCTCTCGAGCTAGGTCCCAAACACTGGCTACGCACTTCCTGTGCAGCACTCCACTGCTCTCGAGCTAGGTCCCAAACACTGGCTATGCACTCCATGTGCAGCGCTCTGCTGCTCTCGAGCTAGGTCCCGAACACCGGCTACGCCCTCCCTGTGCAGCGCTCTGTTGCTCTCGAGCTAGGTCCCGAACACTGGCTAGGCACTCCCTGTGCAGCGCTCCGCTGCTCCCGAGCTAGGTCCCAAACACTGGCTACGCACTCCCTGTGCAGCACTCCGCTGCTCTCGAGCTAGAGAGACCCCAAACACTGGCTACGCACTCCCTGTGCAGCGCTCTGCTACTCTCGAGCTAGATCCCAAACAGTGGCTACACACTCCCTGTGCATCGGTCTTACGCACTCCCTTCTAGGTCCCAAAGACTGGCTATGCACTCCCTGTGCAGTGCTTCTCTGCTCTTGAGCTAGCTCCCAAACACTGGCTATGCACTCCCTGTGCAGCGCTTCGCTGCTCTCGAGCTACATCACAAACACTGGCTATGCACTCCCTTTCCAGTGCTCCGCTGCTCTCATGCTAGGTCCCAAACATGGGCTACACACTCCCTGTGCAGCGCTCTGCTGCTCTCGAGCTAGGTCCCAAACACTGGCAACACACTCCCTCCCTGTGCAGCGCTCTGCTGCTCTCGAGCTAAATCCCAAACACTGGCTAGGCACTCCCTGTGCAGTGCTCCGCTGCTCTCGAGCTAGGTCCCAAACACTGGCTACGCACTCCCAGTGCAGCACTCCGCTGCTCTCGAGCTAGATCACAAACACTGGCTACGCACTCCCTGTGCAGCGGAGCGCTGCTCTCAAGCTAGATCCCGAACACTGGCTAGGCACTCCCTGTGCAGCGCTCCGCTGCTCTTGAGCTAGGTCCCAAACACTGGCTACGCACTCCCAGTGCAGCACTCCGCTGCTCTCGAGCTAGATCACAAACACTGGCTACGCACTCCCTGTGCAGTGCTCCGTTGCTCTCGAGCCTGGTCCCAATCACTGGCAACACACTCCCTGTCCAGCGCTCCGCTGCTCTCGAGCTAGATCCAAAATACTGGCTAGGCACTCCCTTTGGAGCGCTCCGATGCTCTCGAGCTAGATCCCAAACACTGGCTAGGCACTCCCTGTGCAGTGCTCTGCTTCTCTCGAGCTAGTTCTCGAAACACTGGCTATGTATTCCCTGTACAGCGCTCCGCTGCTCTTGAGCTAGTTCCCAAACACTGGCAATGCACTCCCTGTGCAGCGCTCCGCTTCTCTCGAGCTAGGTCCCAAACACTGGCTATGCACTCCATGTTCAGCGCTCCGTTGCTCTCGAGCTAGGTCCCAAACACTGGCTACACCCTCCATGTGCAGTGCTCTGCTGCTCTTGAGCTAGGTCCCGAACACTGGCTAGGCACTCGCTGTGCAGCACTCAGCTTCTCTTGAGCTAGGTCCTGAACACTGGCTACGCACTCCCTGTGCAGCGCTCTGCTGCTCTTGAGCTAGGTCCCAAACACTGGCTACACACTCCCTGTGCAGTGCTCCGCTGCTCTCGAGCTAGGTCCGAAACACTGGCAACACACTCCCTGTCCAGCGCTCCGCTGCTCTCGAGCTAGGTCCCAAACACTGGCTACGCACTCCCAGTGCAGCACTCTGCTGCTCTCAAGCTAGATCACAAACACTGGCTACGCACTCCCTGTGCAGCGCTCCACTGCTCTCGAGCTAGGTCCCAAACACTGGCAACACACTCCCTGTCCAGCGCTCCGCTGCTCTCGAGCTAGATCCAAAACACTGGCTAGGCACTCCCTTTGGAACGCTCCGCTGCTCTCGAGCTAGATCCCAAACACTGGCTAGGCACTCCCTGTGCAGTGCTCTGCTTCTCTCGAGCTAGGTCTCGAACACTGGCTATGTATTCCCTGTACAGCGCTCCGCTGCTCTTCAGCTAGGTCCCAAACACTGGCTATGCACTCCCTGTGCAGCGCTCCGCTGAACTCGAGCTAGGTCCCAAACACTGGCTATGCACTCTATGTGCAGCGCTCCGTTGCTCTCGAGCTAGATCCGAAACACTGGCTACGCCCTCCCTGTGCAGCGCTCCGCTGCTCTGGAGCTAGGTCCCGAACACTGGCTAGGCACTCGCTGTGCAGCACTCAGCTTCTCTTGAGCTAGGTCCTGAACACTGGATATGCACTCCCTGTGCAGTGCTCTGCTGCTCTTGAGCTAGGTCCCAAACACTGGCTACACACTCCCAGTGCAGCAGTCCGCTGCTCTCGAGCTAGATTACAAACACTGGCTACGCAATCCCTGTGCAGCGCTCCGCTGCTCTCGAGCTAGGTCCCAAACACTGGCAACACACTCCCTGTCCAGCGCTCTGCTGCTCTCGAGCTAGATCCCAAACACTGGCTAGGCACACCCTTTGGAGCGCTCCTCTGCTCTCAAGCTAGATCCCGAACACTGGCAAGGCACTCCCTGTGCAGTTCTCCGCTGCTCTCGAGCTAGGTCCCAAACACTGGCTACGCACTCCCTGTGTAGCACTCCACTGCTCTCGAGCTAGGTCGCAAATACTGGCTACGCACTCCATGTGCAGCGCTCTGCTGCTCTCGAGCTAGGTCCCAAACACTGGCTACGCCCTCCATGTGCAGCGCTCTGTTGCTCTCGAGCTAGGTCCCGAACACTGGCTAGGCACTCCCTGTGCAGCGCTCCGCTGCTCCCGAGCTAGGTCCCAAACACTGGCTACGCACTCCCTGTGCAGCTCTCCGCTGCTCTCGAGCTAGAGAGACCCCAAACACTGGCTACGCACTCCCTGTGCAGCGCTCTGCTACTCTCGAGCAAGATCCCAAACAGTGACTACACACTCCCTGTGCATCGCTCTTACGCACTCCCTGCTAGGTCCCAAAGACTGGCTATGCACTCCCTGTGCAGTGCTTCTCTGCTCTTGAGCTAGCTCCCAAACACTGGCTACGCACTCCCTGTGCAGAGCTCCGCTGCTCTCGAGCTACATCACAAACACTGGCTATGCACTCCCTGTCCAGTGCTCCGCTGCTATCGAGCTAGGTCCCAAACACGGGCTACACACTCCCTGTGCAGCGCTCTGCTGCTCTCGAGCTAGGTCCCAAACACTGGCAACACACTCCCTCCCTGGCAGCACTCTGCTGCTCTCGAGCTAGATCCCAAACACTGGCTAGGCACTCCCTGTGCAGTGCTCCGCTGCTCTCGAGTTAGGTCCCAAACACTGGCTACACACTCCATGTGCAGCACTCCGCTGCTCTCGAGCTAGGTTCCAAAAACTGGCTAGGCACTCCCTGTGCAGCGGAGCGCTGCTCTCGAGTTAGATCCCGAACACTGGCTAGGCACTCCCTGTGCAGCGCTCCGCTGCTCTCGAGCTAGGTCCCGAACACTGGCTAGGCACTCGCTGTGCAGCACTCAGCTTCTCTTGAGCTAGGTCCTGAACACTGGATATGCACTCCCTGTGCAGCGCTCTGCTGCTCTTGAGCTAGGTCCCAAACACTGGCTACACACTCCCAGTGCAGCACTCCGCTGCTCTCGAGCTAGATTACAAACACTGGCTACGCACTCCCTGTGCAGCGCTCCGCTGCTCTCGAGCTAGGTCCCAAACACTGGCAACACACTCCCTGTCCAGCGCTCTGCTGCTCTCGAGCTAGATCCCAAACACTGGCTAGGCACTCCCTTTGGAGCGTTCCTCTGCTCTCAAGCTAGATCCCGAACACTGGCTAGGCACTCCCTGTGCAGTGCTCCGCTGCTCTCGAGCTAGGTCCCAAACACTGGCTACGCACTTCCTGTGCAGCACTCCACTGCTCTCAAGCTAGGTCCCAAACACTGGCTATGCACTCCATGTGCAGCGCTCTGCTGCTCTCGAGCTAGGTCCCGAACACCGGCTACGCCCTCCCTGTGCAGCGCTCTGTTGCTCTCGAGCTAGGTCCCGAACACTGGCTAGGCACTCCCTGTGCAGCGCTCCGCTGCTCCCGAGCTAGGTCCCAAACACTGGCTACGCACTCCCTGTGCAGCACTCCGCTGCTCTCGAGCTAGAGAGACCCCAAACACTGGCTACGCACTCCCTGTGCAGCGCTCTGCTACTCTCGAGCTAGATCCCAAACAGTGGCTACACACTCCCTGTGCATCGGTCTTACGCACTCCCTGCTAGGTCCCAAAGACTGGCTATGCACTCCCTGTGCAGTGCTTCTCTGCTCTTGAGCTAGCTCCCAAACACTGGCTATGCACTCCCTGTGCAGCGCTTCGCTGCTCTCGATCTACATCACAAACACTGGCTATGCACTCCCTTTCCAGTGCTCCGCTGCTCTCATGCTAGGTCCCAAACATGGGCTACACACTCCCTGTGCAGCGCTCTGCTGCTCTCGAGCTAGGTCCCAAACACTGGCAACACACTCCCTCCCTGTGCAGCGCTCTGCTGCTCTCGAGCTAGATCCCAAACACTGGCTAGGCACTCCCTGTGCAGTGCTCCGCTGCTCTCGAGCTAGGTCCCAAACACTGGCTACGCACTCCCAGTGCAGCACTCCGCTGCTCTCGAGCTAGATCACAAACACTGGCTACGCACTCCCTGTGCAGCGGAGCGCTGCTCTCAAGCTAGATCCCGAACACTGGCTAGGCACTCCCTGTGCAGCGCTCCGCTGCTCTTGAGCTAGGTCCCAAACACTGGCTACGCACTCCCAGTGCAGCACTCTGCTGCTCTCGAGCTAGATCACAAACACTGGCTACGCACTCCCTGTGCAGTGCTCCGTTGCTCTCGAGCCTGGTCCCAATCACTGGCAACACACTCCCTGTCCAGCGCTCCGCTGCTCTCGAGCTAGATCCAAAATACTGGCTAGGCACTCCCTTTGGAGCGCTCCGATGCTCTCGAGCTAGATCCCAAACACTGGCTAGGCACTCCCTGTGCAGTGCTCTGCTTCTCTCGAGCTAGTTCTCGAAACACTGGCTATGTATTCCCTGTACAGCGCTCCGCTGCTCTTGAGCTAGGTCCCAAACACTGGCAATGCACTCCCTGTGCAGCGCTCCGCTTCTCTCGAGCTAGGTCCCAAACACTGGCTATGCACTCCATGTTCAGCGCTCCGTTGCTCTCGAGCTAGGTCCCAAACACTGGCTACACCCTCCATGTGCAGCGCTCTGCTGCTCTTGAGCTAGGTCCCGAACACTGGCTAGGCACTCGCTGTGCAGCACTCAGCTTCTCTTGAGCTAGGTCCTGAACACTGGCTACGCACTCCCTGTGCAGCGCTCTGCTGCTCTTGAGCTAGGTCCCAAACACTGGCTACACACTCCCTGTGCAGTGCTCCGCTGCTCTCGAGCTAGGTCCGAAACACTGGCAACACACTCCCTGTCCAGCGCTCCGCTGCTCTCGAGCTAGGTCCCAAACACTGGCTACGCACTCCCAGTGCAGCACTCTGCTGCTCTCAAGCTAGATCACAAACACTGGCTACGCACTCCCTGTGCAGCGCTCCACTGCTCTCGAGCTAGGTCCCAAACACTGGCAACACACTCCCTGTCCAGCGCTCCGCTGCTCTCGAGCTAGATCCAAAACACTGGCTAGGCACTCCCTTTGGAACGCTCCGCTGCTCTCGAGCTAGATCCCAAACACTGGCTAGGCACTCCCTGTGCAGTGCTCTGCTTCTCTCGAGCTAGGTCTCGAACACTGGCTATGTATTCCCTGTACAGCGCTCCGCTGCTCTTCAGCTAGGTCCCAAACACTGGCTATGCACTCCCTGTGCAGCGCTCCGCTGAACTCGAGCTAGGTCCCAAACACTGGCTATGCACTCTATGTGCAGCGCTCCGTTGCTCTCGAGCTAGATCCGAAACACTGGCTACGCCCTCCCTGTGCAGCGCTCCGCTGCTCTGGAGCTAGGTCCCGAACACTGGCTAGGCACTCGCTGTGCAGCACTCAGCTTCTCTTGAGCTAGGTCCTGAACACTGGATATGCACTCCCTGTGCAGTGCTCTGCTGCTCTTGAGCTAGGTCCCAAACACTGGCTACACACTCCCAGTGCAGCAGTCCGCTGCTCTCGAGCTAGATTACAAACACTGGCTACGCAATCCCTGTGCAGCGCTCCGCTGCTCTCGAGCTAGGTCCCAAACACTGGCAACAAACTCCCTGTCCAGCGCTCTGCTGCTCTCGAGCTAGATCCCAAACACTGGCTAGGCACACCCTTTGGAGCGCTCCTCTGCTCTCAAGCTAGATCCCGAACACTGGCAAGGCACTCCCTGTGCAGTTCTCCGCTGCTCTCGAGCTAGGTCCCAAACACTGGCTACGCACTCCCTGTGTAGCACTCCACTGCTCTCGAGCTAGGTCGCAAATACTGGCTACGCACTCCATGTGCAGTGCTCTGCTGCTCTCGAGCTAGGTCCCAAACACTGGCTACGCCCTCCATGTGCAGCGCTCTGTTGCTCTCGAGCTAGGTCCCGAACACTGGCTAGGCACTCCCTGTGCAGCGCTCCGCTGCTCCCGAGCTAGGTCCCAAACACTGGCTACGCACTCCCTGTGCAGCTCTCCGCTGCTCTCGAGCTAGAGAGACCCCAAACACTGGCTACGCACTCCCTGTGCAGCGCTCTGCTACTCTCGAGCAAGATCCCAAACAGTGACTACACACTCCCTGTGCATCGCTCTTACGCACTCCCTGCTAGGTCCCAAAGACTGGCTATGCACTCCCTGTGCAGTGCTTCTCTGCTCTTGAGCTAGCTCCCAAACACTGGCTACGCACTCCCTGTGCAGAGCTCCGCTGCTCTCGAGCTACATCACAAACACTGGCTATGCACTCCCTGTCCAGTGCTCCGCTGCTATCGAGCTAGGTCTCAAACACGGGCTACACACTCCCTGTGCAGCGCTCTGCTGCTCTCGAGCTAGGTCCCAAACACTGGCAACACACTCCCTCCCTGTGCAGCACTCTGCTGCTCTCGAGCTAGATCCCAAACACTGGCTAGGCACTCCCTGTGCAGTGCTCCGCTGCTCTCGAGTTAGGTCCCAAACACTGGCTACACACTCCATGTGCAGCACTCCGCTGCTCTCGAGCTAGGTTCCAAAAACTGGCTAGGCACTCCCTGTGCAGCGGAGCGCTGCTCTCGAGTTAGATCCCGAACACTGGCTAGGCACTCCCTGTGCAGCGCTCCGCTGCTCTCGAGCTAGGTCCCGAACACTGGCTAGGCACTCGCTGTGCAGCACTCAGCTTCTCTTGAGCTAGGTCCTGAACACTGGATATGCACTCCCTGTGCAGTGCTCTGCTGCTCTTGAGCTAGGTCCCAAACACTGGCTACACACTCCCAGTGCAGCAGTCCGCTGCTCTCGAGCTAGATTACAAACACTGGCTACGCAATCCCTGTGCAGCGCTCCGCTGCTCTCGAGCTAGGTCCCAAACACTGGCAACACACTCCCTGTCCAGCGCTCTGCTGCTCTCGAGCTAGATCCCAAACACTGGCTAGGCACACCCTTTGGAGCGCTCCTCTGCTCTCAAGCTAGATCCCGAACACTGGCTAGGCACTCCCTGTGCAGTTCTCCGCTGCTCTCGAGCTAGGTCCCAAACACTGGCTACGCACTCCCTGTGCAGCACTCCACTGCTCTCGAGCTAGGTCGCAAATACTGGCTACGCACTCCATGTGCAGCGCTCTGCTGCTCTCGAGCTAGGTCCCAAACACCGGCTACGCCCTCCATGTGCAGCGCTCTGTTGCTCTCGAGCTAGGTCCCGAACACTGGCTAGGCACTCCCTGTGCAGCGCTCCGCTGCTCCCGAGCTAGGTCCCAAACACTGGCTACGCACTCCCTGTGCAGCACTCCGCTGCTCTCGAGCTAGAGAGACCCCAAACACTGGCTACGCACTCCCTGTGCAGCGCTCTGCTACTCTCGAGCTAGATCCCAAACAGTGACTACACACTCCCTGTGCATCGCTCTTACGCACTCCCTGCTAGGTCCCAAAGACTGGCTATGCACTCCCTGTGCAGTGCTTCTCTGCTCTTGAGCTAGCTCCCAAACACTGGCTACGCACTCCCTGTGCAGCGCTCCGCTGCTCTCGAGCTACATCACAAACACTGGCTATGCACTCCCTGTCCAGTGCTCCGCTGCTATCGAGCTAGGTCCCAAACACGGGCTACACACTCCCTGTGCAGCGCTCTGCTGCTCTCGAGCTAGGTCCCAAACACTGGCAACACACTCCCTCCCTGTGCAGCACTCTGCTGCTCTCGAGCTAGATCCCAAACACTGGCTAGGCACTCCCTGTGCAGTGCTCCGCTGCTCTCGAGTTAGGTCCCAAACACTGGCTGCACACTCCATGTGCAGCACTCCGCTGCTCTCGAGCTAGGTCCCAAAACTGGCTGGGCACTCCCTGTGCAGCGGAGCGCTGCTCTCGAGTTAGATCCCGAACACTGGCTAGGCACTCCCTGTGCAGCGCTCCGCTGCTCTCGAGTTAGGACCCGAACACTGGCTACGCACTTCCTGTGCAACCGCTCCGCTGCTCTCGAGCTAGGTCCCAAACACTGGCTACGCACTCCCAGTGCAGCACTCCGCTGCTCTCGAGCTAGATCACAAACACTGGCTAGGCACTCCCTTTGGAGCACTCCGCTGCTCTCGAGCTAGATCCCAAACACTGGCTAGGCACTCACTGTGCAGTGCTCTGCTTCTCTCGAGCTAGTTCTCGAAACACTGGCTATGTATTCCCTGTACAGCGCTCTGCTGCTCTTGAGCTAGGTCCCAAACACTGGCAATGCACTCCCTGTGCAGCGCTCCGCTTCTCTCGAGCTAGGTCCCAAACACTGGCTATGCACTCCATGTTCAGCGCTCCGTTGCTCTCGAGCTAGGTCCCAAACACTGGCTACGCCCTCCCTGTGCAGCGCTCCGCTGCTCTTGAGCTAGGTCCCGAACACTGGCTAGGCACTCGCTGTGCAGCACTCAGCTTCTCTTGAGCTAGGTCCTGAACACTGGCTACACACTCCCAGTGCAGCGCTCCGCTGCTCTCGAGCTAGATCACAAACACTGGCTACGCACTCCCTGTGCAGCGCTCTGCTGCTCTCGAGCTACATCCCAAACACTGGCTAGGCACTCCCTTTGGAGCGCTCCTCTGCTCTCAAGCTAGATCCCGAACACTGGCTAGGCACTCCCTGTGCAGTGCTCCGCTGCTCTCGATTTAGGTCCCAAACACTGGCTACGCACTCCCTGTGTAGCACTCCACTGCTCTTGAGCTAGGTCCCAAACACTGGCTACGCACTCCATGTGCAGTGCTCCGCTGCTCTCGAGCAAGGTCTCGAACACCGGCTACGCCCTCCCTGTGCATCGCTCTGCTGCTCTCGAGCTAGGTCCCAAACACTGGCTACACACTCCCAGTGCAGCGCTCTGCTTCTCTCGAGCTAGTTCTCGAAACACTGGCTATGTATTCCCTGTACAGCGCTCCGCTGCTCTTGAGCTAGGTCCCAAACACTGGCAATGCACTCCCTGTGCAGCGCTCCGCTTCTCTCGAGCTAGGTCCCAAACACTGGCTATGCACTCCATGTTCAGCGCTCCGTTGCTCTCGAGCTAGGTCCCAAACACTGGCTACGCCCTCCCTGTGCAGCGCTCCGCTGCTCTTGAGCTAGGTCCCGAACACTGGCTAGGCACTCGCTGTGCAGCACTCAGCTTCTCTTAAGCTAGGTACTGAACACTGGCTACACACTCCCAGTGCAGCGCTCTGCTGCTCTCGAGCTAGATCACAAACACTGGCTATGCACTCCCTGTGCAGCGCTCTGCTGCTCTCGAGCTACATCCCAAACACTGGCTAGGCACTCCCTTTGGAGCGCTCCTCTGCTCTCAAGCTAGATCCCGAACACTGGCTAGGAACTCCCTGTGCAGTGCTCCGCTGCTCTCGATCTAGGTCCCAAACACTGGCTACGCACTCCCTGTGTAGCACTCCACTGCTCTTGAGCTAGGTCCCAAACACTGGCTACGCACTCCATGTGCAGTGGTCTGCTGCTCTCGAGCAAGGTCTCGAACACCGGCTACGCCCTCCCTGTGCATCGCTCTGATGCTCTCGAGCTAGGTCCCAAACACGGGCTACACACTCCCAGTGCAGCGCTCCGCTGCTCTCGAGCTAGATTACAAACACTTGCTACACACTCCATGTGCATCGCTCTTACGCACTCCCTGCTAGGTCCCAAAGACAGGCTACGCACTCCCTGTGCAGCGCTCTGCTGCTCTCGAGCTAGGTCCCAAACACTGGCAACACACTCCCTCCCTGTGCCGCGCTCTGCTGCTCTCGAGCTAGATCCCAAACACTGGCTAGGCACTCCCTGTGCAGTGCTCCGCTGCTCTCGAGCTAGGTCCCAAACACTGGCTACACACTCCATGTGCAGCGCTCCGCTGCTCTCGAGCTAGGTCCCAAACACTGGCTAGGCACTCCCTGTGCAGCGGAGCGCTGCTCTCGAGCTAGATCCCGAACACTGGCTAGGCACTCCCTGTGCAGCGCTCCGCTGCTCTCGAGTTAGGACTCGAACACTGGCTACGCACTTCCTGTGCAGCGCTCCGCTGCTCTCGAGCTAGGTCCCAAACACTGGCTACGCACTCCCAGTGCAGCACTCCGCTGCTCTCGAGCTAGATCACAAACACTGGCTACGCACTCCTGTGCAGTGCTCCGCTGTTCTCGAGCCTGGTCCCAAACACTGGCAACACACTCCCTGTCCAGCGCTCCGCTGCTCTCGAGCTAGATCCAAAACACTGGCTAGGCACTCCCTTTGGAGCGCTCCGCTGCTCTCGAGCTAGATCCCAAACACTGGCTAGGCACTCCCTGTGCAGTGCTCTGCTTCTCTCGAGCTAGGTCTCGAAACACTGGCTATGTATTCCCTGTACAGCGCTCCGCTGCTCTTGAGCTAGGTCCCAAACACTGGCAATGCACTCCCTGTGCAGCGCTCCGCTTCTCTCGAGCTAGATCCCAAACACTGTCTACGCACTCCCAGTGCAGGACTCCGCTGCTCTCGAGCTAGATCACAAACACTGGCTACGCACTCCCTGTGCAGCGCTCCGCTGCTCTCCAGCTAGATCCCAAACACTGGCAACACACTCCCTGTCCAGCGCTCCGCTGCTCTCGAGCTAGATCCAAAACACTGGCTAAGCACTCCCTTTGGAGCGCTCCGCTGCTCTCGAGCTAGATCCCAAACACTGGCTATGCACTCCCTGTGCAGTGCTCCGCTGCTCTCGAGCTAGGTCCAAAACACTGGCTACGTACTCCATGTGCAGCGCTCCGCTGCTCTCGAGCTAGGTCCGAAACACTGGCTACGCCCACCCTGTGCAGCGCTCCGCTGCTCTCGAGCTAGGTCCCAAACACTGGCTATGCACTCCATGTGCAGCGCTCCGTTGCTCTCGAGCTAGATCCGAAACACTGGCTACGCCCTCCCTGTGCAGCGCTCCGCTGCTCTCGAGCTAGGTCCCGAACACTGGCTAGGCACTCGCTGTGCAGCACTCAGCTTCTCTTGAGCTAGGTCCTGAACACTGGCTATGCACTCCCTGTGCAGCGCTCTGCTGCTCTTGAGCTAGGTCCCAAACACTGGCTACACACTCCCAGTGCAGCACTCCGCTGCTCTCGAGCTAGATTACAAACACTGGCTACGCACTCCCTGTGCAGCGCTCCGCTGCTCTCGAGCTAGGTCCCAAACACTGGCAACACACTCCCTGTCCAGCGCTCTGCTGCTCTCGAGCTAGATCCCAAACACTGGCTAGGCACTCCCTTTGGAGCGTTCCTCTGCTCTCAAGCTAGATCCCGAACACTGGCTAGGCACTCCCTGTGCAGTGCTCCGCTGCTCTCGAGCTAGGTCCCAAACACTGGCTACGCACTTCCTGTGCAGCACTCCACTGCTCTCGAGCTAGGTCCCAAACACTGGCTATGCACTCCATGTGCAGCGCTCTGCTGCTCTCGAGCTAGGTCCCGAACACCGGCTACGCCCTCCATGTGCAGCGCTCTGTTGCTCTCGAGCTAGGTCCCGAACACTGGCTAGGCACTCCCGTGCAGCGCTCCGCTGCTCCCGAGCTAGGTCCCAAACACTGGCTACGCACTCCCTGTGCAGCTCTCCGCTGCTCTCGAGCTAGAGAGACCCCAAACACTGGCTACGCACTCCCTGTGCAGCGCTCTGCTACTCTCGAGCTAGATCCCAAACAGTGACTACACACTCCCTGTGCATCGCTCTTACGCACTCCCTGCTAGGTCCCAAAGACTGGCTAGGCACTCCCTGTGCAGTGTTCCGCTGTTCTCGAGCTAGGTCCCAAACACTGGCTACGCACTCCCTGTGCAGCACTCCACTGCTCTCAAGCTAGCTCCCAAACACTGGCTACGCACTCCATGTGCAGCGCTCCGCTGCTCTCGAGCTAGGTCCCGAACACCGGCTACTTCCTCCCTGTGCAGCGCTCTGCTGCTCTCAAGCTAGGTCCCAAACACTGGCTAGGCACTCCCTGTGCAGCGCTCCGCTGCTCCCGAGCTAGGTCCCAAACACTGGCTACGCACTCCCTGTGCATTGCTCTGCTGCTCTCGAGCTAGATCACAAACACTGGCTACGCACTCGCTGTGCAGCGCTCCGCTGCTCTCGAGCTAGGTCCCAAACACTGGCAACACACTCCCTGTGCAGCGCTCTGCTGCTCTCGAGCAAGATCCCAAACACTGGCTAGGCACTCCCTTTGGAGCGCTCCTCTGCTCTCAAGCTAGATCCCGAACACTGGCTAGGCACTCCCTGTGCAGTGCTCCGCTGCTCTCGAGCTAGATCCCAAACACTGGCTACGCACTCCCTGTGCAGTGCTCCACTGCTCTCGAGCTAGGTCCCTAACACTGGCTATGCACTCCCTGTGCTGCGCTCCGCTGCTCTTGAGCTAGATAGACCCCAAACATGGGCTACGCACTCCCTGTGCAGCGCTCTGCTACTCTCGAACTAGATAGAGCCCAAACACTGACTACGTACTCCCTGTGCAGCGCTCTGCTGCTCTCGAGCTAGATAGACCCCAAACACTGGCTACGAACTCCATGTGCAGTGCTCCGCTGCTCTCGAGCTAGATCCCAAACACTGGCTACGCACTCCCTGTGCAGCGCTCTGCTGCTCTCGAGCTAGATAGACCCCAAACACTGCCTAGGCACTCCCTGTGCAGCGCTCTGATGCTCTCGAGCTAGATAGACCCCAAACACTGGCTGCGCACTCCCTGTGCAGCGCTCCGCTACTCTCGAGCTAGATCCCAAACACTGGCTACGCACTCCATGTGTAGCGCTCTAATGCTCTCAAGAGAGATCCCAAACACTGGCTTGCACTCTCTGTGCAGCGCTCCGCTGCACTCGAGCTAGGTCCCAAACACTGCCTACACACTCCCTGTGCAGCGCTTCGCTGCTCTCGAGCTAGGTCCCAAACACTGGCTATGCACTCCCTGTGCAGCGCTCTGCTGCTCTCGAGCTAGGTCCCAAACACAGGCTACGCACTCCCTGTCCAGCGCTCCGCTGCTCACGAGCAAGGTCCCAAACACTGGCTACGCACTGCCTGTGCAGCACTCCACTGCTCTCGAGCTAGGTCCCAAACACTGGCTATGCACTCCATGTGCAGCGCTCCGCTGCTCTCGAGCTAGGTCCCAAACACTGGCTAGGCACTCCCTGTGCAGCGGAGCGCTGCTCTCGAGCTAGATCACAAAAAGTGGCTACGCACTCCCTGTGCAGTGCTCCGCTGCTCTCGAGCTAGGTCCCAAACACTGGCAACACACTCCCTGTGCATTGCTCTGCTGCTCTCGAGCTAGATCACAAACACTGGCTACGCACTCGCTGTGCAGCGCTCCGCTGCTCTCGAGCTAGGTCCCAAACACTGGCAACACACTCCCTGTGCAGCGCTCTGCTGCTCTCGAGCAAGATCCCAAACACTGGCTAGGCACTCCCTTTGGAGCGCTCCTCTGCTCTCAAGCTAGATCCCGAACACTGGCTAGGCACTCCCTGTGCAGTGCTCCGCTGCTCTCGAGCTAGATCCCAAACACTGGCTACGCACTCCCTGTGCAGTGCTCCACTGCTCTCGAGCTAGGTCCCTAACACTGGCTACGCACTCCCTGTGCTGCGCTCCGCTGCTCTTGAGCTAGATAGACCCCAAACATGGGCTACGCACTCCCTGTGCAGCGCTCTGCTACTCTCGAACTAGATAGAGCCCAAACACTGACTACGTACTCCCTGTGCAGCGCTCTGCTGCTCTCGAGCTAGATAGACCCCAAACACTGGCTACGAACTCCATGTGCAGTGCTCCGCTGCTCTCGAGCTAGATCCCAAACACTGGCTACGCACTCCCTGTGCAGCGCTCTGCTGCTCTCGAGCTAGATAGACCCCAAACACTGCCTAGGCACTCCCTGTGCAGCGCTCTGATGCTCTCGAGCTAGATAGACCCCAAACACTGGCTGCGCACTCCCTGTGCAGCGCTCCGCTACTCTCGAGCTAGATCCCAAACACTGGCTACGCACTCCATGTGTAGCGCTCTAATGCTCTCAAGAGAGATCCCAAACACTGGCTTGCACTCTCTGTGCAGCGCTCCGCTGCACTCGAGCTAGGTCCCAAACACTGCCTACACACTCCCTGTGCAGCGCTTCGCTGCTCTCGAGCTAGGTCCCAAACACTGGCTATGCACTCCCTGTGCAGCGCTCTGCTGCTCTCGAGCTAGGTCCCAAACACAGGCTACGCACTCCGTGTCCAGCGCTCCGCTGCTCACGAGCAAGGTCCCAAACACTGGCTACGCACTGCCTGTGCAGCACTCCACTGCTCTCGAGCTAGGTCCCAAACACTGGCTATGCACTCCATGTGCAGCGCTCCGCTGCTCTCGAGCTAGGTCCCAAACACTGGCTAGGCACTCCCTGTGCGGCGGAGCGCTGCTCTCGAGCTAGATCACAAAAAGTGGCTACGCACTCCCTGTGCAGTGCTCCGCTGCTCTCGAGCTAGGTCCCAAACACTGGCAACACACTCTCTGTCCAGCACTCTGCTGCTCTCGAGCTAGATCCCAAACACTGCTAGGCACTCCCTTTGGAGCGCTCCTCTGCTCTCAAGCTAGATCCCGAACACTGGCTAGGCACTCCCTGTGCAGTGTTCCGCTGTTCTCGAGCTAGGTCCCAAACACTGGCTACGCACTCCCTGTGCAGCACTCCACTGCTCTCAAGCTAGCACCCAAACACTGGCTACGCACTCCATGTGCAGCGCTCCGCTGCTCTCGAGCTAGGTCCCGAACACCGGCTACTCCCTCCCTGTGCAGCGCTCTGCTGCTCTCGAGCTAGGTCCCGAACACTGGCTAGGCACTCCCTGTGCAGCGCTCCGCTGCTCCCGAGCTAGGTCCCAAACACTGGCTACGCACTCCCTGTGCAGTGCTCCACTGCTCTCGAGCTAGGTCCCTAACACTGGCTACGCACTCCCTGTGCTGCGCTCCGCTGCTCTTGAGCTAGATAGACCCCAAACATGGGCTACGCACTCCCTGTGCAGCGCTCTGCTACTCTCGAACTAGATAGAGCCCAAACACTGACTACGTACTCCCTGTGCAGCGCTCTTCTGCTCTCGAGCTAGATAGACCCCAAACACTGGCTACGAACTCCATGTGCAGTGCTCCGCTGCTCTCGAGCTAGATCCCAAACACTGGCTACGCACTCCCTGTGCAGCGCTCTGCTGCTCTCGAGCTAGATAGACCCCAAACATTGCCTAGGCACTCCCTGTGCAGCGCTCTGATGCTCTCGAGCTAGATAGACCCCAAACACTGGCTGCGCACTCCCTGTGCAGCGCTCCGCTACTCTCGAGCTAGATCCCAAACACTGGCTACGCACTCCATGTGTAGCGCTCTAATGCTCTCAAGAGAGATCCCAAACACTGGCTTGCACTCTCTGTGCAGCGCTCCGCTGCACTCGAGCTAGGTCCCAAACACTGCCTACACACTCCCTGTGCAGCGCTTCGCTGCTCTCGAGCTAGGTCCCAAACACTGGCTATGCACTCCCTGTGCAGCGCTCTGCTGCTCTCGAGCTAGGTCCCAAACACAGGCTACGCACTCCCTGTCCAGCGCTCCGCTGCTCACGAGCAAGGTCCCAAACACTGGCTACGCACTGCCTGTGCAGCACTCCACTGCTCTCGAGCTAGGTCCCAAACACTGGCTATGCACTCCATGTGCAGCGCTCCGCTGCTCTCGAGCTAGGTCCCAAACACCGGCTAGGCACTCCCTGTGCAGCGGAGCGCTGCTCTCTAGCTAGATCCCAAACACTGGCTAGGCACTCCCTGTGCAGCGCTCCGCTGCTCTCGAGCTAGGTCACAAACACTGGCTACGCACTCCCTGTGCAGCGCTCCGCTGCTCTTGAGCTAGATCCCAAACACTATCTACTCACTCCCAGTGCAGTGCTCCGCTGCTCTCGAGCTAGATCCCAAACACGGGCTACGCACTCCATGTGCAGCGCTCAACTGCTCTCAAGCGAGATACCAAAAACTGGCTATGCACTCCCTGTGCAGCGCTCGGCTGGTCTCGAACTAGAGAGACCCCAAACACTGGCTACGCACTCCCTGTGCAGCGCTCTGCTACTCTCGAGCTAGATCCCAAACACTCTGCTGCTCTCGGGCTAGATCCCAAACACTAGCTATGCACTCCCTGTGCATCGCTCGTACGCACTCCCTGCTAGGTCCCAAAGACTGGCTACGCACTCCCTGTGCAGCGCTTCTCTGCTGTTGAGCTAGCTCCCAAACACTGGCTACGCACTCCCTGTGCAGCGCTCCACTGCTCTCGAGCTACATCACAAACACTGGCTATGCACTCCCTGTCCAGTGCTCCGCTGCTCTCGTGCTAGGTCCCAAACACCGGCTACGCACTCCCTGTGCAGCGCTCTGCTGTACTCGAGCTAGATCCCAAACACTGGCTAGGCACTCCCTGTGCAGTGCTCCGCTGCTCTCGAGCTAGGTCCCAAACACGGGCTACACACTCCATGTGCAGCGCTCCGCTGCTCTCGAGCTAGATCCCGAACACTTGCTAGGCACTCCCTGTGCAGCGCTCCGCTGCTCTCGAGTTAGGACCCGAACACTGGCTATGCACTTCCTGTGCAGCGTTCCGCTGCTCTCGAGCTAGGTCCCAAACACTGGCTACGCACTCCCAGTGCAGCACTCTGCTGCTCTCAAGCTAGATCACAAACACTGGCTACGCACTCCCTGTGCAGCGCTCCACTGCTCTCGAGCTAGGTCCCAAACACTGGCAACACACTCCCTGTCCAGCGCTCCGCTGCTCTCGAGCTAGATCCAAAACACTGGCTAGGCACTCCCTTTGGAACGCTCCGCTGCTCTCGAGCTAGATCCCAAACACTGGCTAGGCACTCCCTGTGCAGTGCTCTGCTTCTCTCGAGCTAGGTCTCGAACACTGGCTATGTATTCCCTGTACAGCGCTCCGCTGCTCTTCAGCTAGGTCCCAAACACTGGCTATGCACTCCCTGTGCAGCGCTCCGCTGAACTCGAGCTAGGTCCCAAACACTGGCTATGCACTCTATGTGCAGCGCTCCGTTGCTCTCGAGCTAGATCCGAAACACTGGCTACGCCCTCCCTGTGCAGCGCTCCGCTGCTCTCGAGCTAGGTCCCGAACACTGGCTAGGCACTCGCTGTGCAGCACTCAGCTTCTCTTGAGCTAGGTCCTGAACACTGGATATGCACTCCCTGTGCAGTGCTCTGCTGCTCTTGAGCTAGGTCCCAAACACTGGCTACACACTCCCAGTGCAGCAGTCCGCTGCTCTCGAGCTAGATTACAAACACTGGCTACGCAATCCCTGTGCAGCGCTCCGCTGCTCTCGAGCTAGGTCCCAAACACTGGCAACACACTCCCTGTCCAGCGCTCTGCTGCTCTCGAGCTAGATCCCAAACACTGGCTAGGCACACCCTTTGGAGCGCTCCTCTGCTCTCAAGCTAGATCCCGAACACTGGCTAGGCACTCCCTGTGCAGTTCTCCACTGCTCTCGAGCTAGGTCCCAAACACTGGCTACGCACTCCCTGTGCAGCACTCCACTGCTCTCGAGCTAGGTCGCAAATACTGGCTACGCACTCCATGTGCAGCGCTCTGCTGCTCTCGAGCTAGGTCCCAAACACCGGCTACGCCCTCCATGTGCAGCGCTCTGTTGCTCTCGAGCTAGGTCCCGAACACTGGCTAGGCACTCCCTGTGCAGCGCTCCGCTGCTCCCGAGCTAGGTCCCAAACACTGGCTACGCACTCCCTGTGCAGCACTCCGCTGCTCTCGAGCTAGAGAGACCCCAAACACTGGCTACGCACTCCCTGTGCAGCGCTCTGCTACTCTCGAGCTAGATCCCAAACAGTGACTACACACTCCCTGTGCATCGCTCTTACGCACTCCCTGCTAGGTCCCAAAGACTGGCTATGCACTCCCTGTGCAGTGCTTCTCTGCTCTTGAGCTAGCTCCCAAACACTGGCTACGCACTCCCTGTGCAGCGCTCCGCTGCTCTCGAGCTACATCACAAACACTGGCTATGCACTCCCTGTCCAGTGCTCCGCTGCTATCGAGCTAGGTCCCAAACACGGGCTACACACTCCCTGTGCAGCGCTCTGCTGCTCTCGAGCTAGGTCCCAAACACTGGCAACACACTCCCTCCCTGTGCAGCACTCTGCTGCTCTCGAGCTAGATCCCAAACACTGGCTAGGCACTCCCTGTGCAGTGCTCCGCTGCTCTCGAGTTAGGTCCCAAACACTGGCTGCACACTCCATGTGCAGCACTCCGCTGCTCTCGAGCTAGGTCCCAAAAACTGGCTGGGCACTCCCTGTGCAGCGGAGCGCTGCTCTCGAGTTAGATCCCGAACACTGGCTAGGCACTCCCTGTGCAGCGCTCCGCTGCTCTCGAGTTAGGACCCGAACACTGGCTACGCACTTCCTGTGCAACCGCTCCGCTGCTCTCGAGCTAGGTCCCAAACACTGGCTACGCACTCCCAGTGCAGCACTCCGCTGCTCTCGAGCTAGATCACAAACACTGGCTAGGCACTCCCTTTGGAGCACTCCGCTGCTCTCGAGCTAGATCCCAAACACTGGCTAGGCACTCACTGTGCAGTGCTCTGCTTCTCTCGAGCTAGTTCTCGAAACACTGGCTATGTATTCCCTGTACAGCGCTCTGCTGCTCTTGAGCTAGGTCCCAAACACTGGCAATGCACTCCCTGTGCAGCGCTCCGCTTCTCTCGAGCTAGGTCCCAAACACTGGCTATGCACTCCATGTTCAGCGCTCCGTTGCTCTCGAGCTAGGTCCCAAACACTGGCTACGCCCTCCCTGTGCAGCGCTCCGCTGCTCTTGAGCTAGGTCCCGAACACTGGCTAGGCACTCGCTGTGCAGCACTCAGCTTCTCTTGAGCTAGGTCCTGAACACTGGCTACACACTCCCAGTGCAGCGCTCCGCTGCTCTCGAGCTAGATCACAAACCCTGGCTACGCACTCCCTGTGCAGCTCTCTGCTGCTCTCGAGCTACATCCCAAACACTGGCTAGGCACTCCCTTTGGAGCGCTCCTCTGCTCTCAAGCTAGATCCCGAACACTGGCTAGGCACTCCCTGTGCAGTGCTCCGCTGCTCTCGATTTAGGTCCCAAACACTGGCTACGCACTCCCTGTGTAGCACTCCACTGCTCTTGAGCTAGGTCCCAAACACTGGCTACGCACTCCATGTGCAGTGCTCCGCTGCTCTCGAGCAAGGTCTCGAACACCGGCTACGCCCTCCCTGTGCATCGCTCTGCTGCTCTCGAGCTAGGTCCCAAACACTGGCTACACACTCCCAGTGCAGCGCTCTGCTTCTCTCGAGCTAGTTCTCGAAACACTGGCTATGTATTCCCTGTACAGCGCTCCGCTGCTCTTGAGCTAGGTCCCAAACACTGGCAATGCACTCCCTGTGCAGCGCTCCGCTTCTCTCGAGCTAGGTCCCAAACACTGGCTATGCACTCCATGTTCAGCGCTCCGTTGCTCTCGAGCTAGGTCCCAAACACTGGCTACGCCCTCCCTGTGCAGCGCTCCGCTGCTCTTGAGCTAGGTCCCGAACACTGGCTAGGCACTCGCTGTGCAGCACTCAGCTTCTCTTAAGCTAGGTACTGAACACTGGCTACACACTCCCAGTGCAGCGCTCTGCTGCTCTCGAGCTAGATCACAAACACTGGCTATGCACTCCCTGTGCAGCGCTCTGCTGCTCTCGAGCTACATCCCAAACACTGGCTAGGCACTCCCTTTGGAGCGCTCCTCTGCTCTCAAGCTAGATCCCGAACACTGGCTAGGCACTCCCTGTGCAGTGCTCCGCTGCTCTCGATCTAGGTCCCAAACACTGGCTACGCACTCCCTGTGTAGCACTCCACTGCTCTTGAGCTAGGTCCCAAACACTGGCTACGCACTCCATGTGCAGTGGTCCGCTGCTCTCGAGCAAGGTCTCGAACACCGGCTACGCCCTCCCTGTGCATCGCTCTGCTGCTCTCGAGCTAGGTCCCAAACACGGGCTACACACTCCCAGTGCAGCGCTCCGCTGCTCTCGAGCTAGATTACAAACACTTGCTACACACTCCATGTGCATCGCTCTTACGCACTCTCTGCTAGGTCCCAAAGACAGGCTACGCACTCCCTGTGCAGCGCTCTGCTGCTCTCGAGCTAGGTCCCAAACACTGGCAACACACTCCCTCCCTGTGCCGCGCTCTGCTGCTCTCGAGCTAGATCCCAAACACTGGCTAGGCACTCCCTGTGCAGTGCTCCGCTGCTCTCGAGCTAGGTCCCAAACACTGGCTACACACTCCATGTGCAGCGCTCCGCTGCTCTCGAGCTAGGTCCCAAACACTGGCTAGGCACTCCCTGTGCAGCGGAGCGCTGCTCTCGAGCTAGATCCCGAACACTGGCTAGGCACTCCCTGTGCAGCGCTCCGCTGCTCTCGAGTTAGGACTCGAACACTGGCTACGCACTTCCTGTGCAGCGCTCCGCTGCTCTCGAGCTAGGTCCCAAACACTGGCTACGCACTCCCAGTGCAGCACTCCGCTGCTCTCGAGCTAGATCACAAACACTGGCTACGCACTCCTGTGCAGTGCTGCGCTGTTCTCGAGCCTGGTCCCAAACACTGGCAACACACTCCCTGTCCAGCGCTCCGCTGCTCTCGAGCTAGATCCAAAACACTGGCTAGGCACTCCCTTTGGAGCGCACCGCTGCTCTCGAGCTAGATCCCAAACACTGGCTAGGCACTCCCTGTGCAGTGCTCTGCTTCTCTCGAGCTAGGTCTCGAAACACTGGCTATGTATTCCCTGTACAGCGCTCCGCTGCTCTTGAGCTAGGTCCCAAACACTGGCAATGCACTCCCTGTGCAGCGCTCCGCTTCTCTCGAGCTAGATCCCAAACACTGTCTACGCACTCCCAGTGCAGGACTCCGCTGCTCTCGAGCTAGATCACAAACACTGGCTACGCACTCCCTGTGCAGCGCTCCGCTGCTCTCCAGCTAGATCCCAAACACTGGCAACACACTCCCTGTCCAGCGCTGCGCTGCTCTCGAGCTAGATCCAAAACACTGGCTAAGCACTCCCTTTGGAGCGCTCCGCTGCTCTCGAGCTAGATCCCAAACACTGGCTATGCACTCCCTGTGCAGTGCTCCGCTGCTCTCGAGCTAGGTCCCAAACACTGGCTACGTACTCCATGTGCAGCGCTCCGCTGCTCTCGAGCTAGGTCCGAAACACTGGCTACGCCCACCCTGTGCAGCGCTCCGCTGCTCTCGAGCTAGGTCCCAAACACTGGCTATGCACTCCATGTGCAGCGCTCTGTTGCTCTCGAGCTAGATCCGAAACACTGGCTACGCCCTCCCTGTGCAGCGCTCCGCTGCTCTCGAGCTAGGTCCCGAACACTGGCTAGGCACTCGCTGTGCAGCACTCAGCTTCTCTTGAGCTAGGTCCTGAACACTGGCTATGCACTCCCTGTGCAGCGCTCTGCTGCTCTTGAGCTAGGTCCCAAACACTGGCTACACACTCCCAGTGCAGCACTCCGCTGCTCTCGAGCTAGATTACAAACACTGGCTACGCACTCCCTGTGCAGCGCTCCGCTGCTCTCGAGCTAGGTCCCAAACACTGGCAACACACTCCCTGTCCAGCGCTCTGCTGCTCTCGAGCTAGATCCCAAACACTGGCTAGGCACTCCCTTTGGAGCGTTCCTCTGCTCTCAAGCTAGATCCCGAACACTGGCTAGGCACTCCCTGTGCAGTGCTCCGCTGCTCTCGAGCTAGGTCCCAAACACTGGCTACGCACTTCCTGTGCAGCACTCCACTGCTCTCGAGCTAGGTCCCAAACACTGGCTATGCACTCCATGTGCAGCGCTCTGCTGCTCTCGAGCTAGGTCCCGAACACCGGCTACGCCCTCCATGTGCAGCGCTCTGTTGCTCTCGAGCTAGGTCCCGAACACTGGCTAGGCACTCCCTGTGCAGCGCTCCGCTGCTCCCGAGCTAGGTCCCAAACACTGGCTACGCACTCCCTGTGCAGCTCTCCGCTGCTCTCGAGCTAGAGAGACCCCAAACACTGGCTACGCACTCCCTGTGCAGCGCTCTGCTACTCTCGAGCTAGATCCCAAACAGTGACTACACACTCCCTGTGCATCGCTCTTACGCACTCCCTGCTAGGTCCCAAAGACTGGCTAGGCACTCCCTGTGCAGTGTTCCGCTGTTCTCGAGCTAGGTCCCAAACACTGGCTACGCACTCCCTGTGCAGCACTCCACTGCTCTCAAGCTAGCTCCCAAACACTGGCTACGCACTCCATGTGCAGCGCTCCGCTGCTCTCGAGCTAGGTCCCGAACACCGGCTACTTCCTCCCTGTGCAGCGCTCTGCTGCTCTCAAGCTAGGTCCCAAACACTGGCTAGGCACTCCCTGTGCAGCGCTCCGCTGCTCCCGAGCTAGGTCCCAAACACTGGCTACGCACTCCCTGTGCATTGCTCTGCTGCTCTCGAGCTAGATCACAAACACTGGCTACGCACTCGCTGTGCAGCGCTCCGCTGCTCTCGAGCTAGGTCCCAAACACTGGCAACACACTCCCTGTGCAGCGCTCTGCTGCTCTCGAGCAAGATCCCAAACACTGGCTAGGCACTCCCTTTGGAGCGCTCCTCTGCTCTCAAGCTAGATCCCGAACACTGGCTAGGCACTCCCTGTGCAGTGCTCCGCTGCTCTCGAGCTAGATCCCAAACACTGGCTACGCACTCCCTGTGCAGTGCTCCACTGCTCTCGAGCTAGGTCCCTAACACTGGCTACGCACTCCCTGTGCTGCGCTCCGCTGCTCTTGAGCTAGATAGACCCCAAACATGGGCTACGCACTCCCTGTGCAGCGCTCTGCTACTCTCGAACTAGATAGAGCCCAAACACTGACTACGTACTCCCTGTGCAGCGCTCTGCTGCTCTCGAGCTAGATAGACCCCAAACACTGGCTACGAACTCCATGTGCAGTGCTCCGCTGCTCTCGAGCTAGATCCCAAACACTGGCTACGCACTCCCTGTGCAGCGCTCTGCTGCTCTCGAGCTAGATAGACCCCAAACACTGCCTAGGCACTCCCTGTGCAGCGCTCTGATGCTCTCGAGCTAGATAGACCCCAAACACTGGCTGCGCACTCCCTGTGCAGCGCTCCGCTACTCTCGAGCTAGATCCCAAACACTGGCTACGCACTCCATGTGTAGCGCTCTAATGCTCTCAAGAGAGATCCCAAACACTGGCTTGCACTCTCTGTGCAGCGCTCCGCTGCACTCGAGCTAGGTCCCAAACACTGCCTACACACTCCCTGTGCAGCGCTTCGCTGCTCTCGAGCTAGGTCCCAAACACTGGCTATGCACTCCCTGTGCAGCGCTCTGCTGCTCTCGAGCTAGGTCCCAAACACAGGCTACGCACTCCCTGTCCAGCGCTCCGCTGCTCACGAGCAAGGTCCCAAACACTGGCTACGCACTGCCTGTGCAGCACTCCACTGCTCTCGAGCTAGGTCCCAAACACTGGCTATGCACTCCATGTGCAGCGCTCCGCTGCTCTCGAGCTAGGTCCCAAACACTGGCTAGGCACTCCCTGTGGAGCGGAGCGCTGCTCTCGAGCTAGATCACAAAAAGTGGCTATGCACTCCCTGTGCAGTGCTCCGCTGCTCTCGAGCTAGGTCCCAAACACTGGCAACACACTCCCTGTCCAGCGCTCTGCTGCTCTCGAGCTAGATCCCAAACACTGCTAGGCACTCCCTTTGGAGCGCTCCTCTGCTCTCAAGCTAGATCCCGAACACTGGCTAGGCACTCCCTGTGCAGTGTTCCGCTGTTCTCGAGCTAGGTCCCAAACACTGGCTACGCACTCCCTGTGCAGCACTCCACTGCTCTCAAGCTAGCACCCAAACACTGGCTACGCACTCCATGTGCAGCGCTCCGCTGCTCTCGAGCTAGGTCCCGAACACCGGCTACTCCCTCCCTGTGCAGCGCTCTGCTGCTCTCGAGCTAGGTCCCGAACACTGGCTAGGCACTCCCTGTGCAGCGCTCCGCTGCTCCCGAGCTAGGTCCCAAACACTGGCTACGCACTCCCTGTGCAGTGCTCAACTGCTCTCGAGCTAGGTCCCTAACACTGGCTACGCACTCCCTGTGCTGCGCTCCGCTGCTCTTGAGCTAGATAGACCCCAAACATGGGCTACGCACTCCCTGTGCAGCGCTCTGCTACTCTCGAACTAGATAGAGCCCAAACACTGACTACGTACTCCCTGTGCAGCGCTCTTCTGCTCTCGAGCTAGATAGACCCCAAACACTGGCTACAAACTCCATGTGCAGTGCTCCGCTGCTCTCGAGCTAGATCCCAAACACTGGCTACGCACTCCCTGTGCAGCGCTCTGCTGCTCTCGAGCTAGATAGACCCCAAACATTGCCTAGGCACTCCCTGTGCAGCGCTCTGATGCTCTCGAGCTAGATAGACCCCAAACACTGGCTGCGCACTCCCTGTGCAGCGCTCCGCTACTCTCGAGCTAGATCCCAAACACTGGCAACACACTCCCTGTCCAGCGCTGCGCTGCTCTCGAGCTAGATCCAAAACACTGGCTAAGCACTCCCTTTGGAGCGCTCCGCTGCTCTCGAGCTAGATCCCAAACACTGGCTATGCACTCCCTGTGCAGTGCTCCGCTGCTCTCGAGCTAGGTCCCAAACACTGGCTACGTACTCCATGTGCAGCGCTCCGCTGCTCTCGAGCTAGGTCCGAAACACTGGCTACGCCCACCCTGTGCAGCGCTCCGCTGCTCTCGAGCTAGGTCCCAAACACTGGCTATGCACTCCATGTGCAGCGCTCTGTTGCTCTCGAGCTAGATCCGAAACACTGGCTACGCCCTCCCTGTGCAGCGCTCCGCTGCTCTCGAGCTAGGTCCCGAACACTGGCTAGGCACTCGCTGTGCAGCACTCAGCTTCTCTTGAGCTAGGTCCTGAACACTGGCTATGCACTCCCTGTGCAGCGCTCTGCTGCTCTTGAGCTAGGTCCCAAACACTGGCTACACACTCCCAGTGCAGCACTCCGCTGCTCTCGAGCTAGATTACAAACACTGGCTACGCACTCCCTGTGCAGCGCTCCGCTGCTCTCGAGCTAGGTCCCAAATACTGGCAACACACTCCCTGTCCAGCGCTCTGCTGCTCTCGAGCTAGATCCCAAACACTGGCTAGGCACTCCCTTTGGAGCGTTCCTCTGCTCTCAAGCTAGATCCCGAACACTGGCTAGGCACTCCCTGTGCAGTGCTCCGCTGCTCTCGAGCTAGGTCCCAAACACTGGCTACGCACTTCCTGTGCAGCACTCCACTGCTCTCGAGCTAGGTCCCAAACACTGGCTATGCACTCCATGTGCAGCGCTCTGCTGCTCTCGAGCTAGGTCCCGAACACCGGCTACGCCCTCCATGTGCAGCGCTCTGTTGCTCTCGAGCTAGGTCCCGAACACTGGCTAGGCACTCCCTGTGCAGCGCTCCGCTGCTCCCGAGCTAGGTCCCAAACACTGGCTACGCACTCCCTGTGCAGCTCTCCGCTGCTCTCGAGCTAGAGAGACCCCAAACACTGGCTACGCACTCCCTGTGCAGCGCTCTGCTACTCTCGAGCTAGATCCCAAACAGTGACTACACACTCCCTGTGCATCGCTCTTACGCACTCCCTGCTAGGTCCCAAAGACTGGCTAGGCACTCCCTGTGCAGTGTTCCGCTGTTCTCGAGCTAGGTCCCAAACACTGGCTACGCACTCCCTGTGCAGCACTCCACTGCTCTCAAGCTAGCTCCCAAACACTGGCTACGCACTCCATGTGCAGCGCTCCGCTGCTCTCGAGCTAGGTCCCGAACACCGGCTACTTCCTCCCTGTGCAGCGCTCTGCTGCTCTCAAGCTAGGTCCCAAACACTGGCTAGGCACTCCCTGTGCAGCGCTCCGCTGCTCCCGAGCTAGGTCCCAAACACTGGCTACGCACTCCCTGTGCATTGCTCTGCTGCTCTCGAGCTAGATCACAAACACTGGCTACGCACTCGCTGTGCAGCGCTCCGCTGCTCTCGAGCTAGGTCCCAAACACTGGCAACACACTCCCTGTGCAGCGCTCTGCTGCTCTCGAGCAAGATCCCAAACACTGGCTAGGCACTCCCTTTGGAGCGCTCCTCTGCTCTCAAGCTAGATCCCGAACACTGGCTAGGCACTCCCTGTGCAGTGCTCCGCTGCTCTCGAGCTAGATCCCAAACACTGGCTACGCACTCCCTGTGCAGTGCTCCACTGCTCTCGAGCTAGGTCCCTAACACTGGCTACGCACTCCCTGTGCTGCGCTCCGCTGCTCTTGAGCTAGATAGACCCCAAACATGGGCTACGCACTCCCTGTGCAGCGCTCTGCTACTCTCGAACTAGATAGAGCCCAAACACTGACTACGTACTCCCTGTGCAGCGCTCTGCTGCTCTCGAGCTAGATAGACCCCAAACACTGGCTACGAACTCCATGTGCAGTGCTCCGCTGCTCTCGAGCTAGATCCCAAACACTGGCTACGCACTCCCTGTGCAGCGCTCTGCTGCTCTCGAGCTAGATAGACCCCAAACACTGCCTAGGCACTCCCTGTGCAGCGCTCTGATGCTCTCGAGCTAGATAGACCCCAAACACTGGCTGCGCACTCCCTGTGCAGCGCTCCGCTACTCTCGAGCTAGATCCCAAACACTGGCTACGCACTCCATGTGTAGCGCTCTAATGCTCTCAAGAGAGATCCCAAACACTGGCTTGCACTCTCTGTGCAGCGCTCCGCTGCACTCGAGCTAGGTCCCAAACACTGCCTACACACTCCCTGTGCAGCGCTTCGCTGCTCTCGAGCTAGGTCCCAAACACTGGCTATGCACTCCCTGTGCAGCGCTCTGCTGCTCTCGAGCTAGGTCCCAAACACAGGCTACGCACTCCCTGTCCAGCGCTCCGCTGCTCACGAGCAAGGTCCCAAACACTGGCTACGCACTGCCTGTGCAGCACTCCACTGCTCTCGAGCTAGGTCCCAAACACTGGCTATGCACTCCATGTGCAGCGCTCCGCTGCTCTCGAGCTAGGTCCCAAACACTGGCTAGGCACTCCCTGTGGAGCGGAGCGCTGCTCTCGAGCTAGATCACAAAAAGTGGCTATGCACTCCCTGTGCAGTGCTCCGCTGCTCTCGAGCTAGGTCCCAAACACTGGCAACACACTCCCTGTCCAGCGCTCTGCTGCTCTCGAGCTAGATCCCAAACACTGCTAGGCACTCCCTTTGGAGCGCTCCTCTGCTCTCAAGCTAGATCCCGAACACTGGCTAGGCACTCCCTGTGCAGTGTTCCGCTGTTCTCGAGCTAGGTCCCAAACACTGGCTACGCACTCCCTGTGCAGCACTCCACTGCTCTCAAGCTAGCACCCAAACACTGGCTACGCACTCCATGTGCAGCGCTCCGCTGCTCTCGAGCTAGGTCCCGAACACCGGCTACTCCCTCCCTGTGCAGCGCTCTGCTGCTCTCGAGCTAGGTCCCGAACACTGGCTAGGCACTCCCTGTGCAGCGCTCCGCTGCTCCCGAGCTAGGTCCCAAACACTGGCTACGCACTCCCTGTGCAGTGCTCAACTGCTCTCGAGCTAGGTCCCTAACACTGGCTACGCACTCCCTGTGCTGCGCTCCGCTGCTCTTGAGCTAGATAGACCCCAAACATGGGCTACGCACTCCCTGTGCAGCGCTCTGCTACTCTCGAACTAGATAGAGCCCAAACACTGACTACGTACTCCCTGTGCAGCGCTCTTCTGCTCTCGAGCTAGATAGACCCCAAACACTGGCTACAAACTCCATGTGCAGTGCTCCGCTGCTCTCGAGCTAGATCCCAAACACTGGCTACGCACTCCCTGTGCAGCGCTCTGCTGCTCTCGAGCTAGATAGACCCCAAACATTGCCTAGGCACTCCCTGTGCAGCGCTCTGATGCTCTCGAGCTAGATAGACCCCAAACACTGGCTGCGCACTCCCTGTGCAGCGCTCCGCTACTCTCGAGCTAGATCCCAAACACTGGCTACGCACTCCATGTGTAGCGCTCTAATGCTCTCAAGAGAGATCCCAAACACTGGCTTGCACTCTCTGTGCAGCGCTCCGCTGCACTCGAGCTAGGTCCCAAACACTGCCTACACACTCCCTGTGCAGCGCTTCGCTGCTCTCGAGCTAGGTCCCAAACACTGGCTATGCACTCCCTGTGCAGCGCTCTGCTGCTCTCGAGCTAGGTCCCAAACACAGGCTACGCACTCCCTGTCCAGCGCTCCGCTGCTCACGAGCAAGGTCCCAAACACTGGCTACGCACTGCCTGTGCGGCACTCCACTGCTCTCGAGCTAGGTCCCAAACACTGGCTATTCACTCCATGTGCAGCGCTCCGCTGCTCTCGAGCTAGGTCCCAAACACCGGCTAGGCACTCCCTGTGCAGCGGAGCGCTGCTCTCTAGCTAGATCCCAAACACTGGCTAGGCACTCCCTGTGCAGCGCTCCGCTGCTCTCGAGCTAGGTCACAAACACTGGCTACGCACTCCCTGTGCAGCGCTCCGCTGCTCTTGAGCTAGATCCCAAACACTGTCTACTCACTCCCAGTGCAGTGCTCCGCTGCTCTCGAGCTAGATCCCAAACACGGGCTACGCACTCCATGTGCAGCGCTCAACTGCTCTCAAGCGAGATACCAAAAACTGGCTATGCACTCCCTGTGCAGCGCTCGGCTGGTCTCGAACTAGAGAGACCCCAAACACTGGCTACGCACTCCCTGTGCAGCGCTCTGCTACTCTCGAGCTAGATCCCAAACACTCTGCTGCTCTCGGGCTAGATCCCAAACACTAGCTATGCACTCCCTGTGCATCGCTCGTACGCACTCCCTGCTAGGTCCCAAAGACTGGCTACGCACTCCCTGTGCAGCGCTTCTCTGCTGTTGAGCTAGCTCCCAAACACTAGCTACGCACTCCCTGTGCAGCGCTCCACTGCTCTCGAGCTACATCACAAACACTGGCTATGCACTCCCTGTCCAGTGCTCCGCTGCTCTCGTGCTAGGTCCCAAACACCGGCTACGCACTCCCTGTGCAGCGCTCTGCTGTACTCGAGCTAGATCCCAAACACTGGCTAGGCACTCCCTGTGCAGTGCTCCGCTGCTCTCGAGCTAGGTCCCAAACACGGGCTACACACTCCATGTGCAGCGCTCCGCTGCTCTCGAGCTAGATCCCGAACACTTGCTAGGCACTCCCTGTGCAGCGCTCCGCTGCTCTCGAGTTAGGACCCGAACACTGGCTATGCACTTCCTGTGCAGCGTTCCGCTGCTCTCGAGCTAGGTCCCAAACACTGGCTACGCACTCCCAGTGCAGCACTCTGCTGCTCTCAAGCTAGATCACAAACACTGGCTACGCACTCCCTGTGCAGCGCTCCACTGCTCTCGAGCTAGGTCCCAAACACTGGCAACACACTCCCTGTCCAGCGCTCCGCTGCTCTCGAGCTAGATCCAAAACACTGGCTAGGCACTCCCTTTGGAACGCTCCGCTGCTCTCGAGCTAGATCCCAAACACTGGCTAGGCACTCCCTGTGCAGTGCTCTGCTTCTCTCGAGCTAGGTCTCGAACACTGGCTATGTATTCCCTGTACAGCGCTCCGCTGCTCTTCAGCTAGGTCCCAAACACTGGCTATGCACTCCCTGTGCAGCGCTCCGCTGAACTCGAGCTAGGTCCCAAACACTGGCTATGCACTCCCTGTGCAGTGCTTCTCTGCTCTTGAGCTAGCTCCCAAACACTGGCTACGCACTCCCTGTGCAGAGCTCCGCTGCTCTCGAGCTACATCACAAACACTGGCTATGCACTCCCTGTCCAGTGCTCCGCTGCTATCGAGCTAGGTCCCAAACACGGGCTACACACTCCCTGTGCAGCGCTCTGCTGCTCTCGAGCTAGGTCCCAAACACTGGCAACACACTCCCTCCCTGTGCAGCACTCTGCTGCTCTCGAGCTAGATCCCAAACACTGGCTAGGCACTCCCTGTGCAGTGCTCCGCTGCTCTCGAGTTAGGTCCCAAACACTGGCTACACACTCCATGTGCAGCACTCCGCTGCTCTCGAGCTAGGTTCCAAAAACTGGCTAGGCACTCCCTGTGCAGCGGAGCGCTGCTCTCGAGTTAGATCCCGAACACTGGCTAGGCACTCCCTGTGCAGCGCTCCGCTGCTCTCGAGCTAGGTCCCGAACACTGGCTAGGCACTCGCTGTGCAGCACTCAGCTTCTCTTGAGCTAGGTCCTGAACACTGGATATGCACTCCCTGTGCAGTGCTCTGCTGCTCTTGAGCTAGGTCCCAAACACTGGCTACACACTCCCAGTGCAGCAGTCCGCTGCTCTCGAGCTAGATTACAAACACTGGCTACGCAATCCCTGTGCAGCGCTCCGCTGCTCTCGAGCTAGGTCCCAAACACTGGCAACACACTCCCTGTCCAGCGCTCTGCTGCTCTCGAGCTAGATCCCAAACACTGGCTAGGCACACCCTTTGGAGCGCTCCTCTGCTCTCAAGCTAGATCCCGAACACTGGCTAGGCACTCCCTGTGCAGTTCTCCGCTGCTCTCGAGCTAGGTCCCAAACACTGGCTACGCACTCCCTGTGCAGCACTCCACTGCTCTCGAGCTAGGTCGCAAATACTGGCTACGCACTCCATGTGCAGCGCTCTGCTGCTCTCGAGCTAGGTCCCAAACACCGGCTACGCCCTCCATGTGCAGCGCTCTGTTGCTCTCGAGCTAGGTCCCGAACACTGGCTAGGCACTCCCTGTGCAGCGCTCCGCTGCTCCCGAGCTAGGTCCCAAACACTGGCTACGCACTCCCTGTGCAGCACTCCGCTGCTCTCGAGCTAGAGAGACCCCAAACACTGGCTACGCACTCCCTGTGCAGCGCTCTGCTACTCTCGAGCTAGATCCCAAACAGTGACTACACACTCCCTGTGCATCGCTCTTACGCACTCCCTGCTAGGTCCCAAAGACTGGCTATGCACTCCCTGTGCAGTGCTTCTCTGCTCTTGAGCTAGCTCCCAAACACTGGCTACGCACTCCCTGTGCAGCGCTCCGCTGCTCTCGAGCTACATCACAAACACTGGCTATGCACTCCCTGTCCAGTGCTCCGCTGCTATCGAGCTAGGTCCCAAACACGGGCTACACACTCCCTGTGCAGCGCTCTGCTGCTCTCGAGCTAGGTCCCAAACACTGGCAACACACTCCCTCCCTGTGCAGCACTCTGCTGCTCTCGAGCTAGATCCCAAACACTGGCTAGGCACTCCCTGTGCAGTGCTCCGCTGCTCTCGAGTTAGGTCCCAAACACTGGCTGCACACTCCATGTGCAGCACTCCGCTGCTCTCGAGCTAGGTCCCAAAAACTGGCTGGGCACTCCCTGTGCAGCGGAGCGCTGCTCTCGAGTTAGATCCCGAACACTGGCTAGGCACTCCCTGTGCAGCGCTCCGCTGCTCTCGAGTTAGGACCCGAACACTGGCTACGCACTTCCTGTGCAACCGCTCCGCTGCTCTCGAGCTAGGTCCCAAACACTGGCTACGCACTCCCAGTGCAGCACTCCGCTGCTCTCGAGCTAGATCACAAACACTGGCTAGGCACTCCCTTTGGAGCACTCCGCTGCTCTCGAGCTAGATCCCAAACACTGGCTAGGCACTCACTGTGCAGTGCTCTGCTTCTCTCGAGCTAGTTCTCGAAACACTGGCTATGTATTCCCTGTACAGCGCTCTGCTGCTCTTGAGCTAGGTCCCAAACACTGGCAATGCACTCCCTGTGCAGCGCTCCGCTTCTCTCGAGCTAGGTCCCAAACACTGGCTATGCACTCCATGTTCAGCGCTCCGTTGCTCTCGAGCTAGGTCCCAAACACTGGCTACGCCCTCCCTGTGCAGCGCTCCGCTGCTCTTGAGCTAGGTCCCGAACACTGGCTAGGCACTCGCTGTGCAGCACTCAGCTTCTCTTGAGCTAGGTCCTGAACACTGGCTACACACTCCCAGTGCAGCGCTCCGCTGCTCTCGAGCTAGATCACAAACACTGGCTACGCACTCCCTGTGCAGCGCTCTGCTGCTCTCGAGCTACATCCCAAACACTGGCTAGGCACTCCCTTTGGAGCGCTCCTCTGCTCTCAAGCTAGATCCCGAACACTGGCTAGGCACTCCCTGTGCAGTGCTCCGCTGCTCTCGATTTAGGTCCCAAACACTGGCTACGCACTCCCTGTGTAGCACTCCACTGCTCTTGAGCTAGGTCCCAAACACTGGCTACGCACTCCATGTGCAGTGCTCCGCTGCTCTCGAGCAAGGTCTCGAACACCGGCTATGCCCTCCCTGTGCATCGCTCTGCTGCTCTCGAGCTAGGTCCCAAACACTGGCTACACACTCCCAGTGCAGCGCTCTGCTTCTCTCGAGCTAGTTCTCGAAACACTGGCTATGTATTCCCTGTACAGCGCTCCGCTGCTCTTGAGCTAGGTCCCAAACACTGGCAATGCACTCCCTGTGCAGCGCTCCGCTTCTCTCGAGCTAGGTCCCAAACACTGGCTATGCACTCCATGTTCAGCGCTCCGTTGCTCTCGAGCTAGGTCCCAAACACTGGCTACGCCCTCCCTGTGCAGCGCTCCGCTGCTCTTGAGCTAGGTCCCGAACACTGGCTAGGCACTCGCTGTGCAGCACTCAGCTTCTCTTAAGCTAGGTACTGAACACTGGCTACACACTCCCAGTGCAGCGCTCTGCTGCTCTCGAGCTAGATCACAAACACTGGCTATGCACTCCCTGTGCAGCGCTCTGCTGCTCTCGAGCTACATCCCAAACACTGGCTAGGCACTCCCTTTGGAGCGCTCCTCTGCTCTCAAGCTAGATCCCGAACACTGGCTAGGCACTCCCTGTGCAGTGCTCCGCTGCTCTCGATCTAGGTCCCAAACACTGGCTACGCACTCCCTGTGTAGCACTCCACTGCTCTTGAGCTAGGTCCCAAACACTGGCTATGCACTCCATGTGCAGTGGTCCGCTGCTCTCGAGCAAGGTCTCGAACACCGGCTACGCCCTCCCTGTGCATCGCTCTGCTGCTCTCGAGCTAGGTCCCAAACACGGGCTACACACTCCCAGTGCAGCGCTCCGCTGCTCTCGAGCTAGATTACAAACACTTGCTACACACTCCATGTGCATCGCTCTTACGCACTCCCTGCTAGGTCCCAAAGTCAGGCTACGCACTCCCTGTGGAGCGCTCTGCTGCTCTCGAGCTAGGTCCCAAACACTGGCAACACACTCCCTCCCTGTGCCGCGCTCTGCTGCTCTCGAGCTAGATCCCAAACACTGGCTAGGCACTCCCTGTGCAGTGCTCCGCTGCTCTCGAGCTAGGTCCCAAACACTGGCTACACACTCCATGTGCAGCGCTCCGCTGCTCTCGAGCTAGGTCCCAAACACTGGCTAGGCACTCCCTGTGCAGCGGAGCGCTGCTCTCGAGCTAGATCCCGAACACTGGCTAGGCACTCCCTGTGCAGCGCTCCGCTGCTCTCGAGTTAGGACTCGAACACTGGCTACGTACTTCCTGTGCAGCGCTCCGCTGCTCTCGAGCTAGGTCCCAAACACTGGCTACGCACTCCCAGTGCAGCACTCCGCTGCTCTCGAGCTAGATCACAAACACTGGCTACGCACTCCTGTGCAGTGCTCCGCTGTTCTCGAGCCTGGTCCCAAACACTGGCAACACACTCCCTGTCCAGCGCTCCGCTGCTCTCGAGCTAGATCCAAAACACTGGCTAGGCACTCCCTTTGGAGCGCTCCGCTGCTCTCGAGCTAGATCCCAAACACTGGCTAGGCACTCCCTGTGCAGTGCTCTGCTTCTCTCGAGCTAGGTCTCGAAACACTGGCTATGTATTCCCTGTACAGCGCTCCGCTGCTCTTGAGCTAGGTCCCAAACACTGGCAATGCACTCCCTGTGCAGCGCTCCGCTTCTCTCGAGCTAGATCCCAAACACTGTCTACGCACTCCCAGTGCAGGACTCCGCTGCTCTCGAGCTAGATCACAAACACTGGCTACGCACTCCCTGTGCAGCGCTCCGCTGCTCTCCAGCTAGATCCCAAACACTGGCAACACACTCCCTGTCCAGCGCTCCGCTGCTCTCGAGCTAGATCCAAAACACTGGCTAAGCACTCCCTTTGGAGCGCTCCGCTGCTCTCGAGCTAGATCCCAAACACTGGCTATGCACTCCCTGTGCAGTGCTCCGCTGCTCTCGAGCTAGGTCCCAAACACTCGCTACGTACTCCATGTGCAGCGCTCCGCTGCTCTCGAGCTAGGTCCGAAACACTGGCTACGCCCTCCCTGTGCAGCGCTCCGCTGCTCTCGAGCTAGGTCCCAAACACTGGCTATGCACTCCATGTGCAGCGCTCCGTTGCTCTCGAGCTAGATCCGAAACACTGGCTACGCCCTCCCTGTGCAGCGCTCCGCTGCTCTCGAGCTAGGTCCCGAACACTGGCTAGGCACTCGCTGTGCAGCACTCAGCTTCTCTTGAGCTAGGTCCTGAACACTGGCTATGCACTCCCTGTGCAGCGCTCTGCTGCTCTTGAGCTAGGTCCCAAACACTGGCTACACACTCCCAGTGCAGCACTCCGCTGCTCTCGAGCTAGATTACAAACACTGGCTACGCACTCCCTGTGCAGCGCTCCGCTGCTCTCGAGCTAGGTCCCAAACACTGGCAACACACTCCCTGTCCAGCGCTCTGCTGCTCTCGAGCTAGATCCCAAACACTGGCTAGGCACTCCCTTTGGAGCGTTCCTCTGCTCTCAAGCTAGATCCCGAACACTGGCTAGGCACTCCCTGTGCAGTGCTCCGCTGCTCTCGAGCTAGGTCCCAAACACTGGCTACGCACTTCCTGTGCAGCACTCCACTGCTCTCGAGCTAGGTCCCAAACACTGGCTATGCACTCCATGTGCAGCGCTCTGCTGCTCTCGAGCTAGGTCCCGAACACCGGCTACGCCCTCCCTGTGCAGCGCTCTGTTGCTCTCGAGCTAGGTCCCGAACACTGGCTAGGCACTCCCTGTGCAGCGCTCCGCTGCTCCCGAGCTAGGTCCCAAACACTGGCTACGCACTCCCTGTGCAGCACTCCGCTGCTCTCGAGCTAGAGAGACCCCAAACACTGGCTACGCACTCCCTGTGCAGCGCTCTGCTACTCTCGAGCTAGATCCCAAACAGTGGCTACACACTCCCTGTGCATCGGTCTTACGCACTCCCTATAGGTCCCAAAGACTGGCTACGCACTCCCTGTGCAGTGCTTCTCTGCTCTTGAGCTAGCTCCCAAACACTGGCTATGCACTCCCTGTGCAGCGCTTCGCTGCTCTCGAGCTACATCACAAACACTGGCTATGCACTCCCTTTCCAGTGCTCCGCTGCTCTCATGCTAGGTCCCAAACATGGGCTACACACTCCCTGTGCAGCGCTCTGCTGCTCTCGAGCTAGGTCCCAAACACTGGCAACACACTCCCTCCCTGTGCAGCGCTCTGCTGCTCTCGAGCTAGATCCCAAACACTGGCTAGGCACTCCCTGTGCAGTGCTCCGCTGCTCTCGAGCTAGGTCCCAAACACTGGCTACGCACTCCCAGTGCAGCACTCCGCTGCTCTTGAGCTAGATCACAAACACTGGCTACGCACTCCCTGTGCAGCGGAGCGCTGCTCTCAAGCTAGATCCCGAACACTGGCTAGGCACTCCCTGTGCAGCGCTCCGCTGCTCTTGAGCTAGGTCCCAAACACTGGCTACGCACTCCCAGTGCAGCACTCCGCTGCTCTCGAGCTAGATCACAAACACTGGCTACGCACTCCCTGTGCAGTGCTCCGTTGCTCTCGAGCCTGGTCCCAATCACTGGCAACACACTCCCTGTCCAGCGCTCCGCTGCTCTCGAGCTAGATCCAAAATACTGGCTAGGCACTCCCTTTGGAGCGCTCCGATGCTCTCGAGCTAGATCCCAAACACTGGCTAGGCACTCCCTGTGCAGTGCTCTGCTTCTCTCGAGCTAGTTCTCGAAACACTGGCTATGTATTCCCTGTACAGCGCTCCGCTGCTCTTGAGCTAGGTCCCAAACACTGGCAATGCACTCCCTGTGCAGCGCTCCGCTTCTCTCGAGCTAGGTCCCAAACACTGGCTATGCACGCCATGTTCAGCGCTCCGTTGCTCTCGAGCTAGGTCCCAAACACTGGCTACACCCTCCATGTGCAGCGCTCTGCTGCTCTTGAGCTAGGTCCCGAACACTGGCTAGGCACTCGCTGTGCAGCACTCAGCTTCTCTTGAGCTAGGTCCTGAACACTGGCTACGCACTCCCTGTGCAGCGCTCTGCTGCTCTTGAGCTAGGTCCCAAACACTGGCTACACACTCCCTGTGCAGTGCTCCGCTGCTCTCGAGCTAGGTCCGAAACACTGGCAACACACTCCCTGTCCAGCGCTCCGCTGCTCTCGAGCTAGGTCCCAAACACTGGCTACGCACTCCCAGTGCAGCACTCTGCTGCTCTCAAGCTAGATCACAAACACTGGCTACGCACTCCCTGTGCAGCGCTCCACTGCTCTCGAGCTAGGTCCCAAACACTGGCAACACACTCCCTGTCCAGCGCTCCGCTGCTCTCGAGCTAGATCCAAAACACTGGCTAGGCACTCCCTTTGGAACGCTCCGCTGCTCTCGAGCTAGATCCCAAACACTGGCTAGGCACTCCCTGTGCAGTGCTCTGCTTCTCTCGAGCTAGGTCTCGAACACTGGCTATGTATTCCCTGTACAGCGCTCCGCTGCTCTTCAGCTAGGTCCCAAACACTGGCTATGCACTCCCTGTGCAGCGCTCCGCTGAACTCGAGCTAGGTCCCAAACACTGGCTATGCACTCTATGTGCAGCGCTCCGTTGCTCTCGAGCTAGATCCGAAACACTGGCTACGCCCTCCCTGTGCAGCGCTCCGCTGCTCTGGAGCTAGGTCCCGAACACTGGCTAGGCACTCGCTGTGCAGCACTCAGCTTCTCTTGAGCTAGGTCCTGAACACTGGATATGCACTCCCTGTGCAGTGCTCTGCTGCTCTTGAGCTAGGTCCCAAACACTGGCTACACACTCCCAGTGCAGCAGTCCGCTGCTCTCGAGCTAGATTACAAACACTGGCTACGCAATCCCTGTGCAGCGCTCTGCTGCTCTCGAGCTAGGTCCCAAACACTGGCAACACACTCCCTGTCCAGCGCTGTGCTGCTCTCGAGCTAGATCCCAAACACTGGCTAGGCACACCCTTTGGAGCGCTCCTCTGCTCTCAAGCTAGATCCCGAACACTGGCAAGGCACTCCCTGTGCAGTTCTCCGCTGCTCTCGAGCTAGGTCCCAAACACTGGCTACGCACTCCCTGTGTAGCACTCCACTGCTCTCGAGCTAGGTCGCAAATACTGGCTACGCACTCCATGTGCAGCGCTCTGCTGCTCTCGAGCTAGGTCCCAAACACCGGCTACGCCCTCCATGTGCAGCGCTCTGTTGCTCTCGAGCTAGGTCCCGAACACTGGCTAGGCACTCCCTGTGCAGCGCTCCGCTGCTCCCGAGCTAGGTCCCAAACACGGGCTACGCACTCCCTGTGCAGCTCTCCACTGCTCTCGAGCTAGAGAGACCCCAAACACTGGCTACGCACTCCCTGTGCAGCGCTCTGCTACTCTCGAGCTAGATCCCAAACAGTGACTACACACTCCCTGTGCATCGCTCTTACGCACTCCCTGCTAGGTCCCAAAGACTGGCTATGCACTCCCTGTGCAGTGCTTCTCTGCTCTTGAGCTAGCTCCCAAACACTGGCTACGCACTCCCTGTGCAGAGCTCTGCTGCTCTCGAGCTACATCACAAACACTGGCTATGCACTCCCTGTCCAGTGCTCCGCTGCTATCGAGCTAGGTCCCAAACACGGGCTACACACTCCCTGTGCAGCGCTCTGCTGCTCTCGAGCTAGGTCCCAAACACTGGCAACACACTCCCTCCCTGTGCAGCACTCTGCTGCTCTCGAGCTAGATCCCAAACACTGGCTAGGCACTCCCTGTGCAGTGCTCCGCTGCTCTCGAGTTAGGTCCCAAACACTGGCTACACACTCCATGTGCAGCACTCCGCTGCTCTCGAGCTAGGTTCCAAAAACTGGCTAGGCACTCCCTGTGCAGCGGAGCGCTGCTCTCGAGTTAGATCCCGAACACTGGCTAGGCACTCCCTGTGCAGCGCTCCGCTGCTCTCGAGCTAGGTCCCGAACACTGGCTAGGCACTCGCTGTGCAGCACTCAGCTTCTCTTGAGCTAGGTCCTGAACACTGGATATGCACTCCCTGTGCAGTGCTCTGCTGCTCTTGAGCTAGGTCCCAAACACTGGCTACACACTCCCAGTGCAGCAGTCCGCTGCTCTCGAGCTAGATTACAAACACTGGCTACGCAATCTCTGTGCAGCGCTCGGCTGCTCTCGAGCTAGGTCCCAAACACTGGCAACACACTCCCTGTCCAGCGCTCTGCTGCTCTCGAGCTAGATCCCAAACACTGGCTAGGCACACCCTTTGGAGCGCTCCTCTGCTCTCAAGCTAGATCCCGAACACTGGCTAGGCACTCCCTGTGCAGTTCTCCGCTGCTCTCGAGCTAGGTCCCAAACACTGGCTACGCACTCCCTGTGCAGCACTCCACTGCTCTCGAGCTAGGTCGCAAATACTGGCTACGCACTCCATGTGCAGCGCTCTGCTGCTCTCGAGCTAGGTCCCAAACACCGGCTACGCCCTCCATGTGCAGCGCTCTGTTGCTCTCGAGCTAGGTCCCGAACACTGGCTAGGCACTCCCTGTGCAGCGCTCCGCTGCTCCCGAGCTAGGTCCCAAACACTGGCTACGCACTCCCTGTGCAGCACTCCGCTGCTCTCGAGCTAGAGAGACCCCAAACACTGGCTACGCACTCCCTGTGCAGCGCTCTGCTACTCTCGAGCTAGATCCCAAACAGTGACTACACACTCCCTGTGCATCGCTCTTACGCACTCCCTGCTAGGTCCCAAAGACTGGCTATGCACTCCCTGTGCAGTGCTTCTCTGCTCTTGAGCTAGCTCCCAAACACTGGCTACGCACTCCCTGTGCAGCGCTCCGCTGCTCTCGAGCTACATCACAAACACTGGCTATGCACTCCCTGTCCAGTGCTCCGCTGCTATCGAGCTAGGTCCCAAACACGGGCTACACACTCCCTGTGCAGCGCTCTGCTGCTCTCGAGCTAGGTCCCAAACACTGGCAACACACTCCCTCGCTGTGCAGCACTCTGCTGCTCTCGAGCTAGATCCCAAACACTGGCTAGGCACTCCCTGTGCAGTGCTCCGCTGCTCTCGAGTTAGGTCCCAAACACTGGCTGCACACTCCATGTGCAGCACTCCGCTGCTCTCGAGCTAGGTCCCAAAAACTGGCTGGGCACTCCCTGTGCAGCGGAGCGCTGCTCTCGAGTTAGATCCCGAACACTGGCTAGGCACTCCCTGTGCAGCGCTCCGCTGCTCTCGAGTTAGGACCCGAACACTGGCTACGCACTTCCTGTGCAACCGCTCCGCTGCTCTCGAGCTAGGTCCCAAACACTGGCTACGCACTCCCAGTGCAGCACTCCGCTGCTCTCGAGCAAGATCACAAACACTGGCTAGGCACTCCCTTTGGAGCACTCCGCTGCTCTCGAGCTAGATCCCAAACACTGGCTAGGCACTCACTGTGCAGTGCTCTGCTTCTCTCGAGCTAGTTCTCGAAACACTGGCTATGTATTCCCTGTACAGCGCTCTGCTGCTCTTGAGCTAGGTCCCAAACACTGGCAATGCACTCCCTGTGCAGCGCTCCGCTTCTCTCGAGCTAGGTCCCAAACACTGGCTATGCACTCCATGTTCAGCGCTCCGTTGCTCTCGAGCTAGGTCCCAAACACTGGCTACGCCGTCCCTGTGCAGCGCTCCGCTGCTCTTGAGCTAGGTCCCGAACACTGGCTAGGCACTCGCTGTGCAGCACTCAGCTTCTCTTGAGCTAGGTCCTGAACACTGGCTACACACTCCCAGTGCAGCGCTCCGCTGCTCTCGAGCTAGATCACAAACACTGGCTACGCACTCCCTGTGCAGCGCTCTGCTGCTCTCGAGCTACATCCCAAACACTGGCTAGGCACTCCCTTTGGAGCGCTCCTCTGCTCTCAAGCTAGATCCCGAACACTGGCTAGGCACTCCCTGTGCAGTGCTCCGCTGCTCTCGATTTAGGTCCCAAACACTGGCTACGCACTCCCTGTGTAGCACTCCACTGCTCTTGAGCTAGGTCCCAAACACTGGCTACGCACTCCATGTGCAGTGCTCCGCTGCTCTCGAGCAAGGTCTCGAACACCGGCTACGCCCTCCCTGTGCATCGCTCTGCTGCTCTCGAGCTAGGTCCCAAACACTGGCTACACACTCCCAGTGCAGCGCTCTGCTTCTCTCGAGCTAGTTCTCGAAACAATGGCTATGTATTCCCTGTACAGCGCTCCGCTGCTCTTGAGCTAGGTCCCAAACACTGGCAATGCACTCCCTGTGCAGCGCTCCGCTTCTCTCGAGCTAGGTCCCAAACACTGGCTATGCACTCCATGTTCAGCGCTCCGTTGCTCTCGAGCTAGGTCCCAAACACTGGCTACGCCCTCCCTGTGCAGCGCTCCGCTGCTCTTGAGCTAGGTCCCGAACACTGGCTAGGCACTCGCTGTGCAGCACTCAGCTTCTCTTAAGATAGGTACTGAACACTGGCTACACACTCCCAGTGCAGCGCTCTGCTGCTCTCGAGATAGATCACAAACACTGGCTATGCACTCCCTGTGCAGCGCTCTGCTGCTCTCGAGCTACATCCCAAACACTGGCTAGGCACTCCCTTTTTAGCGCTCCTCTGCTCTCAAGCTAGATCCCGAACACTGGCTAGGCACTCCCTGTGCAGTGCTCCGCTGCTCTCGATCTAGGTCCCAAACACTGGCTACGCACTCCCTGTGTAGCACTCCACTGCTCTTGAGCTAGGTCCCAAACACTGGCTACGCACTCCATGTGCAGTGGTCCGCTGCTCTCGAGCAAGGTCTCGAACACCGGCTACGCCCTCCCTGTGCATCGCTCTGCTGCTCTCGAGCTAGGTCCCAAACACGGGCTACACACTCCCAGTGCAGCGCTCCGCTGCTCTCGAGCTAGATTACAAACACTTGCTACACACTCCATGTGCATCGCTCTTACGCACTCCCTGCTAGGTCCCAAAGACAGGCTACGCACTCCCTGTGCAGCGCTCTGCTGCTCTCGAGCTAGGTCCCAAACACTGGCAACACACTCCCTCCCTGTGCCGCGCTCTGCTGCTCTCGAGCTAGATCCCAAACACTGGCTAGGCACTCCCTGTGCAGTGCTCCGCTGCTCTCGAGCTAGGTCCCAAACACTGGCTACACACTCCATGTGCAGCGCTCCGCTGCTCTCGAGCTAGGTCCCAAACACTGGCTAGGCACTCCCTGTGCAGCGGAGCGCTGCTCTCGAGCTAGATCCCGAACACTGGCTAGGCACTCCTTGTGCAGCGCTCCGCTGCTCTCGAGTTAGGACTCGAACACTGGCTACGCACTTCCTGTGCAGCGCTCCGCTGCTCTCGAGCTAGGTCCCAAACACTGGCTACGCACTCCCAGTGCAGCACTCCGCTGCTCTCGAGCTAGATCACAAACACTGGCTACGCACTCCTGTGCAGTGCTCCGCTGTTCTCGAGCCTGGTCCCAAACACTGGCAACACACTCCCTGTCCAGCGCTCCGCTGCTCTCGAGCTAGATCCAAAACACTGGCTAGGCACTCCCTTTGGAGCGCTCCGCTGCTCTCGAGCTAGATCCCAAACACTGGCTAGGCACTCCCTGTGCAGTGCTCTGCTTCTCTCGAGCTAGGTCTCGAAACACTGGCTATGTATTCCCTGTACAGCGCTCCGCTGCTCTTGAGCTAGGTCCCAAACACTGGCAATGCACTCCCTGTGCAGCGCTCCGCTTCTCTCGAGCTAGATCCCAAACACTGTCTACGCACTCCCAGTGCAGGACTCCGCTGCTCTCGAGCTAGATCACAAACACTGGCTACGCACTCCCTGTGCAGCGCTCCGCTGCTCTCCAGCTAGATCCCAAACACTGGCAACACACTCCCTGTCCAGCGCTCCGCTGCTCTCGAGCTAGATCCAAAACACTGGCTAAGCACTCCCTTTGGAGCGCTCCGCTGCTCTCGAGCTAGATCCCAAACACTGGCTATGCACTCCCTGTGCAGTGCTCCGCTGCTCTCGAGCTAGGTCCCAAACACTGGCTACGTACTCCATGTGCAGCGCTCCGCTGCTCTCGAGCTAGGTCCGAAACACTGGCTACGCCCACCCTGTGCAGCGCTCCGCTGCTCTCGAGCTAGGTCCCAAACACTGGCTATGCACTCCATGTGCAGCGCTCCGTTGCTCTCGAGCTAGATCCGAAACACTGGCTACGCCCTCCCTGTGCAGCGCTCCGCTGCTCTCGAGCTAGGTCCCGAACACTGGCTAGGCACTCGCTGTGCAGCACTCAGCTTCTCTTGAGCTAGGTCCTGAACACTGGCTATGCACTCCCTGTGCAGCGCTCTGCTGCTCTTGAGCTAGGTCCCAAACACTGGCTACACACTCCCAGTGCAGCACTCCGCTGCTCTCGAGCTAGATTACAAACACTGGCTACGCACTCCCTGTGCAGCGCTCCGCTGCTCTCGAGCAAGGTCCCAAACACTGGCAACACACTCCCTGTCCAGCGCTCTGCTGCTCTCGAGCTAGATCCCAAACACTGGCTAGGCACTCCCCTTGGAGCGTTCCTCTGCTCTCAAGCTAGATCCCGAACACTGGCTAGGCACTCCCTGTGCAGTGCTCCGCTGCTCTCGAGCTAGGTCCCAAACACTGGCTACGCACTTCCTGTGCAGCACTCCACTGCTCTCGAGCTAGGTCCCAAACACTGGCTATGCACTCCATGTGCAGCGCTCTGCTGCTCTCGAGCTAGGTCCCGAACACCGGCTACGCCCTCCCTGTGCAGCGCTCTGTTGCTCTCGAGCTAGGTCCTGAACACTGGCTAGGCACTCCCTGTGCAGCGCTCCGCTGCTCCCGAGCTAGGTCCCAAACACTGGCTACGCACTCCCTGTGCAGCACTCCGCTGCTCTCGAGCTAGAGAGACCCCAAACACTGGCTACGCACTCCCTGTGCAGCGCTCTGCTACTCTCGAGCTAGATCCCAAACAGTGGCTACACACTCCCTGTGCATCGCTCTTACGCACTCCCTGCTAGGTCCCAAAGACTGGCTACGCACTCCCTGTGCAGTGCTTCTCTGCTCTTGAGCTAGCTCCCAAACACTGGCTATGCACTCCCTGTGCAGCGCTTCGCTGCTCTCGAGCTACATCACAAACACTGGCTATGCACTCCCTTTCCAGTGCTCCGCTGCTCTCATGCTAGGTCCCAAACATGGGCTACACACTCCCTGTGCAGCGCTCTGCTGCTCTCGAGCTAGGTCCCAAACACTGGCAACACACTCCCTCCCTGTGCAGCGCTCTGCTGCTCTCGAGCTAGATCCCAAACACTGGGTAGGCACTCCCTGTGCAGTGCTCCGCTGCTCTCGAGCTAGGTCCCAAACACTGGCTACGCACTCCCAGTGCAGCACTCCGCTGCTCTCGAGCTAGATCACAAACACTGGCTACGCACTCCCTGTGCAGCGGAGCGCTGCTCTCAAGCTAGATCCCGAACACTGGCTAGGCACTCCCTGTGCAGCGCTCCGCTGCTCTTGAGCTAGGTCCCAAACACTGGCAACGCACTCCCAGTGCAGCACTCCGCTGCTCTCGAGCTAGATCACAAACACTGGCTACGCACTCCCTGTGCAGTGCTCCGTTGCTCTCGAGCCTGGTCCCAATCACTGGCAACACACTCCCTGTCCAGCGCTCCGCTGCTCTCGAGCTAGATCCAAAACACTGGCTAGGCACTCCCTTTGGAGCGCTCCGATGCTCTCGAGCTAGATCCCAAACACTGGCTAGGCACTCCCTGTGCAGTGCTCTGCTTCTCTCGAGCTAGTTCTCGAAACACTGGCTATGTATTCCCTGTACAGCGCTCCGCTGCTCTTGAGCTAGGTCCCAAACACTGGCAATGCACTCCCTGTGCAGCGCTCCGCTTCTCTCGAGCTAGGTCCCAAAGACTGGCTATGCACTCCATGTTCAGCGCTCCGTTGCTCTCGAGCTAGGTCCCAAACACTGGCTACACCCTCCATGTGCAGCGCTCTGCTGCTCTTGAGCTAGGTCCCGAACACTGGCTAGGCACTCGCTGTGCAGCACTCAGCTTCTCTTGAGCTAGGTCCTGAACACTGGCTACGCACTCCCTGTGCAGCGCTCTGCTGCTCTTGAGCTAGGTCCCAAACACTGGCTACACACTCCCTGTGCAGTGCTCCGCTGCTCTCGAGCTAGGTCCGAAACACTGGCAACACACTCCCTGTCCAGCGCTCTGCTGCTCTCGAGCTAGATCCCAAACACTGGCTAGGCACTCCCTTTGGAGCGCTCCTCTGCTCTCAAGCTAGATCCCGAACACTGGCTAGGCACACCCTGTGCAGTGCTCCGCTGCTCTCGATCTAGGTCCCAAACACTGGCTACGCACTCCCTGTGTAGCACTCCACTGCTCTTGAGCTAGGTCCCAAACACTGGCTACGCACTCCATGTGCAGCGCTCCGCTGCTCTCGAGCTAGGTCCCGAACACCGGCTACGCCCTCCCTGTGCATCGCTCTGCTGCTCTCGAGCTAGGTCCCAAACACTGGCTACACACTCCCAGTGCAGCGCTCCGCTGCTCTCGAGCTAGATCACAAACACTTGCTACACACTCCATGTGCATCGCTCTTACGCGCTCCCTGCTAGGTCCCAAAGACGGGCTACGTACTCCCTGTGCAGCGCTCTGCTGCTCTCGAGCTAGGTCCCAAACACTGGCAACACACTCCCTCCCTGTGCAGCGCTCTGCTGCTCTCGAGCTAGATCCCAAACACTGGCTAGGCACTCCCTGTGCAATGCTCCGCTGCTCTCGAGCTAGGTCCCAAACACTGGCTACACACTCCATTTGCAGCGCTCCGCTGCTCTCGAGCTAGGTCCCAAACACTGGCTAGGCACTCCCTGTGCAGCGCTCCGCTGCTCTCGAGTTAGGACCTAAACACTGGCTACGCACTTCCTGTGCAGCGCTCCGTTGCTCTCGAGCCAGGTCCCAAACACTGGCTACGCACTCCCAGTGCAGCACTCCGCTGCTCTCGAGCTAGATCACAAACACTGGCTACGCACTCCCTGTGCAGTGCTCCGCTGCTCTCGAGCCTGGTCCCAAACACTGGCAACACACTCCCTGTCCAGCGCTCCGCTGCTCTCGAGCTAGATCCAAAACACTGGCTAGGCACTCCCTTTGGAGCTCTCCGCTGCTCTCGAGCTAGATCCCAAACAATGGCTAGGCACTCCCTGTGCAGCGCTCTGCTTCTCTCGAGCTAGGTCTCGAAACACTGGCTATGTATTCCTTGTACAGCGCTCTGCTGCTCTTGAGCTAGGTCCCAAACACTGGCAATGCACTCCCTGTGCAGCGCTCCGCTTCTCTCGAGCTAGGTCCCAAACACTGGCTATGCACTCCATGTGCAGCGCTCCGTTGCTCTCGTGCTAGGTCCCAAACACTGGCTACGCCCTCCCTGTGCAGCGCTCCGCTGCTCTCGAGCTAGGTCCTGAACACTGGCTAGGCACTCGCTGTGCAGCACTCAGCTTCTCTTGAGCTAGGTCCTGAACACTGGCTACGCACTCCCTGTGCAGCGCTCCGCTGCTCTTGAGCTAGGTCCCAAACACTGGCTACACACTCCCAGTGCAGCGCTCCGCTGCTCTCGAGCTAGATCACAAACACTGGCTACACACTCCCTGTGCAGCACTCCGCTGCTCTCGAGCTAGGTCCCAAACACTGGCAACACACTCCCTGTCCAGCGCTCTGCTGCTCTCGAGCTAGATCCCAAACACTGGCTAGGCATTCCCTTTGGAGCGCTCCTCTGCTCTTAAGCTAGATCCCGAACACTGGCTAGGCACTCCCTGTGCAGTGCTCCGCTGCTCTCAAGCTAGGTCCCAAACACTGGCTACGCACTCCCCGTGTAGCACTCCACTGCTCTTGAGCTAGGTCCCAAACACTGGCTACGCACTCCATGTGCAGTGTTCCGCTGCTCTCGAGCTAGGTCCCGAACACCGGCTACGCCCTCCCTGTGCAGCGCTCTGCTGCTCTCGAGCTAGGTCCCAAACACTGGCTACACACTCCCAGTGCAGCGCTCCGCTGCTCTCGAGCTAGATCACAAACACTGGCTATGCACTCCCTGTGCAGCGTTCCGCTGCTCTCGAGCTAGGTCCCAAACACTGGCAACAGACTCCCTGTCCAGCGCTCTGCTGCTCTCGAGCTAGATCCCAAACACTGGCTAGGCACTCCCTGTGGAGCGCTCCTCTGCTCTCAAGCTAGATCCCGAACACTGGCTAGGCACTCCCTGTGCAGTGTTCCGCTGTTCTTGAGCTAGGTCCCAAACACTGGCTACGCACTCCCTGTGCAGCACTCCACTGCTCTCAAGCTAGGTCGCAAACACTGGCTACGCACTCCATGTGCAGCGCTCCGCTGCTCTCGAGCTAGGTCCCGAACACCGGCTACGCCCTCCCTGTGCAGCGCTCTGCTGCTCTCGAGCTAGGTCCCGAACACTGGCTAGGCACTCCCTGTGCAGCTCTCCGCTGCTCCCGAGCTAAGTCCCAAACACTGGCTACGCACTCCCTGTGCAGCGCTCCACTGCTCTCGAGCTAGGTCCCAAACACTGGCTACGCACTCCCTGTGCTGCGCTCAGCTGCTCTCGAACTAGATAGAGCCCAAACACTGACTACGCACTCCCTGTGCAGCGCTCTGCTGCTCTCGAGCTAGATAGACCCCAAACACTGGCTACGAACTCCATGTGCAGTGCTCCGCTGCTCTCGAGCTAGACCCCAAACACTGGCTACGCACTCCCTGTGTAGCACTCCACTGCTCTTGAGCTAGGTCCCAAACACTGGCTACGCACTCCATGTGCAGCGCTCTGCTGCTCTCGAGCTAGGTCCCGAACACCGGCTACGCCCTCCCTGTGCAGCGCTCTGCTGCTCTCGAGCTAGGTCCCAAACACTGGCTACGCACTCCCAGTGCAGCGCTCCGCTGCTCTCGAGCTAGATCACAAACACTGGCTATGCACTCCCTGTGCAGCGTTCCGCTGCTCTCGAGCTAGGTCCCAAACACTGGCTAGGCACTCCCTGTGCAGCGGAGCACTGCTCTCGAGCTAGATCCCGAACACTGGCTAGGCACTCCCTGTGCAGCGCTCCGCTGCTCTCGAGTTAGGACCCGAACACTGGCTACGCACTTCCTGTGCAGCGCTCCGCTGCTCTCGAGCTAGATCCCAAACTCTGGCTACGCACTCCCAGTGCAGCACTCCGCTGCTCTCGAGCTAGATCACAAACACTGGCTACGCACTCCTGTGCAGTGCTACGCTGTTCTCGAGCCTGGTCCCAAACACTGGCAACACACTCCCTGTCCAGCGCTCCGCTGCTCTTGAGCTAGATACAAAACACTGGCTAGGCACTCCCTTTGGAGCGCTCCGCTGCTCTCGAGCTAGATCCCAAACACTGGCTAGGCACTCCCTGTGCAGTGCTCTGCTTCTCTCGAGCTAGGTCTCGAAACACTGGCTATGTATTCCCTGTACAGCGCTCCGCTGCTCTTGAGCTAGGTCCCAAACACTGGCAATGCACTCCCTGTGCAGCGCTCCGCTTCTCTCGAGCTAGATCCCAAACACTGTCTACGCACTCCCAGTGCAGGACTCCGCTGCTCTCGAGCTAGATCACAAACACTGGCTACGCACTCCCTGTGCAGCGCTCCGCTGCTCTCCAGCTAGATCCCAAACACTGGCAACACACTCCCTGTCCAGCGCTCCGCTGCTCTCGAGCTAGATCCAAAACACTGGCTAAGCACTCCCTTTGGAGCGCTCCGCTGCTCTCGAGCTAGATCCCAAACACTGGCTATGCACTCCCTGTGCAGTGCTCCGCTGCTCTCGAGCTAGGTCCCAAACACTGGCTACGTACTCCATGTGCAGCGCTCCGCTGCTCTCGAGCTAGGTCCGAAACACTGGCTACGCCCTCCCTGTGCAGCGCTCCACTGCTCTCGAGCTAGGTCCCAAACACTGGCTATGCACTCCATGTGCAGCGCTCCGTTGCTCTCGAGCTAGATCCGAAACACTGGCTACGCCCACCTTGTGCAGCGCTCCGCTGCTCTCGAGCTAGGTCCCGAACACTGGCTAGGCACTCGCTGTGCAGCACTCAGCTTCTCTTGAGCTAGGTCCTGAACACTGGCTATGCACTCCCTGTGCAGCGCTCTGCTGCTCTTGAGCTAGGTCCCAAACACTGGCTACACACTCCCAGTGCAGCACTCCGCTGCTCTCGAGCTAGATTACAAACACTGGCTACGCACTCCCTGTGCAGCGCTCCGCTGCTCTCGAGCTAGGTCCCAAACACTGGCAACACACTCCCTGTCCAGCGCTCTGCTGCTCTCGAGCTAGATCCCAAACACTGGCTAGGCACTCCCTTTGGAGCGTTCCTCTGCTCTCAAGCTAGATCCCAAACACTGGCTAGGCACTCCCTGTGCAGTGCTCCGCTGCTCTCGAGCTAGGTCCCAAACACTGGCTACGCACTTCCTGTGCAGCACTCCACTGCTCTCGAGCTAGGTCCCAAACACTGGCTATGCACTCCATGTGCAGCGCTCTGCTGCTCTCGAGCTAGGTCCCGAACACCGGCTACGCCCTCCCTGTGCAGCGCTCTGTTGCTCTCGAGCTAGGTCCCGAACACTGGCTAGGCACTCCCTGTGCAGCGCTCCGCTGCTCCCGAGCTAGGTCCCAAACACTGGCTACGCACTCCCTGTGCAGCACTCCGCTGCTCTCGAGCTAGAGAGACCCCAAACACTGGCTACGCACTCCCTGTGCAGCGCTCTGCTACTCTCGAGCTAGATCCCAAACAGTGGCTACACACTCCCTGTGCATCGCTCTTACGCACTCCCTGCTAGGTCCCAAAGACTGGCTACGCACTCCCTGTGCAGTACTTCTCTGCTCTTGAGCTAGCTCCCAAACACTGGCTATGCACTCCCTGTGCAGCGCTTCGCTGCTCTCGAGCTACATCACAAACACTGGCTATGCACTCCCTTTCCAGTGCTCCGCTGCTCTCATGCTAGGTCCCAAACATGGGCTACACACTCCCTGTGCAGCGCTCTGCTGCTCTCGAGCTAGGTCCCAAACACTGGCAACACACTCCCTCCTGTGCAGCGCTCTGCTGCTCTCGAGCTAGATCCCAAACACTGGCTAGGCACTCCCTGTACAGTGCTCCGCTGCTCTCGAGCTAGGTCCCAAAAACTGGCTGGGCACTCCCTGTGCAGCGGAGCGCTGCTCTCAAGCTAGATCCCGAACACTGGCTAGGCACTCCCTGTGCAGCGCTCCGCTGCTCTCGAGCTAGGTCCCAAACACTGGCTACGCACTCCCAGTGCAGCACTCCGCTGCTCTCGAGCTAGATCACAAACACTGGCTACGCACTCCCTGTGCAGTGCTCCGTTGCTCTCGAGCCTGGTCCCAATCACTGGCAACACACTCCCTGTCCAGCGCTCCACTGCTCTCGAGCTAGATCCAAAACACTGGCTAGGCACTCCCTTTGGAGCGCTCCGATGCTCTCGAGCTAGATCCCAAACACTGGCTAGGCACTCCCTGTGCAGTGCTCTGCTTCTCTCGAGCTAGTTCTCGAAACACTGGCTATGTATTCCCTGTACAGCGCTCCGCTGCTCTTGAGCTAGGTCCCAAACACTGGCAATGCACTCCCTGTGCAGCGCTCCGCTTCTCTCGAGCTAGGTCCCAAACACTGGCTATGCACTCCATGTTCAGCGCTCCGTTGCTCTCGAGCTAGGTCCCAAACACTGGCTACACCCTCCATGTGCAGCGCTCCGCTGCTCTTGAGCTAGGTCCCGAACACTGGCTAGGCACTCGCTGTGCAGCACTCAGCTTCTCTTGAGCTAGGTCCTGAACACTGGCTACGCACTCCCTGTGCAGCGCTCTGCTGCTCTTGAGCTAGGTCCCAAACACTGGCTACACACTCCCTGTGCAGTGCTCCGCTGCTCTCGAGCTAGGTCCGAAACACTGGCAACACACTCCCTGTCCAGCGCTCTGCTGCTCTCGAGCTAGATCCCAAACACTGGCTAGGCACTCCCTTTGGAGCGCTCCTCTGCTCTCAAGCTAGATCCCGAACACTGGCTAGGCACTCCCTGTGCAGTGCTCCGCTGCTCTCGATCTAGGTCCCAAACACTGGCTTCGCACTCCCTGTGTAGCACTCCACTGCTCTTGAGCTAGGTCCCAAACACTGGCTACGCACTCCATGTGCAGCGCTCCGCTGCTCTCGAGCTAGGTCCCGAACACCGGCTACGCCCTCCCTGTGCATCGCTCTGCTGCTCTCGAGCTAGGTCCCAAACACTGGCTACACACTCCCAGTGCAGCGCTCCGCTGCTCTCGAGCTAGATCACAAACACTTGCTACACACTCCATGTGCATCGCTCTTACGCGCTCCCTGCTAGGTCCCAAAGACGGGCTACGTACTCCCTGTGCAGCGCTCTGCTGCTCTCGAGCTAGGTCCCAAACACTGGCAACACACTCCCTCCCTGTGCAGCGCTCTGCTGCTCTCGAGCTAGATCCCAAACACTTTCTAGGCACTCCCTGTGCAATGCTCCGCTGCTCTCGAGCTAGGTCCCAAACACTGGCTACACACTCCATTTGCAGCACTCCGCTGCTCTCGAGCTAGGTCCCAAACACTGGCTAGGCACTCCCTGTGCAGCGCTCCGCTGCTCTCGAGTTAGGACCTGAACACTGGCTACGCACTTCCTGTGCAGCGCTCCGTTGCTCTCGAGCTAGGTCCCAAACACTGGCTACGCACTCCCAGTGCAGCACTCCGCTGCTCTCGAGCTAGATCACAAACACTGGCTACGCACTCCCTGTGCAGTGCTCCGCTGCTCTCGAGCCTGGTCCCAAACACTGGCAACACACTCCCTGTCCAGCGCTCCGCTGCTCTCGAGCTAGATCCAAAACACTGGCTAGGCACTCCCTTTGGAGCGCTCCGCTGCTCTCGAGCTAGATCCCAAACAATGGCTAGGCACTCCCTGTGCAGTGCTCTGGTTCTCTCGAGCTAGGTCTCGAAACACTGGCTATGTATTCCTTGTACAGCGCTCCGCTGCTCTTGAGCTAGGTCCCAAACACTGGCATTGCACTCCCTGTGCAGCGCTCCGCTTCTCTCAAGCTAGGTCCCAAACACTGGCTATGCACTCCATGTGCAGCGCTCCGTTGCTCTCGTGCTAGGTCCCAAACACTGGCTACGCCCTCCCTGTGCAGTGCTCCGCTGCTCTCGAGCTAGGTCCTGAACACTGGCTAGGCACTCGCTGTGCAGCACTCAGCTTCTCTTGAGCTAGGTCCTGAACACTGGCTACGCACTCCCTGTGCAGCGCTCCGCTGCTCTTGAGCTAGGTCCCAAACACTGGCTACACACTCCCAGTGCAGCGCTCCGCTGCTCTCGAGCTAGATCACAAACACTGGCTACACACTCCCTGTGCAGCACTCCGCTGCTCTCGAGCTAGGTCCCAAACACTGGCAACACACTCCCTGTCCAGCGCTCTGCTGCTCTCGAGCTAGATCCCAAACACTGGCTAGGCACTCCCTTTGGAGCGCTCCTCTGCTCTTAAGCTAGATCCCGAACACTGGCTAGGCACTCCCTGTGCAGTGCTCCGCTGCTCTCAAGCTAGGTCCCAAACACTGGCTACGCACTCCCTGTGTAGCACTCCACTGCTCTTGAGCTAGTTCCCAAACACTGGCTATGCACTCCATGTGCAGCGCTCCGCTGCTCTCGAGCTAGGTCCGGAACACCGGCTACGCCCTCCCTGTGCAGCGCTCTGCTGCTCTCGAGCTAGGTCCCAAACACTGGCTACACACTCCCAGTGCAGCGCTCCGCTGCTCTCGAGCTAGATCACAAACACTGGCTATGCACTCCCTGTGCAGCGTTCCGCTGCTCTCGAGCTAGGTCCCAAACACTGGCAACACACTCCCTGTCCAGCGCTCTGCTGCTCTCGAGCTAGATCCCAAACACTGGCTAGGCACTCCCTTTGGAGCGCTCCTCTGCTCTCAAGCTAGATCCCGAACACTGGCTAGGCACTCCCTGTGCAGTGTTCTGCTGCTCTCGAGCTAGGTCCCAAACACTGGCTACACACTCCCTGTGCAGCACTCCACTGCTCTCAAGCTAGGTCGCAAACACTGGCTACGCACTCCATGTGCAGCGCTCCGCTGCTCTCGAGCTAGGTCCCGAACACCGGCTACGCCCTCCCTGTCCAGCGCTCTGCTGCTCTCGAGCTAGGTCCCGAACACTGGCTAGGCACTCCCTGTGCAGCTCTCCGCTGCTCCCGAGCTAAGTCCCAAACACTGGCTACGCACTCCCTGTGCAGCGCTCCACTGCTCTCGAGCTAGGTCCCAAACACTGGCTACGCACTCCCTGTGCTGCGCTCAGCTGCTCTTGAGCTAGATAGACCCCAAACACGGGCTATGCACTCCCTGTGCAGCGCTCTGCTGCTCTCGAACTAGATAGAGCCCAAACACTGACTATGCACTCCCTGTGCAGCGCTCTGCTGCTCTCGAGCTAGATAGACCCCAAACACTGGCTACGAACTCCATGTGCAGTGCTCCGCTGCTCTCGAGCTAGACCCCAAACACTGGCTACGCACTCCCTGTGCAGCGCTCTGCTGCTCTCGAGCTAGATAGACCCCAAACACTGCCTACGCACTCCCTGTGCAGCGCTCTGATGCTCTCGAGCTAGATAGTCCCCAAACACTGGCTGCGCACTCCCTGTGCAGCGCTCCGCTGCTCTCGAGCTAGATCCCAAACACTGGCTACGCACTCCATGTGTAGCGCTCTACTGCTCTCAAGAGAGATCCCAAACACTGGCTATGCACTCCCTCTGCAGCGCTCCGCTGCACTCGAGCTAGGTCCCAAACACTGGCTACGCAATCCCTGTGCAGCGCTCCGCAGCTCTTGAGCTAGATCCCAAACACTGACTACACACTCCCTGTGCAGGGCTCCGCTGCTCTCGAGCTAGATAGACCCCAAACACTGACTACACACTCCCTGTGCAGCGCTCTGCTGCTCTCGAGCTAGATCCCAAACACTGACTACACACTCCATCTGCACGCTCAAGTGCTCTCGAGCTAGATCCCAAACACTGGCTACGCACTCACTGTGCAGTGCTCCGCTGCACTCGAGCTAGGTCCCAAACACTAGCTACACACTCCCTGTGCAGCTCTCCGCTGCTCTCGAGCCAAATCTACTACACAATTTAACAACTGTGGCGTACCACAGGGATCCTCACTATCGCCACTATACGTCAACATCTACCAGACTCCAGTAATCAGAATCTTCAAAAAATACAAAACTACATGCTACAACTACGCAGACGACACGCAAATCTACAAATTCCAAGACAATCAAGCTGATCACTCACCCCTAATTGAGTGTCTAAAAAAAGTCTTCAACTGAATGAACGCCAACAACTTGAAAATCAACCCAGGAAAGACAGAAATCATGATTATATCCAAAAACCAAGAGTACAGCACCTACATTCCCTGGCAGACGGAAATGGGGAACCGCTCCAACACCATCTAAGGTAGTAAAAAACCTGAGAGTCCTGATAAACGACGCCCTAACCTTAGAACCACAAATAAATGCAATAATCAATAAATGCTTCTTCCTTTTTCACACATCAAGAATCCAACCTTTCCTCTCCTTCACCCACAAAACACACACAGCCTCTACCTCGGGATGCCAGAATACCTCATAAAGAAGCTACAATGCCTCCAAATTGCAGCAGCCAGACTCCTGCGCAAACTATCCAGAAGAGACCACATCACTCCAGCATTAAGAATACTACATTGGCTCCCAGTCAAGCCTCGCATCTCCTTCAAACCAATGTGCATAACACACAGAGCAATCAGCGGACATGGAGCTGAATTTCTACAAAAGAAAATAATCTACAAGCCAACCAGACTCCGCAGATCAAGCAACAAAATCCACCTGGAACTAAAACCATACCTCAAGAAATAACTAGGGGATCCTCCTTCTCCCACCTAGCTGCAAAAATCTGGAACATCATCCTGAAATCAATGAGAAACACCAAAGACCACCTACAATACAGAAAACTACTAAAAACCTGGCTCTTCAACACCGTAGATTCAAATTGAAACAATTAAACAAACCGAAAAGAACAGGATGACAGAATTCAGGATGAGACTGACAACACCCAGAACCCACTAAGGGTAACTCCTACATTAACAAGAGAGACAACGCTATGTCGAATAGGACACAAGCCACACCCATAAGGACGGATTTAGCCTCCCTGCCCAGCTCCATCCCAACAACCTCAGCCACTCCATGAACGCTACCAGGTACCACACCTGGATAGACTTGCGTGAATGTTAGTAGTTGCCACACTTTAACTGAGCTGTAGAGATAGGCATACGCCGGCCCCCTCGACAGAGTTGTGAATGATTGCAGGTGCAGCACCTGTATGTGGCTGCTAGTGTTGGCATTTGCCACGCCACAAAGGGGCTGTGAGCAATAGCAGCTGGATAAGACAGTGAATGCCCACCACTGCTACATCTGCATGGATTAGCGTTGGTTGACCAATGCAGCGTACGGATTGGATTGGGAATGCTATCAGGGCATTATTTGGATGGACTCACGAACACTCGGCCCACATACAGACCGGTTTGACGGAGGAGGGCGGGGGCCGAACTTGGGCACGGTTATGAATGTGGGTGAGCATCATGTGTGAAAGGGAATGTGGGTGTCAGCCTGTACCAGATCTAGATGGAGGTTCGGAGATGTTCACGCGCCCCACCTGGAGGGAATATGGAAGTATAGCGCTTCCCATCCAGGGAGCAATGGCAATTAACCAATCCACTAACAATTTCTCCCCTCTGCATACACCTCTCAAGCTCTAACCAAACACAACCACAACCTATAGCACAACAATCCGCAGAAACTTCACTATACTGCAACGACAAAACAAACCACACAGACTCACACAACAGTTACCGAATGGAAAACACCCCAAGCCCAGTAAACGTGCTAACCGGGTTCAGGCTGCCAACGGCACATCACTGTTCTCTTTCACTTTTCCCGCTTATTCCCACTAACTCTCCCTCCCCTCTGCCCCTCCCCCACCCCTGCCCCATCCATTCCTCTTTTTTTCAGAGCCGCCAGGGGACCACCCTGGTGGTGATAGTGTGCGGTACAAATATCCATTAACATTAACCCTCTGTGGGTGAAGAGTGCTATTGCGGTGCTAGGTGTGCCATTACTATGAAATTGTCCGATCCTACTGACAGGTATGTGGTTGTAGGTGGTGGTGGTTGCACTTCAGGTAAGCACATAGGTGGCTGGTGTGATACCCATTGATGGCAGGGTGCCGATCGCGGTGAAAGAAGTGTGTGTGGTACAAATGCGGTCTGTATTTTAGGAGGTAAAGTATTGGCTTCGCTGGGGTAGAAGAATCCCTGAGGCAAGGGATGGGTCAAATTGGGACATGAAGAGTCATTGATTAGGTCATAACACCATTCAACAAGATTGATGGGGATGAGGAATGCCTCGCCCCCACTGGTGTACATAGGAGTGTGGGAACATACACAGCAATCAGAGACATTCATTAGGTCAGCGAAGGCCCAAGAGAAGTTGAGGAAGGTGTTGGTATCTGGGTGTAGGATGGCGGAGGCAGAGCCAATACCATGATAAGGAACAGCAACACGTTGGAAACATTTCAGACAGTGAATGCATCAATCATGCAATAGCAGCGTTATTCCTAGCTTTAACAGTCCAACCCTAGGGAGATTGGGTCTTTGTGCCGAAAGTACTAAAGAGTGTCGGTGGTTACAGGACCCATAAGATGGGAGAAAGGATGATGCAAAAGTTCCGGATCCCTGCAAGAATAACAATGACATAAGCATAGAGCTGGATGATGAAATCAAGCCATTGTCCCACTATTCTAGGCTGGCGAACAGCGAGGAGGAGACCCAGGTGCTTCACGTGGGACAGGCACAATGGCAAATGCAGAGATCAATGACTGCAGAAGAAATCCTTCAGCTGCGGAGCTGTGCAATTTCAGCTGGCCCTCAAATCCCTTGGGCTGGAGGACGTATGCACTTTCACGCAAGGTGCGCAGTGTTACTGTAGCTGCTTGTTGAAAAAACATTTGAGAGCGATGGGCCACCCGTAGAAGACTGGTGTAGCAGTGGTGTGCTTCTGGTAGGTGTTCACCTGATGATGTCAGGTGAGATGGTGGCTGCACTCTGCATGTTGTACCTTGGGACAGGTAGCAGAGCTTTGTCGTTGAGGAGTGCTGCACGTGGAGTCACTGGGGGTTTAGCTGCTGGGGCTCTGTTGGGCAGCTGAAGAGGGGTGTCTTTATCCTGTACCCCAGTGGAAGAGGAAGGAAGGTTGTGGTAACCGATCAGCCAGAGGGGAATAGTTTCACGGCCGTGTACTGTGCTGGACCATAGATTTTGGTAAATTCTCAGTCAACATGTGTGCCATGCTTCTAAAAGCGACCTCTGGTATGGTGATGACCTTTTTTAGTCGGCGCAGTTAGGCGAGAGACACAGCCATTTTGTGGTAGCTATGGTTGGCCCCCTTCCCAAAGGTCAACTAGGCTTCGGCGTCCGCGTGCAGCAATGAGACGAGACACCAGACTGATGGCAAACCAAGCTTCTTGTATTAGATAGTACGCCCGTACAGAGAAATTATTAGCTCATCAGCAGGAAAATACAGAAATATAAGTGTCCAGGCAGTTGTCACACAGCCCTTAAGGGGCCTCGTTTAGAGTGCAGGTTAAATAGCTTATCATAAGCGATCACTAATATATTTTCTGATGCTTGTGAATCTTCTTAGAATCACATCCACTGCAAGGAAGCCGGCGTGAGGTGAGGCGGCCCATCTCTGGGCACTCGTGTGTTTTTTGGGCCTAGACTAGGCCCCCAGCCCCCCAAGTGTCCCTTTCCCACCCCGCACCCTCTTCCTGTTCTCTGTCCCTCCTGCCTCCCGACCCGCCCATCCCCACTCTCATTGGGCCTCGAGCCCTACTGGAAAGGGTCTAGCGACCCTCCTCACACCGGCCCCTGCATCCACTGCAAGGAAGCCGGCGTGAGATGAGGCAGCCCATCTCTGGGAACTCGTGTGTTTTTTGGGCCTGGACTAGGCCCCCAGCCCTCCCAGGCATCCCTTTCCCACCCCGCTCCCTCTTCCTGTTCTCTGTCCCTCCCGCCTCCCGACCCGCCCATCCCCGCTCTCATTGGGCATCGAGCCCTGCTGGAAAGGGTCTAGCGACCCTCCTCACACCGGCCCCTGCATCCACTGCATGGAAGCCGGCGTGAGGTGAGGCAGCCCATCTCTGGGCACTCATGTGTTTTTTGCGCCTAGACTAGGCCCCCAGACCTCCCAAGCGTCCCTTTCCCACCCCGCACCCTCTTCCTGTTCTCTGTCCCTCCCGACCCGCCCATCCCTGCTCTGATTGGGCCTCGAGCCCTGCTGGAAAGGGTCTAGCGACCCTTCTCACACCGGCCCCTGTATCCACTGCAAGGAAGCCGGCGTGAGGTGAGGCAGCCCATCTCTGGGCACTTGTGTGTTTTTTGGGCCTAGACTAAGCCCCCAGACCCCCCAAGTGTCCCTTTCCCACCCCGCACCCTCTTCCTGTTCTCTGTCCCTCCCGCCTCCCGACCCGCCCATCCCCGCTCTGATTGGGCCTCAAGCCCTTCACCACCGGTCCTCCCAGGGCAGCCCTCTGCCCGGCAGCCCCCTGCGGCTAAGGGCCCAAGGCCAAGAGTGGCTCCAACAGAGGCGGCTCCAGGAAGTGTCTGCAGGTGTCCGCAGGGGATGCCGAGGAAGCCAGCAGACACCAACAAAACTGTGAGTGTGGCATGGGTATGGTGTAGAGCAATTACTCTACTACAGAAAGCCCCCGTCACTCTACCTTACCTTCCATAGCGTAGACTGCCATAGACTTAGACACTGTAAATGGATAGTAAATGTTGCCTTGTGATGCATATCAACTTACTTCCCAATTTTAGCTAGTGCCACACCTGTAGGGAACTTAACTTTAGCTTGCGCCACATCTAGATATAAATGTGAATGTTAGCATCTGCCACACTCTTTAGAATGTGTGCCTAATACCCACTCTGTGCAAAGTGGAATTTAGAGGTGTGCCTATTAACATGCCGTGGTTGACTTTAGAATTGTGCCTAATACCGCGCCCCGGCTGACTTTAGAAGTTGAACTTAGAAGTGTGCCCAATAGCCTCTCTGTGAAAAGTGCATTTAGAGGTATGCCCAATAGCCTCTCTGTGAAAGTTGAATTTAGAAGTGCATTTAGAAGCTGAATTTAAAGTGTGCCCAATAGCCTCTCTGTGAAAAGGGCATTTAGAAGTGTACCCAATAGCCTCTCTGTGAAAGTAGAATTTAGAAGTGCATTTAGAAGCTGAATTTAGAAGTGTGCCCAATAGCCTCTCTGTGAAAAGTTGAATTTAGAAGTGCATTTAGAAGCTGAATTTAAGTGTGCCCAATAGCCTCTCTGTGAAAAGTTGAAATTAGAAGTGTGCCCAATAGCCTCTCTGTGAAAGTAGAATTTAGAAGTGCATTTAGAAGTTGCATTTAGAAGTGTGCCCAATAGCCTCTCTGTTAAAGTAGAATTTAGAAGTGCATTTAGAAGTTGCATTTAGAAGTGTGCCCAATAGCCTCTCTGTGAAAAGTTGAATTTAGAAGTGCATCTAGAAGCTGAATTTAAGTGTGCCCAATAGCCTCTCTGTGAAAAGTTAAATTTAGAAGTGCATCTAGAAGCTGAATTTAAGTGTGCCCAATAGCCTCTCTGTGAAAAGTTAAATTTAGAAGTGCATCTAGAAGCTGAATTTAAGTGTGCCCAATAGCCTCTCTGTGAAAAGTTGAATTTAGAAGTGTGCCCGATAGCCTCTCTGTGAAAAGTTGAATTTAGAAATGTACCCAATAGCCTCTCTGTGAAAGTAGAATTTAGAAGTGCATTTAGAAGTTGCATTTAGAAGTGTGCCCAATAGCCTCTCTGTGAAAAGTTGAATTTAGAAGTGCATCTAGAAGCTGAATTTAAGTGTGCCCAATAGCCTCTCTGTGAAAAGTTGAATTAGAAGTGCATTTAGAAGCTGAATTTAAGTGTGCCCAATAGCCTCTCTGTGAAAAGTCGAAATTAGAAGTGTGCCCAATAGCCTCTATGTGAAAAGTTGAATTTAGAAGTGCATCTAGAAGCTGAATTTAAGTGTGCCCAATAGCCTCTCTGTGAAAAGTTGAATTTAGAAGTGTGCCCAATAGCCACTCTGTGAAAAGTTGAATTTAGAAGTGTACCCAATAGCCTCTCTGTGAAAGTAGAATTTAGAAGTGCATCTAGAAGCTGAATTTAGAAGTTTGCCCAATAGCCTCTCTGTGTAAAGTTGAATTTAGAAGTGCATTTAGAAGCTGAATTTAAGTGTGCCCACTAGCCTCTCTGTGAAAAGTTGAATTTAGAAGTGTGCCCAATAGCCTCTCTGTGAAAGTAGAATTTAGAAGTGCATTTAGAAGTATGCCCAATAACCTCTCTGTGAAAAGTTGAATTTAGAAGTGTGCCCAATAGCCTCTCTGTGAAAAGTTGAATTTAGAAGTGTACCCAATAGCCTCTCTGTGAAAATAGAATTTAGAAGTGCATTTAGAAGTTGCATTTAGAAGTGTGCCCAATAGCCTCTCTGTGAAAAGTTGAATTTAGAAATGTACCCAATAGCCTCTCTGTGAAATGTGCATTTAGAGGTATGCCCAATAGCCTCTCTGTGAAAGTTGAATTTAGAAGTGCATTTAGAAGCTGAATTTAAAGTGTGCCCAATAGCCTCTCTGTGAAAAGGGCATTTAGAAGTGTACCCAATAGCCTCTCTGTGAAAGTAGAATTTAGAAGTGCATTTAGAAGCTGAATTTAGAAGTGTGCCCAATAGCCTCTCTGTGAAAAGTTGAATTTAGAAGTGCATTTAGAAGCTGAATTTAAGTGTGCCCAATAGCCTCTCTGTGAAAAGTTGAAATTAGAAGTGTGCCCAATAGCCTCTCTGTGAAAGTAGAATTTAGAAGTGCATTTAGAAGTTGCATTTAGAAGTGTGCCCAATAGCCTCTCTGTTAAAGTAGAATTTAGAAGTGCATTTAGAAGTTGCATTTAGAAGTGTGCCCAATAGCCTCTCTGTGAAAAGTTGAATTTAGAAGTGCATCTAGAAGCTGAATTTAAGTGTGCCCAATAGCCTCTCTGTGAAAAGTTAAATTTAGAAGTGCATCTAGAAGCTGAATTTAAGTGTGCCCAATAGCCTCTCTGTGAAAAGTTAAATCTAGAAGTGCATCTAGAAGCTGAATTTAAGTGTGCCCAATAGCCTCTCTGTGAAAAGTCGAAATTAGAAGTGTGCCCAATAGCCTCTCTGTGAAAAGTTGAATTTAGAAGTGCATCTAGAAGCTGAATTTAAGTGTGCCCAATAGCCTCTCTGTGAAAAGTTGAATTTAGAAGTGTGCCCAATAGCCACTCTGTGAAAAGTTGAATTTAGAAGTGTACCCAATAGCTTCTCTGTGAAAGTAGAATTTAGAAGTGCATCTAGAAGCTGAATTTAGAAGTGTGCCCAATAGCCTCTCTGTGAAAAGTTGAATTTAGAAGTGCATTTAGAAGCTGAATTTAAGTGTGCCCACTAGCCTCTCTGTGAAAAGTTGAATTTAGAAGTGTGCCCAATAGCCTCTCTGTGAAAGTAGAATTTAGAAGTGCATTTAGAAGTATGCCCAATAACCTCTCTGTGAAAAGTTGAATTTAGAAGTGTGCCCAATAGCCTCTCTGTGAAAAGTTGAATTTAGAAGTGTACCCAATAGCCTCTCTGTGAAAATAGAATTTAGAAGTGCATTTAGAAGTTGCATTTAGAAGTGCGCCCAATAGCCTCTCTGTGAAAAGTTGAATTTAGAAGTGTACCCAATAGCCTCTCTGTGAAAGTAGAATTTAGAAGTGCATCTAGAAGCTGAATTTAGAAGTATGCCCAATAGCCTCTCTGTGAAAAGTTGAATTTAGAAGTGCATTTAGAAGCTTAATTTAAGTATGCCCAATAGCCTCTCTGTGAAAAGTTGAATTTAGAAGTGTGCCCAATAGCCTCTCTGTGAAAGTAGAATTTAGAAGTGCATCTAGAAGCTAAATTTAGAAGTGTGCCCAAAAGCCTCTCTGTGAAAAGGGCATTTAGAAGTGTGCTCAATAGCCTCTCTGTGAAAGTAGAATTAAGAAGTGCATTTAGAAGTTGCATTTAGAAGTATGCCCAATAGCCTCTCTGTGAAAGTAGAATTTAGAAGTGCATTTAGAAGTTGCATTTAGAAGTGTGCCCAATAGCCTCTCTGTTAAAGTAGAATTTAGAAGTGCATTTAGAAGTTGCATTTAGAAGTGTGCCCAATAGCCTCTCTGTGAAAAGTTGAATTTAGAAGTGCATCTAGAAGCTGAATTTAAGTGTGCCCAATAGCCTCTCTGTGAAAAGTTAAATTTAGAAGTGCATCTAGAAGCTGAATTTAAGTGTGCCCAATAGCCTCTCTGTGAAAAGTTAAATTTAGAAGTGCATCTAGAAGCTGAATTTAAGTGTGCCCAATAGCCTCTCTGTGAAAAGTTGAATTTAGAAGTGTGCCCGATAGCCTCTCTGTGAAAAGTTGAATTTAGAAATGTACCCAATAGCCTCTCTGTGAAAGTAGAATTTAGAAGTGCATTTAGAAGTTGCATTTAGAAGTGTGCCCAATAGCCTCTCTGTGAAAAGTTGAATTTAGAAGTGCATCTAGAAGCTGAATTTAAGTGTGCCCAATAGCCTCTCTGTGAAAAGTTGAATTAGAAGTGCATTTAGAAGCTGAATTTAAGTGTGCCCAATAGCCTCTCTGTGAAAAGTCGAAATTAGAAGTGTGCCCAATAGCCTCTATGTGAAAAGTTGAATTTAGAAGTGCATCTAGAAGCTGAATTTAAGTGTGCCCAATAGCCTCTCTGTGAAAAGTTGAATTTAGAAGTGTGCCCAATAGCCACTCTGTGAAAAGTTGAATTTAGAAGTGTACCCAATAGCCTCTCTGTGAAAGTAGAATTTAGAAGTGCATCTAGAAGCTGAATTTAGAAGTGTGCCCAATAGCCTCTCTGTGTAAAGTTGAATTTAGAAGTGCATTTAGAAGCTGAATTTAAGTGTGCCCACTAGCCTCTCTGTGAAAAGTTGAATTTAGAAGTGTGCCCAATAGCCTCTCTGTGAAAGTAGAATTTAGAAGTGCATTTAGAAGTATGCCCAATAACCTCTCTGTGAAAAGTTGAATTTAGAAGTGTGCCCAATAGCCTCTCTGTGAAAAGTTGAATTTAGAAGTGTACCCAATAGCCTCTCTGTGAAAATAGAATTTAGAAGTGCATTTAGAAGTTGCATTTAGAAGTGTGCCCAATAGCCTCTCTGTGAAAAGTTGAATTTAGAAATGTACCCAATAGCCTCTCTGTGAAATGTGCATTTAGAGGTATGCCCAATAGCCTCTCTGTGAAAGTTGAATTTAGAAGTGCATTTAGAAGCTGAATTTAAAGTGTGCCCAATAGCCTCTCTGTGAAAAGGGCATTTAGAAGTGTACCCAATAGCCTCTCTGTGAAAGTAGAATTTAGAAGTGCATTTAGAAGCTGAATTTAGAAGTGTGCCCAATAGCCTCTCTGTGAAAAGTTGAATTTAGAAGTGCATTTAGAAGCTGAATTTAAGTGTGCCCAATAGCCTCTCTGTGAAAAGTTGAAATTAGAAGTGTGCCCAATAGCCTCTCTGTGAAAGTAGAATTTAGAAGTGCATTTAGAAGTTGCATTTAGAAGTGTGCCCAATAGCCTCTCTGTTAAAGTAGAATTTAGAAGTGCATTTAGAAGTTGCATTTAGAAGTGTGCCCAATAGCCTCTCTGTGAAAGGTTGAATTTAGAAGTGCATCTAGAAGCTGAATTTAAGTGTGCCCAATAGCCTCTCTGTGAAAAGTTAAATTTAGAAGTGCATCTAGAAGCTGAATTTAAGTGTGCCCAATAGCCTCTCTGTGAAAAGTTAAATTTAGAAGTGCATCTAGAAGCTGAATTTAAGTGTGCCCAATAGCCTCTCTGTGAAAAGTCGAAATTAGAAGTGTGCCCAATAGCCTCTCTGTGAAAAGTTGAATTTAGAAGTGCATCTAGAAGCTGAATTTAAGTGTGCCCAATAGCCTCTCTGTGAAAAGTTGAATTTAGAAGTGTGCCCAATAGCCACTCTGTGAAAAGTTGAATTTAGAAGTGTACCCAATAGCCTCTCTGTGAAAGTAGAATTTAGAAGTGCATCTAGAAGCTGAATTTAGAAGTGTGCCCAATAGCCTCTCTGTGAAAAGTTGAATTTAGAAGTGCATTTAGAAGCTGAATTTTAGTGTGCCCACTAGCCTCTCTGTGAAAAGTTGAATTTAGAAGTGTGCCCAATAGCCTCTCTGTGAAAGTAGAATTTAGAAGTGCATTTAGAAGTATGCCCAATAACCTCTCTGTGAAAAGTTGAATTTAGAAGTGTGCCCAATAGCCTCTCTGTGAAAAGTTGAATTTAGAAGTGTACCCAATAGCCTCTCTGTGAAAATAGAATTTAGAAGTGCATTTAGAAGTTGCATTTAGAAGTGTGCCCAATAGCCTCTCTGTGAAAAGTTGAATTTAGAAGTGTACCCAATAGCCTCTCTGTGAAAATAGAATTTAGAAGTGCATTTAGAAGTTGCATTTAGAAGTGTGCCCAATAGCCTCTCTGTGAAAAGTTAAATTTAGAAGTGCATCTAGAAGCTGAATTTAAGTGTGCCCAATAGCCTCTCTGTGAAAAGTCGAAATTAGAAGTGTGCCCAATAGCCTCTCTGTGAAAAGTTGAATTTAGAAGTGCATCTAGAAGCTGAATTTAAGTGTGCCCAATAGCCTCTCTGTGAAAAGTTGAATTTAGAAGTGTGCCCAATAGCCACTCTGTGAAAAGTTGAATTTAGAAGTGTACCCAATAGCCTCTCTGTGAAAGTAGAATTTAGAAGTGCATCTAGAAGCTGAATTTAGAAGTGTGCCCAATAGCCTCTCTGTGAAAAGTTGAATTTAGAAGTGCATTTAGAAGCTGAATTTTAGTGTGCCCACTAGCCTCTCTGTGAAAAGTTGAATTTAGAAGTGTGCCCAATAGCCTCTCTGTGAAAGTAGAATTTAGAAGTGCATTTAGAAGTATGCCCAATAACCTCTCTGTGAAAAGTTGAATTTAGAAGTGTGCCCAATAGCCTCTCTGTGAAAAGTTGAATTTAGAAGTGTACCCAATAGCCTCTCTGTGAAAATAGAATTTAGAAGTGCATTTAGAAGTTGCATTTAGAAGTGTGCCCAATAGCCTCTCTGTGAAAAGTTGAATTTAGAAGTGTACCCAATAGCCTCTCTGTGAAAGTAGAATTTAGAAGTGCATCTAGAAGCTGAATTTAGAAGTATGCCCAACAGCCTCTCTGTGAAAAGTTGAATTTAGAAGTGCATTTAGAAGCTTAATTTAAGTATGCCCAATAGCCTCTCTGTGAAAAGTTGAATTTAGAAGTGTGCCCAATAGCCTCTCTGTGAAAGTAGAATTTAGAAGTGCATCTAGAAGCTAAATTTAGAAGTGTGCCCAAAAGCCTCTCTGTGAAAAGGGCATTTAGAAGTGTGCTCAATAGCCTCTCTGTGAAAGTAGAATTAAGAAGTGCATTTAGAAGTTGCATTTAGAAGTATGCCCAATAGCCTCTCTGTGAAAAGTTGAACTTAGAAGTGTGCCCAATAGCCTCTCTGTGAAAGTTCAATTTAGAAGTGCATTTAGAAGCTTAATTTAAAAGTGTGCCCAATAGCCTCTCTGTGAAAAGGGCATTTAAAAACGTGTGCCCAATAGCCTCTCTGTGAAAAGTTGAATTTAGAAGTGCATTTAGAAGTTGAATTTAGAAGTGCGCCCAATAGCCTCTCTGTGAAAGTAGAATTTAGAAGTGCATTTAGAAGTTGAATTTAGAAGTGCGCCCAATAGCCTCTCTGTGAAAAGTGCATTTAGAAGTGTGCCCAATAGCCGCCCTGTGAAAGTTGATTTTAGAAGTGCATTTAGAAGTAGAATTTAAGTGTGCCCAATAGCCTCTCTGTGAAAAGTTGAAATTAGAAGTGTGCCCAATAGCCTCTCCGTGAAAGTAGAATTTAGAAGTGCATTTAGAAGTTGCATTTAGAAGTGTGCCCAATAGCCTCTCTGTGAAAGTAGAATTTAGAAGTGCATTTAGAAGTTGCATTTAGAAGTGTGCCCAATAGCCTCTCTGTGAAAAGTTGAATTTAGAAGGGCATCTAGAAGCTGAATTTAAAAGTGTGCCCAATAGCCTCTCTGTGAAAAGTTGAATTTAGAATTGTGCCCAATAGCCTCTCTGAGAAAAGTTGAATTCAGAAGTGTGCCCAATAGCCTCTCTGTGAAAGTAGAATTTAGAAGTGCATCTAGAAGCTGAATTTAGAAGTGTGCCCAATAGCCTCTCTGTGAAAAGTTGAATTTAGAAGTGCATTTAGAAGCTGAATTTAAGTGTGCCCAATAGCCTCTCTGTGAAAAGTTGAATTTAGAAGTGTGCCCAATAGCCTCTCTGTGAAAGTAGAATTTAGAAGTGCATCTAGAAGCTGAATTTAGAAGTGTGCCCAATAGCCTCTCTGTGAAAAGTTGAATTTAGAAATGCATTTAGAAGCTGAATTTAAGTGTGCCCAATAGCCTTTCTGTGAAAAGTTGAATTTAGAAGTGTGCCCAATAGCCTCTCTGTGAAAGTAGAATTTAGAAGTGCATTTAGAAGTTGCATTTAGAAGTATGCCCAATAGCCTCTCTGTGAAAAGTTGAACTTAGAAGTGTGCCCAATAGCCTCTCTGTGAAAAGTTGAATTTAGAAGTGCATTTAGAAGCTGAATTTAAGTGTGCCCAATAGCCTCTCTGTGAAAAGTTGAATTTAGAAGTGTGTCCAATAGCCTCTCTGTGAAAGTAGAATTTAGAAGTGCATTTAGAAGTTGCATTTAGAAGTATGCCCAATAGCCTCTCTGTGAAAAGGGCATTTAGAAGTGTGCCCAATAGCCTCTCTGTGAAAGTTGAATTTAGAAGTGCGCCCAATAGCCTCTCTGTGAAAGTAGAATTTAGAAATGCATTTAGAAGTAGAATTTGAAGTGTGCCCAATAGCCTCTCTGTGAAAAGGGCATTTAGAAGTGTGCCCAATAGCCTCTCTGTGAAAGTTGAATTTAGAAGTGCATTTAGAAGTTGCATTTAGAAGTGTGCCCAATAGCCTCTCTGTGAAAAGTTGAATTTAGAAGTGCGCCCAATAGCCTCTCTGTCAAAAGGGCAGTTAGAAGTGTGCCCAATAGCCTCTCTGTGAAAGTTGAATTTAGAAGTGCATTTAGAAGTTGCATTTAGAAGTGTGCCCAATAGCCTCTCTGTGAAAAGTTGAATTTAGAAGTGCGCCCAATAGCCTCTCTGTGAAAAGGGCATTTAGAAGTGTGCCCAATAGCCTCTCTGTGAAAGTTGAATTCAGAAGTGCATTTAGAAGCTGAATTTAAAAGTGTGCCCAATAGCCTCTCTGTGTGGAGGGGATGAGTGTGTAGAGGGGATGAGTGTGTAGAGGGGATGAGTGTGTGGAGGGGATGAGTGTGTGGAGGGGATGGGTGTGTGGAGGGGGTGAGTGTGTGGAGGGGGTGAGTGTGTGGAGGGGGTGGGTGCGGAGGGGGTGAGTGCGCAGGAGGGTTGAATGCATAGTGCGTGTGACGACATAAAACGGACAAGTGCGTAGAGTGGGTGAGTGAGCAAAACAGATGAATGCATGGTGCGTGACGTACATAGTGTGGTTTGGAATGCAGAGAACCTTTGAAAGAGCATGTAACTCATCATATCTCACCACCACGCTTACTCTCTTCTTTACACCACCACTCAACTAGAACACAGAGATACTATGGCACCATTCGGTATAACTGTTCTCATACCAACATCCGCCGCTCCCTCCACATCATTCTAAGTAAACACTGCTGGTTACAACCCCCCAGACAGGGGTTCTCCTCAGGCCTAACGCAGCCACATTCGGTCTGGATAAATCCTGCCAGAACGAACACATACTACTGATCTCTCAACAACCACACCTACTGCTAAAAAGCAGCTATTACACGTATACCGCACCAGCTGCACACATACCCGGTGCTCACATGCACCTGACTCTCTACTCCCTCTACTGATCTGAACTTCGGTTCCCAAGGGCGTTCAACCTACCAGCGCCTTCAGACCATACCAATGGTATATAAGGCGCTATATAAATGCAAAATAACATAACATAACATAACATAACTAAATCCCAAACACTGACTACGCACTCCCTGTGCAGCGCTCTGCTGCTCTCGAGCTAGATAGACCCCAAACACTGACTACGCACTTCCTGTGCAGCGCTCTGCTGCTCTAGAGCTAGATAGACCCCAAACACTGGCTACGCACTGCCTGTGCAGCGCTCCGCTGCTCTCGAGCTGGATCCCAAACCCTGTGCAGCGCTCCACTGCACTCTATCTAGGTCCCAAACACTGGCTACACACTCCCTGTGCAGCGCTCCGCTGCTCTCGAGCTAGGTCCCAAACACTGGCTATGCACTCCCTGTGCAGCGATCTGCTGCTCTCGAACTAGGTCCCAAACACTGGCTACGCACTCCCTGTGCAGCGCTCCGCTGCTCTCGAGCTAGATCCCAAACACTCTGCTGCTTCCGAGCTAGATCCCAAACACTGGCTACGCACTCCCTGTGAATCGCTCTTATGCACTCCCTGCTAGGTCCCAAAAACTGGCTACGCACTCCCTGTGCAGCTCTCTGCTGCTCTCGAGCTAGGTCCCAAACACTGGCTATGTACTCCCTGTGCAGCTATCTGCTGCTCTCGAGCTAGGTACCAAACACTGGCTACGCACTCCCTGTGCAGTGCTCCGCTGCTCTCGAGCTACATCCCAAACACTCTGCTGCTCTAGGTCTAGCCCTCAAATACTGGATATGCGCTCCCTGTGCAGCGCTCCACTGCTCTGTAGCTAGATCCCAAACACTGGCTACGCACTCCCTGTGCAGCGCTCCGCTGCTCTGGAGCTAGGTCCCAAACACTGGCTACACACTCTCTGTGCAGCGCTCCGCTGCTCTCGAGCTAGGTCCCAAACACTGGCTAGGCACTCCCAGTGCAGCACTCCGCTATTCTCGAGCTAGATCCCAAACACTGGCTATGCACTCCCTGTGCAGTGCTCCGCTGCTCTCAAGCTAGGTCCCGAACACTGGCTAGGCACTCCCTGTGCAGCGCTCCGCTGCTCTCAAGCTAGGTCACGAACACTGGTTAGGCACTCCCTGTGCAGCGCTCCGCTGCTCTCGATCTAGGTCCCAAACACTGTCTACGCACTCCCTGTGCAGCGCTCCGCTGCTCTCGAGCTAGGTCCCAAACACTGTCTACGCACTCCCTGTGCAGCGCTCCGCTGCTCTCGAGCTAGGTCCCAAACACTGGCTAAGCACTCCATGTGCAGCGCTCCGCTGCTCTCGAGCTAGGTCCCAAACACTGGCTAAGCACTCCATGTGCAGCGCTCCGCTGCTCTCGAGCTAGGTCCATGCTTTAAACAATAAAATAAAACAAAAAGGCACTAAGCACAGTGCTCCAGTTCAGATTTTGAAATAGGAGTATTGTACTGCCTATTTCTTAAGGTTGGTATAAAATGATTTTTAGGAAGTAAAAATGCAAGTCCAATTCCCAATGGGAGTATTTTATATGCAAGTAAACTTACGTTTTAACTGGAAATCTGAAATGTTTTTTTTCAATAATGATTCCTTTGCACCTAGTTATTCATACACATTAAAAGATACATGTTTACGTCTTCTGATTAGGCACTAATAATAGTAGTTTCTTCCTGTGATACAACGTTGTGATGCTGTAAATGCCTTTTGGAGGGATGTAGCCTCCTAGTCATTTCCCTACCACTTCTGTGTGTGAGTTTTTATCTCTTTCGTGACACTGAGGTTCCGCCTGGACCTCTGGCAGTGCATCTCTCCCTGTTTTCCTTTTGGGGAACAACACCCATGGGATACCCTTATGGAACCCATGGATGGGGGCACACTCTTGTGCCCCTTGTGTGTAATGTAATTTTGGGCACCTGTGTGTTGCCCACAGAGCAGGGTATCGGCTAGCGGCAACTACATTCTGACTTGGCAGTAGCTCTGAGTGTCCTCCATGTTTGGGACACCCAGGCCCTGCATTGGAATCAATGGATTCCTGCAGGAAGGCAAGATGGCCCCTGTGGCCTCTTGCTTTCTATTGGCTTTTACCTTGTTTCCCAAAGTCCTGGGAAGAACTGCCTCTGTCCCTTTCCCCTGACTGGCTGTTGGGTGGAAATACCATATATGGCCCCGGGGCTACCTCCTATCAGTCTTACTAGAGCCTTCTCAGGGACTGTGTGTTTTGGGTACACCCTTGGAGTGGGACCTGTGGGAATGTGTAGTTGGGAGCCAACTCACATTCTGAGTTGTGGGTGTCTGGTTTCTGTGTGTGACACAATGCCAGAAACAGCCCTGACTGAAACGGGTATGAATGCAGTGTAGTGTGCTGAAAGGCTGGGTGCTTGTCCCAATCCACATTCCTTGTTATGGGTGTCTGGGTGGAGTGAATGGCCTGAATGCCTGTGAGCCAGAATAGCTGATTGCCTGCATGAATGCCCTTCTGCTTGATTGGTTGACTGAGCCTGGCTTAGCCTGAATGAATGAGGAACAAATGTGTATAACTTGGGTCCCTGCACTCACCAATTTGTTTAGAAGCTGAAGTCGAAATCGAAGATGATCCATGGAGTCAAGCTGGAGGAACAATATCGCGAATGCTACTCTTCATCTAAATCCAAAAGCTGCTTTGCCACGCCAAGGACTGATCCAAGAGAGGACCTGCATAGGAGACCTCTCCCCGAGCTATGGGGGACCATCGTGGAAACTGCTGCTCTTCATCAGAAGTACCCTGGAAGCCAGTCCTGTGTTCCTGCTGTACGGAGAAGGACTCTTCATGACTCCAGAAGAGGAGTGCCTGGACTTCTCGAGACGAAGAAGTCCATTGGTGTCACCCAGGGTCCGGAGGAGCCTTCATGACCGTTGGAAGCCCTTTGCAGTGTAGCGTGCAGAAGAGGGCTGCATGACACCGGAACTGTGAAAGGGCCAAACTGCTGAAGAATACTTCAAGGGACATCCTTGCCATCATCAATGACCACTTTTTCCGGCCGGAGAAGGTCAAGAGTCACTGAGTGCAGAGGAAGATCCACTGGTAGGATTCCCGCCACCAGAATCCAACAAAGTGGGTCCAGACTTCCAGACTTGGTGAAGGTCCGTGCTCCACTCCAATGGTCGAGTCCAGGTCACCAGAAGCCATCCAGAGGCCCGTGCTGCAGCGGCATCACTGATGAACCAAAAGGGGAAAAACTGTGATATTCTAAAACCTGACACCAAATGTTACCTCTGCACCCATCACCGCCAGAGGTCATTGAGGGTCCCTAGGGGTCCCACTCAGGAGCCCACAGCAAGTTTCATCTTCCCAGGACTCCTACAGTCAGAGAAATCGTCGACCAACAGAGAACACTGCTTAGAGTAAAACTGCAGCCCTTCAGAGAGACTTTGCTTCCAATTTTTCATCTTGGACTCCACATCACAGTGGCTCCTTCTTCCAAGGGAGGACCATCCCCAAGAGAAATCATTGAGTGAAACCGAGAAACTCTCTCACTTCATCTGCTGAGGCACCAAAATTACTGTGACAAGGAAGAGCATCTTCCAGCCTCAGGGGTCGTCCAGGGGTCCCAGATTCGTCTTGGATCCTGTTCTCCTGTGGCCTCTCAGGTACTTTGGGGTAGTAGAACCTTTAAAAAGAAAGTAGCGGGTTATTGAACATTTTTGTACTGGGCTGTAAAAGACAAGATAAGTTACTCCCTAACATTTCCATTTCAGGTTGCCTGGGGGGGGGGGGCGCTCACACAGAGTTGTGTAACTAGTCTAAAGAAAGCATTCTGACACTGTTCACAACTAACTGCCTTTCTTCCCTAATCAATGCTGTTATACCTCACTTTAGAATGCATATACCTATTTGACACTGCATGCAGTTGGTGCATTTATTACTGAATTTAAATATTGTGTGGTACCACATAGAGTGTATATATTTGCCATTCTTTTGAATAAGTATTGCCAAAGTACAAAGTGTTACTATTTAAATTTATATATATTACTGAACCTTATTTTATATAAAGAACCTGTGTTATCACCTAACATAGTGTTTGGACATCCCTTTGCGGGGGCTTGGAAACCCACTGTACTTAAGAACCTGCATGAATAATCTCCTGAATATTTAAGCCTTGGTTGCGTGTTCAAGCTACCATATAGAGAACCTGGCTGGGCTTTTGTGCCTTTGTCCCAACCATATAGAGGCAGAAGTACAGATACCCCCCTCCAGTCTTTACACTGGTGGTACAGCATTGGGATCACTGGGTTTAAGACACAGTGTTTAACCTAGCTACTACAAAATATCCACACTTCTTTACTATTTTCAGTTTAGTGTTGTATACTGATAATTACACTACAAATAATGGAAACTATTGCAAATGGTAAATTGACTAGGATGAGCGTAGAGGCTCTACAGAGTGCTTGTGAAGTGAGAGGAATAGACTTTGAGGATAAGTCTAGGGCAGAGCTGATAGCTGCCCTTGTGGAATACCAGGCGGATTGTGATACAAAGGATGGAAATGGGGGAGAGGGGGCTCTGAGGGGGTCCTTCACCCTAGTGAAGTCACAGATGTTGCCAATGGGAATTCCACCTCTCCTCTCACTTCTATTCCAAAATCCAGCATTGTTTCTCAGGGGAGTGCCCTGGAACTTGAGTTATTGAGGATGAAATTAGCCTTTGAATGCAGAAATGTTAGAAACTGAGTTAAAGAAAGAGATACTGAACTTGAAGACAGACACTGAATATCAAAGACTCTAGCTAAAGAAAGCTAGGATGGAGACCTCAGCCAAACCAGTTGACAGTGCCAGGTCTCCTGCACCCAAGTTTATGAAAGATTTGGTTGGTGTGTATGTGGAGAGTTCTGATATCCTCTTGTGGATAGAAGCATTTGAGATGGCTTGTGTATCCATGATGTTGACCATAGAGATTGGGCTAAGTGTTTGTTAAGTAGAGTGTCTCACACTGGTTATGACTGAGTGTGGAGGAAAGAATCACAGTATGAGTTTAAGAGGTTCAGGGATTATAAGAAGAGAGGGTATATGTCTTGGGGTGATTGGGTGAGTGCTGCACATATGAATATGATGGGATGGGTTGATGGTTACAAAGTGAAGTCCTTTGTTGAATTGTCTCATCTCCTGTTCATTGAACAATCTTCTGAGGCTTGTTCATCAGAGCTGTGTCAGTACATTGCTGACCAGAATATCATGCACCCCCTTAAATTGGCCAAATTGGCTGACAAGTGGGTCTCCCACAGGGTGTCCCCTAAGGATCCCAGTGGAAAGGATAAGGACAAAGAAAAAGGGATCCCTCAGAAGGCTCAGGAGTCCAAGAAGCAGCCACATTTGGAAATAAACCTAAATATTCTCCCTCTAAGGCCCACATATCTAGTATAGTGCTCCTGCTGCAAAGCAAGCAGGCTCCCAGTGGATCCAATTCAGTTCCCCACATTCCTGGCACTGGTTGTGACTGTCGGGCCTTGGACCACAGGAATGGGGACCCGAAGTGTAAAGGTAAGAGACTTGGGACCTCATCACGAGTTGCGCGGTAAATGCGTGCTATTTTTCCGTCGGGACCGTAGCGCTAAAAGCGCTGTATCACACGTGCACACGCACTCGGCCCCGGCGGTAACGCTAATTGCTACCACCCAAAGATCCAAGATGAAGCTGAACAGAGATCCCCCTTGAGTCAAACGAATTCTGCATGATGTGTTGGTGTGAAATTTGGTAATCCAATATATAAGGTATTCTGGAATTCCAAATGTGCGCGTTTTAGTCCATAAAACATTGCGTACAACTGTGTCAAACGCAGAAGACATATCGATCGAGGCAATGTAAATGGTACTTAGTTCCTTTCTTTTAACTCCAGCAATCAGATGTACCATTATAGTGGTTCAGTTGTTCCCATCTGGTGCCTAAATCCTACTTGGCATTTTGAGTAGATCTTGTGGATAGCTAGATATTTTTCGAGCTCATATATGACTAAGATCCAAAAGACCTTTGTTGCTGCATCTGTAAGAGAAATGGGTCTATAATTCTCAGGTAAACTAGAGTCTCCTTTTTTATAAAGTGGTATTAGAATAGAAGAAACCCACGACATCGGAATATTACCATTTTGTAGAATACTATCAAATCTGATTTTTAGGATCATACTCCAAAAGATTGGGTCAGATCTATATACACAAGATGGAATCCCATCGGGACCTGGTGCACGACAGTTGGACAATTTTTTAATGGCCCACATGATGTCAAAAGTGGACCAAACAAATTGGATAGATGGAATGGTTAGATCCGTATCGTCCTGTAATTTGGCAAAACAGGCCGGTAGCATATATTTTTTCTTGACATACACTTGTTTTGGCATTTATTGTGAACTTATTTACACTGGTTGGCGCATCTCTTTTTTTAAGTGCAGTCCAGAAGTCACGTGAATTGCGACAGCAAATGGCTTTGATCATTTTACAATTTTGATTATTATATTGCTCGATATGAACACCTTTAATTTTGAATTTATATTTTTGAACAATACGCTTCTTTTTTAACAGGTATTGTGTAACATGTAGATTCCCTAATTCAAGCCTTCTGACATCACGATTTCTAGATCTTTTCAAAATTTTTATTTTGTAATTAAATCTGTGTTTATGAATAATCGCAAAAGGAGGTAGTTTAGTCCTAAAACGATTAAGAATGTCTTCAATGCAATCATTAATAATCAGATTCAAGTACTCAATAGAATATGATTCAAGTGAGTCACAATTAATCACATATTTAAGATGTATTTGCACATGCTCTGCTAACTTCCTGCATAACATAGGATTCTATCGCAAAGAAATATTGTCCCTTTTAACCTCAATCAGACATAAACAATGGTTAGAATGCCATTGGTTGATATCAAGAGAAGTGTTGAGGGTAATGGGAGCCTGATCACTATAGGCAATATCCCCAATAATAGCAGAGTCAATGCTTGATAACAATGAATCGGAGACACAGAAGAAATCAATCATGGAACTAGTATTTCCTCTTTTCCATGTGTGTGCATTACAAAATTCACTAAACTTAACGAAAGACATACCCCAATTCTCAAAGTAATCACAAAATTCAGCTCCTCTTTTCTGGCTATTTGTTTTAGCTTGATTAGGAACATGATGATATGCAGTTGATCCATAACATTAAGAATTGAAGTCCCCACCCACAATAGTATCATAGTTAGAATAATGGGTTGAGGCTTGATCAAAACAGCAATCTAGATCATCGAGGATCTCCAATGTTCGGTATTTCGAGGGATTGTAGTACAAGTTAATAATTAAAAGTACTTTTGTAACTTGCTGTCAGGTCCAATCTTGACTCTTCCTGCAGGAGTGATGCTGGCCCACCAGACCCCCTAAGTCTGCCTGCCTAACCGTCTCTCAGCAGATAAAACTACCAAGCTGGCAAACCCAAGGGGACAGGGGAATAGGAGAACAAAACAAAGACAGATCTTCACTGGATTGCACTAATGCCCTCTGGTACTGGATTACTCGCCTCAGTGTCTGTGAAATCTATGGAAAACAATAACATATAGATGTTGCTATATAACTGATAAATATGTCTACTATTTCTTTTACTATAATTTGTTTTCTTTCTATTAAACACCTGTTGCCTATGCTATAATGCTGATAGGCTTTCTTTTCAGATGGTGTTGAGTAGATACTTCTGTAGATCTTGAGTAACTTATTTCTTATTAAAAATTTCCTAAAACTTCTTAACCAGGTTTTCCTAGAATTCTAATAAAAATAACTTGCTGCCAGAATTCTAATTAACTTCCTCTGAAAATGTCTTGCAATTTTGCAATTGCTAAAAATGTCTCTTTATATTTTCTTCATATATCAGAATAAATGTCTTTATATTTTAAAAGGAATTGTAATAACCTTAACTGAAACGTTTCTGACTTAACTAAACTTCTTTATCTTCAAAAATCAAATAAAGTCTGTTCACTCTTCTTTAAAACTCTGCTGGTGCCTTTTAGACTTGCACGCACGTAATACAATGACTACTGTACTTAAATAGGAACCGCGCATGAATCTGATGCATCCCTTGTAGTTTAACATACCGCGCCTCCTTCCGACGCCTTCTTTTCTGAAAAACTCAACCACGCATTCATCCGACGCTTACTTCCTTGATAAACGAGCCGCGCTTTCATCCGACGCTTGATTTCTTGACAAAACGAACCGCGCACTGCTTCCGTAATAGAAATGAGGTGTACGCGATGGCACGTAATGAACGTAAGGTTCTTTACTCTAACCTTACTAATAATGACAAAAGCGAGACAAAGATACGCTCGCGCAAGCAACTAACTAATTAGATAAAGTTACAAGTACAGCCCAATCTTAACTGTATTTGTAAAAAAAAGAAAATATATATTTTTAATAAACCGCGCAAATGTTAGTAGATCAGCATCGCGCATATTAAAACTTATTAACACAAAAATGTATATATGCAATATGCAGATTTCAGATAGTAAAACGGAATCAAATCTGATAATAGAAAATACAGTTTCTTAATTAAAAGTCTTTTTCCAAAACAAAAGGCAAATGAACTTCACTCAATTTCATATATCTTGAAAGAGAGAATCACTTAGCTTGCTTCATCTGTATCTTCACTGCTTCCTAGAAAGTCTTGAATTCAAAGTCTTTTCTTCTGAAGTTTTGGAAATCTTTGTAACTCTTCTTAGTATCTGCAAACTATAAATATTTTTAAAACATACTCTTAGAGCTAAGTAGACTGCGACCTGCCACTAAGACAGCTAAAATGAAAGGCAGTTTAGAACTCTGACCAACATTCCAAACTAAAACCACATCCACAGGGTTTTATTTCTAAATGATGAATTCTTAATTTAATGTGTAAGCAAATGAGGTCTTTGAAAATTACCATGGAATTCTAACAGTATGTCTTTTAAGGTTGTGGACCTTTGAAACTCTAGAAATGCACCATGGAATCCTGACACTTGCTCATTCATACACAAAATTACCGCCAAAACATGAATGGATGAGTACACCAGAATAATCCTGCAGGCAACAGCATTGTTAACTGCAATCGCTAGGCCACCATAAGGCCTACCTTCCACACCTTTAGAGGCAAGAGAGCAATATGAGTGGTAATCAGAGATAACTAGTGGATCCATTTTCATCGTTTCTTGGAACATAAAAATTGACGGTAGTTTATCAAGAGTAGAAAGCCAAATGGGAATATTACTGAAACCGCATGAATTCCATGACAGTACAGTAAGGACAGTCTTCTCCTTAACTTATGATGTAAGTAAGTTAGGATTTGCCGCAAATATTGTTTTTAACAGCAGTTCTATCCTTGCCATTTCACTATTGGTGCAAGCAATAGTCAATAATTGAGATATACAAAATTTTTCATTTTTAGCGCTAGTTGTCAAATCACCATTCATTTTTTGCTCTGTGGATTCCGATTTCTGGTTATCATATAGAAATTCTCAAGTGGTGGAATCCCAGCTTTTAATGCGTTGCGCATGGATTCATGCACGTTTGATACTTGGGAATTCATATTATGCAATGTTTGTTTATCTATTTCATGTACAACACATACAGGAGCACCAGATTCACATTCATTCTGGGAGGGAAGATTACCATTAGATGAATCATTAGGTAATATAGTAAGCTTTCCTCTCCCGTTTAGAGTAATAGGTACATTATTGGACTTCGTAACTGAAACGGTCTCAGGTTTTTTCAATAAGGTTTCCAAATAAAGTAATGGAGCCTTTTTTGGTGCTACAGTGTTGGGCAATTTAGTTACTTTACCTAGGTTGGTAGGTTGGTTCGGAGAAAAACTAGACCTATTGGAGGTATGTTTCCTTCCAGCACTCTGAAAATAGTTGGGAAGTATTTTTTGGATTTTCAGTACTTCACCTTCAAACTCAATCATATTATCAGAGCCGATTTTTTCTTCGTGCATAACTGAAGTATTTGCATATTCAGAGTGCACTTCGGCGGTAACAGTTGTTAAATGACAACAAGGAATTGGCATTAATTTGACCTCTTTTAACTTTGCCACTTTCCCATGGTCGGCCCCTACATGTGATTGACATTCAACAGAAAGCTGTGCAACATCAATCGCATCTTCACCGCCACTCTCCGCGATCACCAAAACTTCTTTATTTGATTTTTTTATTTTTTCATTGGCAGATCTACGTTTTTTTTCAGCACGTTTAACACAGCGTCTTTGATTTTTGCGAAATCTTCTAGACGAGTAGCCTGTATAGAAAGTTTCGCATTCAACAGAACCAGTGTTCTCTTTATGTTCGTCCATACGTTTGATTAGGACTGAAGGACTATCAGCAGGTATCTCCCTTTTTTCTGGCGAAATATATGGGGTTAGTAGGTCAAGTTTATTCATAAGATCAACTAAGGAAGAATTTATGGTTCCTAGCTCACATCGTAACAAATCAAATTCGTTTGATGGTTGATTTACAGAACCCTGTATATTAGCAAAACAGGATTCTGTACATTGCGTACTTTGTTCATGTGAGATCTTAATTTTAGCCTCTGGGGGAGTCTTAGTACCTAAATAGAGCCCCTCTAATGCAAGAATAAAACCTTCCATTCTAGTGACTTTGGATACGATCTCACTCATGGTATGTTTAATGTCTCTCAGTTCTAAATGAGTAACTGGAAAGGTGAAAGGTTCTTGATCTTTAGGAGTATGAGGCATACTGGATTCACTACCATTATTCTGTGAGTATGGAACGCCAGGATCGGGACTTAATGAAAGTTCCGACTCAGAAACATTACCAAACACAGTATTGTTTGCAATTGAAATGGGCAAGTGAGGGCTAGACGGTAAGTGGGCACCATTGCCATATACATTTTCTTGCAAGTCGCGATTTCTAGGAATGAGTGGGGTCAAAAGACCAATAGATAACCTAATGCGAGAATCCAGGTCAGCCAATGCTTTAATATCAAAGTCGCTATTAAGCGAGTTCCCTTCATTGGCCGAACCTGGAGATACGATAGTTGTAGCATTAGGTTCAACATTCTGTGCATCTAAATGCATCTAAATTCACATTATCTGCTTCAACATTACCATTTGAGGAAGGTGCAATACAATTGTCGGCCTCGACATTGAGGCTAGTAGGCAGCACCACTTCTCAAACCGCTGGCCATCTTTTGAAATATTTAAATATTAATCAGTTTTCAATGTATTTCAATGTGTTAAAAAAGATAGCATGAAACTAACAATGACCAATCCTACCTTGATTCAAGTTAGAATTACCAGCATAGAGGGTCTTGCAGTTTAAAAGAAGACTTGTGTTCTACATTCGCCCACCCGCCCAGCCGAACAGCCAAACAGCCTGTAACCACTGGCATAAGAGGGGCCCCCGCAGCCCCCGCGGTGTGGGGGGCCCCGCTAGCACATGTCCTGGGAGGGGGCCCCACTTGGAGAAAAAAATGAAAAAAATCTTTTTTCTAAATCTTTTTTTTTTAATTTCTTTTTGAAATCACTTTGCCTGCGTAAAGAAATTATTTCTTTAAAAGAAATAATGTCTTTATGAAGACGGAGTAACTACAAAAAGAAACATTAATTTTGAAGTTTGAAGTCTGAGGGCTCCCCTACCCCATGACATGGAAGACCCCAGGCTGGAGATCTCCATGTCATGGGGTGGGGGAGCCCTATGTCTACAAAAAGAAATAGTTTATTTTTGAAGTCACTCTGCTTTCATAAAGAAATGATTTCAGTTATGGTTCGGTCCTTAACAGAAATCATTTCTTTATGAAGTCAGAGTGATTTCAAAAGAAACAATCCGCCTCATTACAAGTTTGGCCGTAGCCTTGCTGGTAAAACCGGCAGGCTGCCGCCCAACTTGCGATTTTTTCCAGCACCCGCGAATGGGCAATTACCGGATCATTACAGCTCCACGGACCTGGTAATTGCCCATTCACAGGCGCCAGGAAAAAATGCTCCCCATTCCCATTTGATCCCCATATTCCAATGGGAATGGGGAGCTTGGATGCACCGGGACCATTCAGAATGCTGCCGGTGCATCCAACATGCTCGGCTCGCGGGTGCCAGTACACCCGCCAAGTCAGACCTGGCGGGTGGGAAGGCATCTGCGAGCAGAACTCATAGTTTGACAGTCTGGTAACAACGGTACCGGCAAGCTTACCGGTACTGTTGTTACCGGACCGACAAACTTATACTGAGGCCCAATTTCTTTTTGAAGTAATAGGGCTCCCCTCAACCCCATGACGTGTGCGTGTGTGAGTGTATTGGGAAAGAGTGTACACTTAAATGTGGAGGTGGCTGCCTGTGTGTGTGTATGGTGAAAGGGTGCACACAAATGTATGGGTAACTGGGTGTGCGTGTACAGTGAAAGGGTGCACACTTAAATGTATGGGTGGCTGTCTGGGTGTGCCTGCAGGATGAAAGGGTGCACACTTAAATGTATGAATGGCTGCCTGGGTGTGCCTGTATGATGAAAGAGTGCACACTTAAATGTAAGGATGGCTGGACGTGCAAGCATGTATATGGTGAATGGTGTTTGTGCTTGTGTTCAGGGGCACCACAAAACCTACATTTCGGGGGGCTGATTCTTCAAATGTTGGAAGAGGTGCTAACTTCACGGGTGGTGGGGGAAGCAAACATATTTGTGTGGGGACATCTAACTTCTTTATGCATTTTAATGAGACTATTCTAGTGCAGCTTCAATGTTACAGGCAGTTAACTCTCTACTTTAAGTGTGAAAGCACCCTCTTATGAACTGTTTTGAGAATGAACGGTCCCCTGTTCCCTTTCTAAACTTCCCTGGCATGAAAGTACAAAGCCCACATCAGAATTTCAATTGCCTAAAAAATTTGGCATTTGAATGCAGGTACTAACAGTGAAATGCTTTACGTTAGGGCCCTTGTTAACAGCGAAACCCAGGTGCCGTTTAACATCTGTCTCCTATTCTGTCCGGCAACTTCTCTGAAGGTCAGCCAGGTTGAGTCAACATAGCCCAACATTTCTGGGGGTGAGTGCTGCAGCCCAGTCAACTGAATATTGTTAAGCCGCTACTTGTGTTTAATGCCTTAATTACTTATTGGTAATCGTCATTACTCCTAGCCCTATTCTTCCTTGTCCCTGTACTTGTGTATGAGGCAGTACTTTTGTATGAGTCAGTATGCCTCATACACAAGCACTGGGATGAGGTAGAGGTACATGGAGGTAATCCCTGACTTAGCTACCTGTATCTTCATTACTCCTAATGCCACGCTTCCTCATCCCAGTACTTACCTATGAGGCAAGGAGCCTCAAACGTAAGTTCTGGGACAAGGAAGAGGGACATGAAGGTAATTCTGGGCCAAGCAGCTGATTTTGGGGTAGGGCATAAGAGGGAGAGGGGATCTGTGGGCGGTGGGATTGTGCGATAAATCATAATGGTTGTCCATGTCCAGGCTAAGCAGGCATGATATGTGGTATTAGTGGCTAGAGAGGCATTTTGGTGCAGCCAGTCTAGTTATTCCTCAGTTTGGTATGACTTTTCTTTTTACTGCGCAGTCCTGGTAAGTGTAATTACCTGGCTAGATTGACATTTGGGTGCTGTCAGTTTAGCCATTTCTTACTGCAGCATTGTATATTTTTTGGAGCATCTGTGATAAAATGATATGTTATAAGTCTATTATAACACGCCTGTACACAAGTGTTTCTTGGCGAGACAAGCAATGGAGTGAAGATAGAGGGTGGAAAAGACAAATGATCTTACTAGGTCTTGTGTCATTCAAATCGTGCAAGTGTGAGAATGAGAAATGCAAGGGGAAAGGCAGGGGGGAAGTGCAAGGAAGAAGGGAGGGGAAACCAGGTCTGCAAGGCTCCTAGTAAGTGCAGCCAAGACAGTGCGGCTCTGGGTAGCGCAAGGATAACAAGGGACTGTAGGGTCAGTTACAGTCCCTAAGTGCGTGGTAGGCTGGCGGCAGTTCAAGGGTGACTGATCAAGAAAGAGCCTGGACTCAGTGAGACTCGCTAAGCAACCAGTCAGTACAGCAGACAGGTAGGTCAGCAGGGGAGGGAGAGAGCGAAAGCAGAAAAGAGGAAAGTTTTGAGCTGCTTCCGGAACATCAGGTGGTCTGCTAATGTTTGAGAGGGGCAGGGAGGCCATTCCAGAGGGAGGCATTTGCAGAGGAGAGAGATCTACCCCCACTCTCTGCCTAAAGAAGCATCTAGCCCTTAGAGAGTTGGAGGAAGCCGGGGAAGGGCTAGAAAAAAATTGTATTTTGGAAGAGAGCGTTGGATGTAGTGTGGACCCGACCCCAGAAAGCCTTGTGGACAATGCAAAGGGTCTTGAACTTGATTCTTGCAACCACCGGGAGCCAGTGGAGAGATTTCAGGGCTGTAGAGATATGATCCCTGGGCTTGTGGCTAAGGATAAGTCTTGCTGTCCTGTTCTGGATTAGTTGCAGAGGGCGGAGATTAGAGGAAGGCAGCTTGAGAAAGAGGCTATTGCAGTAGTCCAGCCTAGAGAGAAACAGGGTTCTGGAGACAGTGAGCTTCTGGGGGAAAGTGAGAAAGGGAAGAGTCCCTTTGAGGAGGAGAAGCTGGTAGGTAGTGAGATTTCTTGGTGACGTCCGAGATGAAAGAGAGAGTGGAGTCGATAATGACAAAAGGTTTTTTGCCTTGCAGGATGGCGAAGGAAGAGGGCCCAAGGTGGGCGGCCAGAGTGAGGGAGGGAACGCAGGGGCAGGGGTCCCATTGAGAAGGATCACCATCTTAATAGCACTAAGGTAGAAATTGTTGGAGGTGCGCCAATCCTGAATCACAGATAGACAGTCAGGAATGAGCAAGAGATGAAAGGAGCCTGAAGGAAAGCTGAGTGCCATCTGCTTAACACAGAAAGTTAGAGAAGGTAGAGATCAGGAGGGCCAAAGGGGCCAAGTAGAGGTTGAAAAACCAGGGTGAGAGGATAGAGCCCTGGGGAACGCCACATGTAGAGAGAGGTGGCGGAGAGAAATGAACCAAGTTGGACCTGGGAGGGGCAGTCCAAGAGGAAGAAGGTCCAGACATTCCTGGGCCTGATCCTTGATGTCCAGGTTCTCACATAGTGGATTGATCAGGATCGCGTGGTTGACTGTGTCGAAAGTAGAGGGAAGATCAAGGAGGATTAGGACAGAAGGAAGGCTGGAATCAAGGTTAGAGAGCAGATATTCACGGGTGTTCAGGAGAGAGGTTTCTGTGCCTCTGGCAGCTCTGAAGCCAGACTGATGGTCATGGAGACAACCAACAGATTCAATATGGAGAGTAAGCTGGGAGATGGCCCGATTTATTCCAAGAGTTTGCCCAGGAAAGGGGTGATGGAGATTGGGCGATAGTTTGCTGGACAGGTAGGATCGGCAGACGGCTTCTTGAGGAGTGGGTGCACAAGGGAGTGCTTAATGGGAGAGGGGGAACGTTCCAGTGATGAAAGACTGATTACAGAAATTGGCCAAGGTGCAGCAAGGGTCTCAATATGGTCCTTGATGGTTCTGGAGGAGCAGGGCAGCAGCTGTTTTGATGACATTTTCATGGATCAGACTTGTCTAGAAACCTTGTCAGGTGTTGTCAGAGAGAAAGAGGAGAAAGGAGGAGGAGAGGTAGAGATGGCCAAAGGGAGGCCGAGAGAGGAAGAGGAGATAGTTGACAGGATGTCCTGAGTTTTAGCACAGAATTGAGAGGCCAGAGCCATGCAGAGGACCTGGGAGGGAACAGGAGAGATGGAGACCGCAACAGGATTGACCAGTTCCGTGCAGATTTTAAAGAGTTTGGCCGTGTTGTTAGAGGCAGCAGAGATCTGGGCTTCAGTGTGTGCTCTCTTCTTGATGAGTGTTATTGCTTCGACTGGCATTTTTGTGCAAACAGTCTAGGTATGTCTAAATGTGGCCTGGCATGCTTTACTGTAGTGTTAGGACATGTCTACACTGGTCTACATTATGCTGCCAGTGGGGCCTGTTTTCAATGTGGCATGACATTTTTAATAGCAAAGCATTCATGTTCCTGTGCACTGTTGGTTGGTGACTAGCGTGTATTGGATTGGTGTTACCCTACAATACAATTGCAAACACTCTGGCTTTTAGCCAATTATTCTCAAGGTGTGCTGTATATTGCATTAAAACACATATTTATATCTTTCTCCTAGTACAGTGTGCGGCATACCCCTTCAGCTGCATGTTCATTCGTATTGTGCCAGCATGATAATCTAGGCCTGCCCAGTGTGTAGCACAAACCGTGATTTGTTGCTCAATTGGGAGGGGCCCCCTCAGAATGGCTCGCAAGGGGGGCCCCCACTTTTTGTGTTACGCCACTGCCTGTAACACTTCCAGGCACTTACGGTGCCAGCGCGGTGCGCATGCACGGCTATTTTCAAAGAAGGAACACCAATCCCAATGGAAAGGGGGCAGGGCTACCAGCGGCGCCAGGGATTGTGGTTTATGCAGTTCTAATGCGGCACGTTGCGAGTAGCAGGCGCTTCCTCTTGCCAATGGCTCTCGCTCTCGCAGAAAGTCAGAAAGTCAGTAAATCCAAAGACAGTTGGAACCAGCAGCGTCTCCAGCCAAACAGCCTGTAACACTTCCAGGCACTTACCGGCTGTATTAGCACCGGTTTATGGCGATAATACCACCGTACATGCACTTATGATACGGATGTAATTGCGCTTTGTGTTGTCGGCGCTATTTGCGCCGGCTGTAATAGCGGTGGTTTCTTTTGGATCTGGCGGTATTTGTGGCGACTCGTAATCCAACAGAGTGGTATTGGAGTCACTAATACTGTTACCACCAGAATTAAGGGCTACCGCCCAACTCGTGATGAGGCACTTGGTGTCCAGGCTGTCCAGGCTGTCAGACTGACCTACCATTACCCTATGCCTGAGGTGGAGCCCACTGTGCTCTCCTCCTCTACAGGAATCAACTTTGGTGCTCCTGCAGAGATGTCCTTAATGTCTCTTGGGGCCTGGGACCAGTACTCAGAAGTACCTGCTACTATGCCACAGAATACACATAGGTTTTTGAGAAGTGTCCTCATAAATGGCCAGCCTTCCACCGGTTTGAGAGATACTGGGGCTAGCATGACAGTGGTGGACAGGACCCTGCTCAGGCCAGAGGACTGTGTAGGTGCTCCTCTGAGAACCACCAGGTTAGCTGGTGGGCCTCCCAAACATTCTCTGTGACAAGTCAGCAAAGCTCCCTGTCCTGGTTCAGGACAATGTGCCTGCCAACATCTTGCTGGGTAATGATTTAGTAGAGATGCGGTTAATTTCGGATGGATTACCCCTGCTGCAGTCAGTAGGTCACAGGTCAAACCAGGTCTGACTGACAGTCAGTTACCCAAGCCAAAGGGGAAACCCACGACTAAGAGGAAGAGGAAGAAAACCACCTCTGTGAAGGGGGCTCCTTCTCTTCCAGCTGTTTTAGCAGAACCCACTGTGGTCTCAGCTCCTGAGGGACTAGGCCCAGTGGTGACCATAGACTCAACTCCTGAGGGAGAAGAGCCAGAGGACCCTACTCAGGGCGAGGTACTCACCCCAGAGGATCACTGAGACCTCAGTGCGTGTTAGCTGAAGGTGGGCCCTCTAGGGCAGATTTCTGTAAGGGTCAGAGAGAGTGCCACTCTCTTGAGGGTCTAAGGAAACAGACCCTGGCACAAAGTGAAGTTCCTAGATCCTTTAGGATGTGTTGGGAGGGTGGGCTCCTTTACAGTGGGCCCACTCAGCCTGAACCTGGCGCAGTCAAGAGCTTGGTTGTACCCAAGGTATACAGGACCTTCCTTATGCAGTTGGCGCATGAGGTGCCCTTAGCTGGTCGTCTTGGTACTAAGAAGTTTAAGCAATGGCTCTGTTAGGGAGAATTCTGTGTTTAGGCTGAATTTCCTAACCTAGTGAGTCCCCCAGCAGCTTTGCTGGATTTTTGGGGTTTATTTTTTTCTCCTGCCAAGAGTGAGACTCTTTTACCCTCACTCTTGGACATGATTTGAGTGTGTTTCTTTGAATCTAGAAGTGTTTAATGGGCTATGGGGTCTTTTACTCCTTAGGGCTTCATATGTTTTTGGGTGATGTGTGTTACACAGCACCCTCAGTGCAGTGACACAGGGGTGTCATAGTGACACCCCACCATAGACTCCATACCCTGGGACTGACTACTGTCTCCCAGGGCATGTAAAGTCACCATTGACTTTACTAGTCTTAAATTCTGAACAGAACCAGTACAAACCATCATATTGTGGACGTACTGGCTGGGTCTGTTACTCGAGGGGGCACGTCCCCGTCCCCCCTGATCGAGTTTTGGCTGGTGGCAGTGGATACTACTTTTTATATTCAACCGTGAATATTTCCCTATGGGATTTCCCATTGTTTTAGGCTACTATCTTTATTTAATTATTTACGGTAGCCTCGAACATACCGCCGGTTTATTTAAGTAATATTAATTCTCCGGTTGGTATTTTTTGCCAAAACTTGATTCTAAAATGGTGTTTGTGTTCTCTTCTGTGACTCCAACCCAAGTCGAGCCCTTTGTTCCACTTTTTGGCGGGCTTCTCCACAGAAGCCCTCCAAAGTGGTGCCACTCTGTCTGGGGTACTTAGGAGGGGTGGAGGGGAATTTGCCTAGGCAACTCAAGTCGCTCTCCATCCTGATTGGCCCAAGTGGTGAGCCGGCCGGCTCACCACTTAGCATGTTTGAGTGACAGCTAGGCTGAGTGAATGGGGGTTTGCTGCATAAAAGCAGGGCTTTGGGGACTGGAACTTCAGAAGTCGCCACAGGACCTAAGAATCCGATGAGGGAGAAGCTGAGCCGACCTGCAACGACGACACCACTACCGGTGGAGCCCTGCTGGACTGCCTCACCACTTTTCCCAACGACAGAGGAGATCTCCCGCCGGAGAGTCTTCTTCCTTTGACTGGTGTGGATAACCAGTTTCACCGTCTTTTCGCTTTCCCAACGTACCTCGTGGCCGCCTTGCCCGTGCCAAGCACCCCGGCAACCGGGATACCACGTTTTACCACGACCGCGAAACAAAGGTCCAACCTTTAACCGGAAAACTCCACGGCTGCTTTCTGCCCTGGTAGTGCAACGACCTTCATCTTTCCTCCAAGTCGAGATCTTCTCTTCCCCTGGACGACGACGCAACTTGCACCCACTACCAGGAACAACTGCCACCGCTGGAGGATCCTTCCCACTTAAGGTACCGTGTCCTGCCTGGCTTTCCTTGCTACCGACTGTACGGGGTAGATTTAGCCCCCGGCTTTCGAACCTGGGTTAGCCTGGGACACCCTAGCTAAACTTTCCTAAGCCTCTCTAAACTCTTTTTGAACCCTCTGCAAGACTTTCTAAGCCTAGTGTAACTGTGTGATCTTGGCCGCATTTGTGCTCTGCTCTCTCTAAGAGTGGGCCCAGCATTTGGACTTTGGCTCACCAGTGACTTTTGCTCTTCTGCCTTGCTTATAGTGTTCCTGAATCTTAGAGTGGTGTACCTTTCCATATTCTGTCTTTTTCCCTCCCTTTCTCACAAACGTATTGGAGTGCAATCTAGTTAAGCGCTCACCTCTGTACGAAAATAAGTGGTGTTTTACTGTGACTTATCTGATAAGGAAAAAGGGGTGTATATATTACAATAGTAACTGTGTTTAGAATATTTTACAATAAGAGTGCTGGAGTGTTTCAAACTGTGTGTTTTTAAATAAATAATTATATACTTTGATACCAAAGCTCTGGTCAGTGTTTGCTTGTATTATTGTATCTAGGTGCCTATTGTGTATACTTTGCATACTGCCTAACTCTTCTTGAGGGAAGTCTGACTGCTCAGCCACAGCTACCAGGTAAATCTGTGTGGTACAGACTGCTACCAAGTGGGTTTACTTCCAACACCTGTAGTCTTAAATCTTTTGCAGTGGTCCCTAAGGGAACTGCACAGGTTTCTGCCTAACAGGCTCTCTGCCCATTTCTACTGGCACAAGATGGGAGTAGAAGTGGAGTCCCACTGCCGGACCTGTCCCACTTGTCAGTTGTCTGGCAAGACTGGAGGCAGTGTCATTGCCCCACTGCAGCCTTTGCCAGTGGTTGGCACACCATTTGAGAAGGTGGTGAGAGAAACCTGAGGGTATTCTCACTTCTATTCCCCATGGATCCTCATTGCTTTTGGATCCAGACCCTGTTGGTGGACAAGCGAGTGAGGATCACCTGGGTAAAGGGTCCTTGGTGTCTGTAGGGCCCTTGGGCTGAGACATGGGGCCTCATTAAGAGTCTGGCGCTAGCCGTGCCAGAAAAACCAACAGACTGACGCCAGACTCGTAGAGAATTACCGCCTCCGTTACAACCCCAGTGACCCGGTAAATCCAGAGGCAGAATTCCATTAATCCCCATTCCCAAGGAGTCCCATACGACTCTATGAGGATGGGGACAATGGAAACACAGGTTCCATCTTTGACGGAGCCGGTGTTTCCATTTCCGTCTGCAGGTGGGTGGCGTTACTCAGTGACACCTCCGCCTGCAGAACTCGTAATCTGCCGGTCCGGAAACCCGGAAACAACGGTGGCGGCGGGTTTACTTAATGAGGCCCATGGTAACCCTCTTTTCCTAATAACAAACCACCCAATGCTTTTACAACCTTTATAAGTTATTGTAAACCAGCTTCTCCTATTTTGTCTCAGTCATGCCATTCTAATTATTTATTTATAGTTTTTATAAAGCGCTACTTGCCTGTAGGCCTCAAAAGGCACGAAAAAACAAGACAAAATATAAAGAACAGATTCACAAGATCGGGGTAAATTATTTGTCCTGTGGCCTAATCTGGGCCTAATTCTAGTACTGAGACAAGGAGGAGACGACTATGAGTCATACACACCAACATACAACCACACCACTCTGGTACTGAGACGAGGAAGAGACGACTAGGAGTCATAAACACCAACATACAACCACACCACTCTGGTACTGAGACGAGGAAGAGAGCCTTAGAGGAATATCACTACAAAGGTTAGGCATGTCTCACTAATAAGCCTAACTACAGTCAGGCAATTGATAGAGAGGATTCACACCTGCGGCTCATTCACACACCAGAGGTGCATAAAAGGCGGGAGTATCTCAGGGGCAGAAGAGGGAACCCTGGAGTCAACCAAGCTAAAACGAGTCCAGTGTGAAATGCAAGAAGCCTTCAAAGGAAGCTGCTGCGTTTCAGAGACTAGGAATCCCTGTGTGAAATTGGCCGCGAGCGCTGTGAAGGAACCAATGATTGTGCAAGTATATGTTGTAGCAGAGTGGTCGTGTCGGTCTGAAAGGAGCAGAACACGTTCTTGAAAGTCCCCATCTGACCTGTTGTTGAATTAACAATCACGTAAATTGTTAAACGGACCGTGCACTGTGAGAAAAAGGAGGATTGAATAGAGGTTAACCACCAGAAGGTGAAACCCAGAAATTATGAGTCTTTTGAGCCTACTTCTACTGTGAATTATTATGAACCTGGGGAAGGGAACCCCAGTGCTTCTGTTGTGAACTGCCTTAAACCTGAGGAAGGAACCATGGGTCCTGATTCAAACAATTTTCCATTTTTGTCTACAGAGGATCATTTTGTGACTGTGTTACGAAACTACTTCACACTTGGGGAAGGGGTAGAACTTTGGTTTTAAACGGTTTTCTTTTGATTGAGTTTTGGACACAGACAGGTTCTTTAGTTGAACTCTTTGGCTCAGACGTTCCTTAATTTTCCCCCCTGACATTTAAGTTAAATAAAAGTTGTGGCGAAGGGACTGACAAGGGCAGTCTGCAGTACTTGCACGTAGTGTTGGTGCAAGAGTGACTCTACTATTTCCTTTACTGGAGGCGTGAGCTTGGAGGCGTGGACCCGAGCCCTCCGGCTTCTTCTTCTCAGTCCCCCGCGAAGCAGACTGCGAAGGGACTGACAAGGGCAGTCTGCAGTACTTGCACGTAGTGTTGGTGCAAGAGTGACTCTACTATTTCCATTACTGGAGGCGTGTGCTTGGAGGCGTGAACCCGAGCCCTCCAGCTTCTTCTTCTCAGTCCCCCGCGAAGCGGACCGCGAAGAGACTGACAAGGGCAGTCTGCAGTACTTGCACATAGAGTTGGTGCAAGAGTGACTCTACTATTTCCATTACTGGAGGCGTGTGTTTGGATGCTTGTACCCGAGCCCTCCAGCTTCTTCTTCTCAGTCCCCCGCGAAGCGGACCGCGAAGGGACTGACAAGGGCAGTCTGCAGTCCGCGGGCCCCCGGTGATCGTGTGACACCTTCAACTCCGGATTTACTTCTCTTTTGAGTTTTTGAAAATCCTGCTTTCCATCCATTTGATTCATTATACCGGCGGCGGCGCCGGCGAGGCCGATGGTCCATGGCAGCTCAGGAAGAGCCCGCAAAGCGGAAATTCGGTTTGGAGGATCAGGAAAAACGTTAGCTCAGAAGTACCAAACCTTGCCGCCTGGTCGTGCCAAGGATAATACGACCTCGCCGGAAGGTGTGGAGCCGGTAGGGAATCAGAGACTGCAACGTAATTCCCGCAATAAGCAACCTGGGGAAATGGTCCACGCAAACATCATGAGACCAAGTGAGCTCAATGAAACAAGTGACTTTATGTTTCCCCCGATAGAATCATTGGGCATGAACTGCACGCCGTCTACTATGGCGGTCATTGTGGGGCGGGATCCCAGAATTTCTCCGCAATCTCTTCAAGTGGTTCGCCGCCCGCCTCCCCCTGCGTTTCCCCCACACTCTTGCCTAATCCAAAGGGTTTAGACCAGGGTATAGATCAGAGCCGCCCCTCACCCTTGGAGCTGGCTGCACTGCCCGGTGAGGTGGTGCTGGTGGTGGATCCTGGACAGGCAAAGTCCCCCTTACGGGTCGTCGAGGGCGATAGTGGCTTGACGTCATCCCGACTGCCCGGTCCTACTCTGCGGACCTTGATTTCAGATTGGGTCTCCACACATAAAGAAAAATGTGACACTCTTAATATTGATGTGGTTCAAGGCCTGCCCTACATTCAGGGACGCTTGTTTGTGTCTCCAGGACAGGCACGCTTACGTGCCCTGGCTTGGTCACATGACTCTCTATTCGCGGCTCATCCAGGTCAACAAAAGACGCTGGAGGCCTTACGCCGATGGTCTTGGTGGCCCACTATGTCAAGGGATGTTATTGACTGTTTGGCATCCTGTTCAGTATGTCCTAAATGCAAAGTCTCCCGTTCTAAACCTGTGGGTCTGTTACGGCCTCTTCCTGTGCCCCACAAACCATGGTACATGGTTTCTATGGACTTTGTTGTGGACTTACCTCCTGTGAAAGGCTTTGATACCATATGGGTGGTCATTGACTACTTCACCAAGATGGCATTGTTCATTCCTTGTTCAGGTCTGCCTTCTGCTCCTGTCTTGGTTTCCCTTTTTCTTAGGAGCGTTTTCCGATTCTTTGGGTTGCCTGCTATCATGATTTCGGACCGTGGCTCTCAGTTTACATCACGTTTCTGGAGGGCCTTGACTGCTTCTTTGGGTATTGACGACCGGTTCAGTTCTGCTTATCATCCTCAGACTGATGGACAAACTGAGAGGGTTAATGCCACCCTTGAGCAATTCCTTCGGTGCCTCTGCCTCCGCTTTCAAGCCTCATGGTTGACAATGCTTTCCTCTGCAGAATTCGCTTATAATATTTCTATGCATACCGCCTCAGGGGTCTCACCGTTTTTTGCTCTATATGGCTGTCATCCACGGTCATTGCCACTAGACCCGACTCTTCCCATCGACAACCCAGCGACTCAGGACTGTGTGAGGGAACTGGTGACAATCTGTAGAATGGTCCGTTAACATCTGCTTCAAGCCCAAGCAAGGGCTAAAAAGATTGCTGATCGTCACAGAAAACCGGCACCTGACTATAAAGTGGGCATGAAAGTTTGGTTGTCCACCCGCAATTTGCGAATACCTGGCAAACGCTTGTTGCTGCCTAAATTTGTGGGTCCTTTTTCCATCACAGAGATTATAAATCCGGTGGCTGTACGCCTTTCCTTACCTACCTCTTGGAAACAGCATCCTGTGTTTCATGTCTGTCTTTTGAAACCTTGTCCGCCCTCTATTCGGCTGCCCGATCGCCCCCCTCCGGTTCAGGTGGACGGGGGTGATGAGTATGAAGTGGCTGAGATTCTGGACTTTCGTCTCCGCAGAGGGCGCCCCTTTTATCTGGTCGATTGGAAAGGGTACGGTCCCGAAGACAGATCCTGGGAGCCATTATGCAACATACATTCTCCAGCACTCTTAAGCCGTTTCCATGCTCGGAGGGGGTCTGCGCCGCCTTTGGGGGTGGATGCTGTTACACCCCGACCTTCGCCGCATCACACTCCCCGGGGTCTCCCCCGTGCCTCTTCAGTCTCCCGCGTTAACAAGGACAGTTGGGGAGCTATTTGTTAGGCCAGAAAGAGGGACAAGAAAGTGGTTGCTCTTCATAATGGGCTACGGCGCCGTCATGCACCTTTTTTCTCACGCTGGCAGCTGCCATGGAGAATAGCTGCAACAAACTACATTTCCCAGAAAACCTCCATGGGTTGTAGTTTCCGGCATTTATACGGGAGCCTCGTTTTCGATTATGTCACGCCTCCTTGTTGTATTTAAACCACAGCGGTCTTCAGAACGCCGCTTCTGTTTATAGTTAAAACCGGCATTTTCTGAAGTGCTACTTCTGTACCTTAATTCCGGAAGTCTCCTGTTTTTTCCGTGTACTGACCTTGCCTGCACACGGACTCCTTCATCTTGATTCTACTTTGGTATTGTTTGCTGACCGTCTGTGTACCAGACCCTTTGCCTGCTCCCTGGACTCCTGGATGGTGATTTTGTTGTGTTTGCTGACCGCCTGTGTACCAGACCTTTTGCCTGCTCCTGGACTCCTGGATTGTGAATTTGCTACTGCTACTTCCTGTTTGAATACCATATATCACTTGGCCACGGACTCTTGAACCCATTCCTCAGAGTGCTTCCGTTCTTCTGGGGAATAACACTGGTAAGAACAATTCTTCATTTTGGGAATCCTGTCTTCATTGAACTGTTACCTCATCTTTGGATAATATAGCTTCATTTCTAAAGTGCATTTTTGAACGCTTTGCTGTGGTGCACCATCCCGAAACCAGTGCGACCCTCGTTCCGTCCGGGGATAGCTACCCTACTAACCTTCCTTTTTTTTTGTTTTATACTTTCGTTGTTGCCCAGGATTCTTTGTACTACTCTTACCTCCACCAGTGGTAAAGTATATTTCCTTGATTACCATCATTGGGCAGTTTCACATTTAGCTAGTATCTAAAGTCTCTTCTGCTTTAAAGGTTGCTCCAGGTCCTTTTTTTGTGGCTTAAGGGGAACTCACTCAGGTACTCTATTAAGGATAATAGTCTTGGGGAAAGCCAGGGTTGAATCCGATAGAATATTCATCTCTTGTCTTTTCTTTACAGCTGGGTCCGTGGCAGTGTGTTCTCCCCGCTCTTTTGATTGATCGGTCCCCTTGTCTGTTTAGTTCAGCAGGTGGTCATATCAGTTTAAAGAGTTCATTCCCTCACAGAGAGGAGGCTCGGGTGGAGGCTCCAACCCAAGCTCCTTCAAGCAAATCTCCAGCACAAGAGGACCGGTCTGTTTTTACACACTCCCCATACCGGTGAGTAACAATGATCCACTGGAACGTCACTATTACTTTGCAGGATTGGAAGCGGTAATATCCCCTGGCTGATGATCCACTGGAACCTCACTATTAATTTGCAGGATTGGAAGCGGTAATATCCGCTGGCTGATGATCCACTGGAACCTCACTATTACTTTGCAGGATTGGCAGATGTAATATCCCAGGCTGATGATCCACTGGAACCTCACTATTACTTTGCAGGATTGGCAGAGGTAATATCCGCTGGCTGATGATCCACTGGAACCTCACTGTTACTTTGCAGGATTGGCAGATGTAATATCCCAGGCTGATGATCCACTGGAACCTCACTATTACTTTGCAGGATTGGCAGAGGTAATATCCCCTGGCTGATGATCCATTGGAACATCACTATTACTTTGCAGGATTGGAAGCGGTAATATCCGCTGGCTGATGGTCCATTGGAACCTCACTATTACTTTGCACGATTGGCAGAGGTAATATCCCCTGGCTGATGGTCCATTGGAACCTCACTATTACTTTGCAGGATTGGCAGAGGTAATATCCCCTGGCTGATGATCCATTGGAGCCTCACTATTACTTTGCAGGATTGGAAGCGGTAATATCCTCTGGCTGATGATCTATTGGAATCTCACTATTACTTTGCAGGATTGGACGCGGTAATATCCCCTGGCTGATGATCCACTGGAACCTCACTATTACTTAGCAGGATTGGAAGCGGTAATATCCGCTGGCTGATGGTCCATTGGAACCTCACTATTACTTTGCAGGATTGGCAGAGGTAATATCCCCTGGCTGATGGTCCATTGGAACCTCACTATTACTTTGCAGGATTGGCAGAGGTAATATCCCCTGGCTGATGATCCATTGGAGCCTCACTATTACTTTGCAAGATTGGCAGAGGTAATATCCCCTGGCTGATGATCCACTGGAACCTCACTATTACTTTGCAGGATTGGCAGAGGTAATATCCGCTGGCTGATGATCCACTGGAACTTCACTATTACTTTGCAGGATTGGTAGATGTAATATCCCAGGCTGATGATCCACTGGAACCTCACTATTACTTTGCAGGATTGGCAGAGGTAATATCCCCTGGCTGATGATCCATTGGAACATCACTATTACTTTGCAGGATTGGAAGCGGTAATATCCGCTGGCTGATGGTCCATTGGAACCTCACTATTACTTTGCAGGATTGGCAGAGGTAATATCCCCTGGCTGATGGTCCATTGGAACCTCACTATTACTTTGCAGGATTGGCAGAGGTAATATCCCCTGGCTGATGATCCATTGGAGCCTCACTATTACTTTGCAGGATTGGAAGCGGTAATATCCGCTGGCTGATGATCTATTGGAACCTCACTATTACTTTGCAGGATTGGACGCGGTAATATCCCCTGGCTGATGATCCACTGGAACCTCACTATTACTTAGCAGGATTGGAGGCAGTAATATCCCCTGGCTTATGATCCATTGGAACCTCACTATTACTTTGCAGGATTGGAGGCAGTAATATCCCCTGGCTTATGATCCATTGAACCTCACTATTACTTTGCAGGATTGGAGGCAGTAATATCCCCTGGCTTATGATCCATTGGAACCTCACTATTACTTTGCAGGATTGGCAGAGGTAATATCCCCTGGCTGATGATCCATTGGAACCTCACTATCACTTTGCAGGATAGGAAGCGGTAATATCCCCTGGCTGATGATCCATTGGAACCTCACTATTACCTTGCAGGATTGGCAGAGGTAATATCCCCTGGCTGATGATCCATTGGAACCTCACTATTACTTTGCAGGATTGGAAGCAGTAATATCACCTGGCTGATGATCCATTGGAAGCTCACTATTACTTTGCAAGATTGGAATCAGTAATATCCCCTGACTTATGATCCATTGGAACCTCACTATTACTTTGCAGGATTGGAAGCGGTAATATCCCCTGGCTTATGATCCATTGCAACCTCACTATTACTTTGCAGGATTGGCAGAGGTAATATCCCCTGGCTGATGATCCACTGGAACCTCACTATTACTTAGCAGGATTGGAGGCAGTAATATCCCCTGGCTTATGATCCATTGGAACCTCACTATTACTTTGCAGGATTGGAGGCAGTAATATCCCCTGGCTTATGATCCATTGAAACCTCACTATTACTTTGCAGGATTGGCAGAGGCAATATCCCCTGGCTGATGATCCATTGGAACATCACTATTACTTAGCAGGATTGGAGGCAGTAATATCCCCTGGCTTATGATCCATTGGAACCTCACTATTACTTTGCAGGATTGGAGGCAGTAATATCCCCTGGCTTATGATCCATTGGAACCTCACTATTACTTTGCAGGATTGGCAGAGGTAATATCCCCTGGCTGATGATCCATTGGAACCTCACTATCACTTTGCAGGATTGGCGGAGGTAATATCCCCTGGCTGATGAGTCATTGGAACCTCACTATTACTTTTCAGGATTGGCAGAGGTAATATCCCCTGGCTGATGATTCATTGGAACATCACTATTACTTAGCAGGATTGGAGGCAGTAATATCCCCTGGCTTATGATCCATTGGAACCTCACTATTACTTTGCAGGATTGGAGGCAGTAATATCCCCTGGCTTATGATCCATTGGAACCTCACTATTACTTTGCAGGATTGGCAGAGGTAATATCCCCTGGCTGATGATCCATTGGAACCTCACTATCACTTTGCAGGATTGGCGGAGGTAATATCCCCTGGCTGATGAGTCATTGGAACCTCACTATTACTTTTCAGGATTGGCAGAGGTAATATCCCCTGGCTGATGATTCATTGGAACCTCACTATTACTTTGCAGGATTGGAAGCGGTAATATCCGCTGGCTGATGATCCACTGGAACCTCACTATTACTTAGCAGGATTGGAGGCAGTAATATCCCCTGGCTTATGATCCATTGGAACCTCACTATTACTTTGCAGGATTGGCAGAGGTAATATCCCCTGGCTTATGATCCATTGGAACCTCACTATTACTTTGCAGGATTGGAGACAGTAATATCCCCTGGCTTATGATCCATTGGAACCTCACTATTACTTTGCAGGATTGGAGGCAGTAATATCCCCTGGCTTATGATCCATTGGAACCTCACTATTACTTTGCAGGATTGGCAGAGGTAATATCACCTGGCTGATGATCCATTGGAACCTCGCTATTACTTTGCAGGATTGGAAGCGGTAATATCCCCTGGCTTATGATCCATTGGAACCTCACTATTACTTTGCAGGATTGGCAGAGGTAATATCCCCTGGCTGATGATCCATTGGAACCTCACTATTACTTTGCAGGATTGGCAGAGGTAATATCCCCTGGCTGATGAGTCATTGGAACCTCACTATTACTTTTCAGGATTGGCAGAGGTAATATCCCCTGGCTGATGATTCATTGGAACCTCATTATTACTTTACAGGATTGGAAGCGGTAATATCCGCTGGCTGATGATCCACTGGAACCTCACTATTACTTAGCAGGATTGGAGGCAGTAATATCCCCTGGCTTATGATCCATTGGAACCTCACTATTACTTTGCAGGATTGGCAGAGGTAATATCCCCTGGCTTATGATCCATTGGAACCTCACTATTACTTTGCAGGATTGGAGGCAGTAATATCCCCTGGCTTATGATCCATTGGAACCTCACTATTACTTTGCAGGATTGGAGGCAGTAATATCCCCTGGCTTATGATCCATTGGAACCTCACTATTACTTTGCAGGATTGGCAGAGGTAATATCACCTGGCTGATGATCCATTGGAACCTCGCTATTACTTTGCAGGATTGGAAGCAGTAATATCCCCTGGCTTATGATCCATTGGAACCTCGCTATTACTTTGCAGTATTGGAAGCGGTAATATCCCCTGGCTGATGATCCACTGGAACCTCGCTATTACTTTGCAGGATTGGCAGAGGTAATATCACCTGGCTGATGATCCATTGGAACCTCACTATCACTTTGCAGGATTGGCAGAGGTAATATCCCCTGGCTGATGATCAACTGGAACCTCACTATCACTTTGCAGGATTGGACGCGGTAATATCCCCTGGCTGATGATCCACTGGAACCTCACTATTACTTAGCAGGATTGGAGGCAGTAATATCCCCTGGCTTATGATCCATTGGAACCTCACTATTACTTTGCAGGATTGGAGGCAGTAATATCCCCTGGCTTATGATCCATTGGAACCTCACTATTACTTTGCAGGATTGGAGGCGGTAATATCCCCTGGCTGATGATCCACTGGAACCTCACTATTACTTTGCAGGATTGGCAGAGGTAATATCCGCTGGCTGATGATCCATTGGAACCTGAGTATTACTTTCCAGGATTGGCAGAGGTAATATCCCCTTGCTGATGATCCATTGGAACCTCACTATTATTTTGCAGGATTGGCAGAGGTAATCTCCCCTGGCTAATGATCCATTGGAACCTCACTATTACTTTGCAGGATTGGACGCGGTAATATCCGCTGGCTGATGATCCATTGGAACCTCACTATCACTTTGCAGGATTGGAAGCGGTAATATCCCCTGGCTGATGATCCACTGGAACCTCACTATTACTTTGCAGGATTGGAAGCGGTAATATCCCCTGGCTGATGATCCATTGGAACCTCACTATTACTTTGCAGGATTGGCATAGGTAAAATCCCCTGGCTGATGATCCATTGGAACCTCACTATTACTTTGCAGGATTGGAAGCGGTAATATCCCCTGGCTGATGATCCATTGGAACCTCACTATTACTTTGCAGGATTGGCATAGGTAAAATCCCCTGGCTGATGATCCATTGGAACCTCACTATTACTTTGCAGGATTGGCAGAGGTAATATCCCCTGGCTGATGATCCATTGGAACCTCACTATTACTTTGCAAGATTGGCAGAGGTAATATCCCCTGGCTGATGATTCAATGGAACCTCACTATTACTTTGCAGTATTGGAAGCGGTAATATCCGCTGGCTGATGATCCATTGGAACCGCACTATTACTTTGCAGGATTGGATGCGGTAATATCCCCTGGCTGATGATCCACTGGAACCTCACTATAACTTTGCAGGATTTCCAGAGGTAATATCCCCTGGCTGATGATCCACTGGAACCTCACTATTAATTTGGAGGATTGGAAGCGGTAATATCCGCTGGCTGATGATCTATTGGAACCTCACTATTACTTTGCAGGATTGGCAGAGGTAATCTCCCCTGGCTAATGATCCATTGGAACCTCACTATTACTTTGCAGGATTGGACGCGGTAATATCCGCTGGCTGATGATCCATTGGAACCTCACTATCACTTTGCAGGATTGGAAGCGGTAATATCCCCTGGCTGATGATCCACTGGAACCTCACTATTACTTTGCAGGATTGGAAGCGGTAATATCCCCTGGCTGATGATCCATTGGAACCTCACTATTACTTTGCAGGATTGGCATAGGTAAAATCCCCTGGCTGATGATCCATTGGAACCTCACTATTACTTTGCAGGATTGGAAGCGGTAATATCCCCTGGCTGATGATCCATTGGAACCTCACTATTACTTTGCAGGATTGGCATAGGTAAAATCCCCTGGCTGATGATCCATTGGAACCTCACTATTACTTTGCAGGATTGGCAGAGGCAATATCCCCTGGCTGATGATCCATTGGAACCTCACTATTACTTTGCAAGATTGGCAGAGGTAATATCCCCTGGCTGATGATTCAATGGAACCTCACTATTACTTTGCAGGATTGGACGCGGTAATATCCGCTGGCTGATGATCCATTGGAACCTCACTATCACTTTGCAGGATTGGAGGCAGTAATATCCCCTGGCTTATGATCCATTGGAACCTCACTATTACTTTGCAGGATTGGAGGCAGTAATATCCCCTGGCTTATGATCCATTGGAACCTCACTATTACTTTGCAGGATTGGCAGAGGTAATATCCCCTGGCTGATGATCCATTGGAACCTCACTATCACTTTGCAGGATTGGCGGAGGTAATATCCCCTGGCTGATGAGTCATTGGAACCTCACTATTACTTTTCAGGATTGGCAGAGGTAATATCCCCTGGCTGATGATTCATTGGAACATCACTATTACTTAGCAGGATTGGAGGCAGTAATATCCCCTGGCTTATGATCCATTGGAACCTCACTATTACTTTGCAGGATTGGAGGCAGTCATATCCCCTGGCTTATGATCCATTGGAACCTCACTATTACTTTGCAGGATTGGCAGAGGTAATATCCCCTGGCTGATGATCCATTGGAACCTCACTATCACTTTGCAGGATTGGCGGAGGTAATATCCCCTGGCTGATGAGTCATTGGAACCTCACTATTACTTTTCAGGATTGGCAGAGGTAATATCCCCTGGCTGATGATTCATTGGAACCTCACTATTACTTTGCAGGATTGGAAGCGGTAATATCCGCTGGCTGATGATCCACTGGAACCTCACTATTACTTAGCAGGATTGGAGGCAGTAATATCCCCTGGCTTATGATCCATTGGAACCTCACTATTACTTTGCAGGATTGGCAGAGGTAATATCCCCTGGCTTATGATCCATTGGAACCTCACTATTACTTTGCAGGATTGGAGACAGTAATATCCCCTGGCTTATGATCCATTGGAACCTCACTATTACTTTGCAGGATTGGAGGCAGTAATATCCCCTGGCTTATGATCCATTGGAACCTCACTATTACTTTGCAGGATTGGCAGAGGTAATATCACCTGGCTGATGATCCATTGGAACCTCGCTATTACTTTGCAGGATTGGAAGCGGTAATATCCCCTGGCTTATGATCCATTGGAACCTCACTATTACTTTGCAGGATTGGCAGAGGTAATATCCCCTGGCTGATGATCCATTGGAACCTCACTATTACTTTGCAGGATTGGCAGAGGTAATATCCCCTGGCTGATGAGTCATTGGAACCTCACTATTACTTTTCAGGATTGGCAGAGGTAATATCCCCTGGCTGATGATTCATTGGAACCTCATTATTACTTTACAGGATTGGAAGCGGTAATATCCGCTGGCTGATGATCCACTGGAACCTCACTATTACTTAGCAGGATTGGAGGCAGTAATATCCCCTGGCTTATGATCCATTGGAACCTCACTATTACTTTGCAGGATTGGCAGAGGTAATATCCCCTGGCTTATGATCCATTGGAACCTCACTATTACTTTGCAGGATTGGAGGCAGTAATATCCCCTGGCTTATGATCCATTGGAACCTCACTATTACTTTGCAGGATTGGAGGCAGTAATATCCCCTGGCTTATGATCCATTGGAACCTCACTATTACTTTGCAGGATTGGCAGAGGTAATATCACCTGGCTGATGATCCATTGGAACCTCGCTATTACTTTGCAGGATTGGAAGCAGTAATATCCCCTGGCTTATGATCCATTGGAACATCGCTATTACTTTGCAGGATTGGAAGCGGTAATATCCCCTGGCTGATGATCCACTGGAACCTCGCTATTACTTTGCAGGATTGGCAGAGGTAATATCACCTGGCTGATGATCCATTGGAACCTCACTATCACTTTGCAGGATTGGCAGAGGTAATATCCCCTGGCTGATGATCAACTGGAACCTCACTATCACTTTGCAGGATTGGACGCGGTAATATCCCCTGGCTGATGATCCACTGGAACCTCACTATTACTTAGCAGGATTGGAGGCAGTAATATCCCCTGGCTTATGATCCATTGGAACCTCACTATTACTTTGCAGGATTGGAGGCAGTAATATCCCCTGGCTTATGATCCATTGGAACCTCACTATTACTTTGCAGGATTGGAGGCGGTAATATCCCCTGGCTGATGATCCACTGGAACCTCACTATTACTTTGCAGGATTGGCAGAGGTAATATCCGCTGGCTGATGATCCATTGGAACCTGAGTATTACTTTCCAGGATTGGCAGAGGTAATATCCCCTTGCTGATGATCCATTGGAACCTCACTATTACTTTGCAGGATTGGCAGAGGTAATCTCCCCTGGCTAATGATCCATTGGAACCTCACTATTACTTTGCAGGATTGGACGCGGTAATATCCGCTGGCTGATGATCCATTGGAACCTCACTATCACTTTGCAGGATTGGAAGCGGTAATATCCCCTGGCTGATGATCCACTGGAACCTCACTATTACTTTGCAGGATTGGAAGCGGTAATATCCCCTGGCTGATGATCCATTGGAACCTCACTATTACTTTGCAGGATTGGCATAGGTAAAATCCCCTGGCTGATGATCCATTGGAACCTCACTATTACTTTGCAGGATTGGAAGCGGTAATATCCCCTGGCTGATGATCCATTGGAACCTCACTATTACTTTGCAGGATTGGCATAGGTAAAATCCCCTGGCTGATGATCCATTGGAACCTCACTATTACTTTGCAGGATTGGCAGAGGTAATATCCCCTGGCTGATGATCCATTGGAACCTCACTATTACTTTGCAAGATTGGCAGAGGTAATATCCCCTGGCTGATGATTCAATGGAACCTCACTATTACTTTGCAGTATTGGAAGCGGTAATATCCGCTGGCTGATGATCCATTGGAACCGCACTATTACTTTGCAGGATTGGATGCGGTAATATCCCCTGGCTGATGATCCACTGGAACCTCACAATTACTTTGCAGGATTGGAAGCGGTAATATCCGCTGGCTGATGATCCATTGGAACCTCACTATTACTTTGCAGGATTGGACGCGGTAATATCCCCTGGCTGATGATCCACTGGAACCTCACTATAACTTTGCAGGATTTCCAGAGGTAATATCCCCTGGCTGATGATCCACTGGAACCTCACTATTAATTTGGAGGATTGGAAGCGGTAATATCCGCTGGCTGATGATCTATTGGAACCTCACTATTACTTTGCAGGATTGGCAGAGGTAATCTCCCCTGGCTAATGATCCATTGGAACCTCACTATTACTTTGCAGGATTGGACGCGGTAATATCCGCTGGCTGATGATCCATTGGAACCTCACTATCACTTTGCAGGATTGGAAGCGGTAATATCCCCTGGCTGATGATCCACTGGAACCTCACTATTACTTTGCAGGATTGGAAGCGGTAATATCCCCTGGCTGATGATCCATTGGAACCTCACTATTACTTTGCAGGATTGGCATAGGTAAAATCCCCTGGCTGATGATCCATTGGAACCTCACTATTACTTTGCAGGATTGGAAGCGGTAATATCCCCTGGCTGATGATCCATTGGAACCTCACTATTACTTTGCAGGATTGGCATAGGTAAAATCCCCTGGCTGATGATCCATTGGAACCTCACTATTACTTTGCAGGATTGGCAGAGGCAATATCCCCTGGCTGATGATCCATTGGAACCTCACTATTACTTTGCAAGATTGGCAGAGGTAATATCCCCTGGCTGATGATTCAATGGAACCTCACTATTACTTTGCAGTATTGGAAGCGGTAATATCCGCTGGCTGATGATCCATTGGAACCTCACTATTACTTTGCAGGATTGGATGCGGTAATATCCCCTGGCTGATGATCCACTGGAACCTCACAATTACTTTGCAGGATTGGAAGCGGTAATATCCGCTGGCTGATGATCCATTGGAACCTCACTATTACTTTGCAGGATTGGACGCGGTAATATCCCCTGGCTGATGATCCACTGGAACCTCACTATAACTTTGCAGGATTTCCAGAGGTAATATCCCCTGGCTGATGATCCACTGGAACCTCACTATTAATTTGGAGGATTGGAAGCGGTAATATCCGCTGGCTGATGATCTATTGGAACCTCACTATTACTTTGCAGGATTGGACGCAGTAATATCCCCTGGCTGATGATCCACTGGAACCTCACTATCACTTTGCAGGATTGGCAGAGGTAATATCCCCTGGCTGATGATCCACTGGAACCTCACTATTACTTTGCAGGATTGGCAGAGGTAATATCCCAGGCTGATGATCCACTGGAACCTTGCTATTACTTTGCAGGATTGGAAGCGGTAATATCTCCTGGCTGATGATCCATTGGAACCTCGCTATTACTTTGCAGGATTGGAAGCGGTAATATCCGCTGGCTGATGATCCATTGGAACCTCGCTATTACTTTTCAGGATTGGCAGAGGTAATATCCCCTGGCTGATGATCCATTGGAACCTCACTATTACTTTGCAGGATTGGCAGATGTAATATCCCCTGACTGATGATCCATTGGAACCTCACTATTACTTTGCAGGATTGGAAGCGGTAATATCCCCTGGCTGATTATCCATTGGAACCTCGCTATTACTTTGCAGGATTGGAAACGGTAATATCACCTGGCTGATGATCCATTGGAACCTCGCTATTACTTTGCAGGATTGGAAGCGGTAATATCCCCTGGCTTATGATCCATTGGAACCTCGCTATTACTTTGCAGGATTGGAAGCAGTAATATCCCCTGGCTGATGATCCACTGGAACCTTGCTATTACTTTGCAGGATTGGCAGAGGTAATATCCCCTGGCTGATGGTCCATTGGAACCTCACTATTACTTTGCAGGATTGGCAGAAATATATCCCCTGGCTCATGATCCACTCGAACCTCACTATTACTTTGCAGGATTGGAAGCGGTAATATCCCCTGGCTGATGATCCACTGGAACCTCACTATTACTTTGCAGGATTGGAAGGGGTAATATCCCCTGGCTGATGATCCATTGGAACCTCACTATTACTTTGCAGGATTGGAAGCGGTAATATCCCCTGGCTGATGATCCATTGGAACCTCACTATTACTTTGCAGGATTGGAAGCGGTAATATCCCCTGGCTGATGATCCATTGGAACCTCACTATTACTTTGCAGGATTGGAAGCGGTAATATCCCCTGGCTGATGATCCACTGGAACCTCACTATTACTTTGCAGGATTGGCAGAGGTAATATCCGCTGGCTGATGATCCATTGGAACCTGACTATTACTTTGCAGGATTGGCAGAGGTAATATCCCCTTGCTGATGATCCATTGGAACCTCACTATTACTTTGCAGGATTGGCAGAGGTAATATCCGCTGGCTGATGATCCATTGGAACCTCACTATTACTTTGCAGGATTGGACGCGGTAATATCCGCTGGCTGATGATCCATTGGAACCTCACTATCACTTTGCAGGATTGGAAGCGGTAATATCCCCTGGCTGATTATCCACTGGAACCTCACTATTACTTTGCAGGATTGGAAGCGGTAATATCCCCTGGCTGATGATCCATTGGAACCTCACTATTACTTTGCAGGATTGGCATAGGTAAAATCCCCTGGCTGATGATCCATTGGAACCTCACTATTACTTTGCAGGATTGGAAGCGGTAATATCCCCTGGCTGATGATCCATTGGAACCTCACTATTACTTTGCAGGATTGGCATAGGTAAAATCCCCTGGCTGATGATCCATTGGAACCTCACTATTACTTTGCAGGATTGGAAGCGGTAATATCCGCTGGCTGATGATCCATTGGAACCTCACTATTACTATTCAGTATTGGAAGCGGTAATATCCCCTGGCTGATGATCCACTGGAACCTCACTATTACTTTGCAGGATTGGAAGCGGTAATATCTCCTGGCTGATGATCCACTGGACCCTCACTATTACTTTGCAGGATTAGCAGAGGTAATATCCCCTGGCTGATGATCCATTGGAACCTCACTATTACTTTGAAGGATTGGAAGCGGTAATATCTCCTGGCTGATGATCCACTGGACCCTCACTATTACTTTGCAGGATTGGCAGAGGTAATATCCCCTGGCTGATGATCCATTGGAACCTCACTATTACTTTGCAGGATTTGAAGCGGTAATATCCCCTGGCTGATGATCCATTGGAACCTCACTATTACTTTGCAGGATTGGAAGCGGTAATATCCGCTAGCTGATGATCCATTGGAACCTCACTATTACTTTGCAGGATTGGAACGGTAATATCCTCTGGCTGATGATCCACTGGAACCTCACTATTACTTTGCAGGATTGGAAGCGGTTATATCCCCTGGCTGACGATCCACTGGATCCTCACTATTACTTTGCAGGATTGGAACCGGTAATATCCACTGGCTGATGATCCACTGGAACCTCACTATTACATTGTTGGATTGGAAGCGGTAATATCCCCTGGCTGATGATCCACTGGAACCTCACTATTACTTTGCAGGATTGGAAGCGGTAATATCCCCTGGCTGATGATCCACTGGAACCTCACTATTACTTTGCAGGATTGGAAGCGGTAATATCCCCTGGCTGATGATCCATTGGAACCTCACTATTACTTTGCAGGATTGGAAGCGGTAATATCCGCTGGCTGATGATCGATTGGAAGCGGTAATATCCCCTGGCTGATGATAAATTGGAACCTTGCTATTACTTTGCAGGATTGGCAGAGGTAATATCCGCTGGCTGATGATCCATTGGAACCTTGCTATTACTTTGCAGGATTGGAAGCGGTAATATCCCCTGGTTTATGATCCATTGGAACCTTGCTATTACTTTGCAGGATTGGAAGCGGTAATATCCCCTTGCTGATGATCCACTGGAACATTACTATTACTTTGCAGGATTGGCAGAGGTAATATCCCATGGCTGATGGTCCATTGGAACCTTGCTATTACTTTGCAGGATTGGCAGAGGTTATATCCCCTGGCTCATGATCCACTGGAACCTCTCTATTACTTTGCAGGATTGGAAGCGGTAATATCCCCTGGCTGATGATCCACTGGAACCTCACTATTACTTTGCAGGATTGGAAGCGGTAATATCCCCTGGCTGATGATCCACTGGAACCTCACTATTACTTTGCAGGATTGGAAGGGGTAATATCCCCTGGCTGATGATCCATTGGAACCTCACTATTACTTTGCAGGATTGGCAGAGGTAATATCCGCTGGCTGATGATCCATTGGAACCTTGCTATTACTTTGCAGGATTGGAAGCGGTAATATCCCCTGGTTTATGATCCATTGGAACCTTGCTATTACTTTGCAGGATTGGAAGCGGTAATATCCCCTGGCTGATGATCCACTGGAACATTACTATTACTTTGCAGGATTGGCAGAGGTAATATCCCATGGCTGATGGTCCATTGGAACCTTGCTATTACTTTGCAGGATTGGCAGAGGTTATATCCCCTGGCTCATGATCCACTGGAACCTCACTATTACTTTGCAGGATTGGCAGAGGTAATATCCCCTGGCTGATGATCCACTGGAATCTCACTATTACTTTGCAGGATTGGAAGCGGTAATATCCCCTGGCTGATGATCCACTGGAACCTCACTATTACTTTGCAGGATTGGAAGGGGTAATATCCCCTGGCTGATGATCCATTGGAACCTCACTATTACTTTGCAGGATTGGAAGCGGTAATATCCCCTGGCTCATGATCCATTGGAACCTAACTATTACTTTGCAGGATTGGAAGCAGTAATATCCCCTGGCTGATGATCCATTGGAACCTCACTATTACTTTGCAGGATTGGAAGCGGTAATATCCCCTGGCTGATGATCCACTGGAACCTCACTATTACTTTGCAGGATTGGCAGAGGTAATATCCGCTGGCTGATGATCCATTGGAACCTGACTATTACCTTGCAGGATTGGCAGAGGTAATATCCCCTTGCTGATGATCCATTGGAACCTCACTATTACTTTGCAGGATTGGCAGAGGTAATATCCGCTGGCTGATGATCCATTGGAACCTCACTATTACTTTGCAGGATTGGACGCTGTAATATCTGCTGGCTGATGATCCATTGGAACCTCACTATCACTTTGCAGGATTGGAAGCGGTAATATCCCCTGGCTGATGATCCACTGGACCCTCACTATTACTTTGCAGGATTGGAAGCGGTAATATCCCCTGGCTGATGATCCATTGGAACCTCACTATTACTTTGCAGGATTGGCATAGGTAAAATCCCCTGGCTGATGATCCATTGGAACCTCACTATTACTTTGCAGGATTGGAAGCGGTAATATCCCCTGGCTGATGATCCACTGGAACCTCACTATTACTTTGCAGGATTGGCAGAGGTAATATCCGCTGGCTGATGATCCATTGGAACCTGACTATTACTTTGCAGGATTGGCAGAGGTAATATCCCCTTGCTGATGATCCATTGGAACCTCACTATTACTTTGCAGGATTGGCAGAGGTAATATCCACTGGCTGATGATCCATTGGAACCTCACTGTTACTTTGCAGGATTGGACGCGGTAATATCCGCTGGCTGATGATCCATTGGAACTTCCCTATCACTTTGCAGGATTGGAAGCGGTAATATCCCCTGGCTGATGATCCACTGGAACCTCACTATTACTTTGCAGGATTGGAAGCGGTAATATCCCCTGGCTGATGATCCATTGGAACCTCACTATTACTTTGCAGGATTGGCATAGGTAAAATCCCCTGGCTGATGATCCATTGGAACCTCACTATTACTTTGCAGGATTGGAAGCGGTAATATCCCCTGGCTGATGATCCATTGGAACCTCACTATTACTTTGCAGGATTGGCATAGGTAAAATCCCCTGGCTGATGATCCATTGGAACCTCACTATTACTTTGCAGGATTGGAAGCGGTAATATCCGCTGGCTGATGATCCATTGGAACCTCACTATTACTATTCAGTATTGGAAGCGGTAATATCCCCTGGCTGATGATCCACTGGAACCTCACTATTACTTTGCAGGATTGGAAGCGGTAATATCTCCTGGCTGATGATCCACTGGACCCTCACTATTACTTTGCAGGATTAGCAGAGGTAATATCCCCTGGCTGGTGATCCATTGGAACCTCACTATTACTTTGAAGGTTTGGAAGCGGTAATATCTCCTGGCTGATGATCCACTGGACCCTCACTATTACTTTGCAGGATTGGCAGAGGTAATATCCCCTGGCTGATGATCCATTGGAACCTCACTATTACTTTGCAGGATTTGAAGCGGTAATATCCCCTGGCTGATGACCCATTGGAACCTCACTATTACTTTGCAGGATTGGAAGCGGTAATATCCGCTAGCTGATGATCCATTGGAACCTCACTATTACTTTGCAGGATTGGAACGGTAATATCCTCTGGCTGATGATCCACTGGAACCTCACTATTACTTTGCAGGATTGGAAGCGGTTATATCCCCTGGCTGATGATCCACCGGATCCTCACTATTACTTTGCAGGATTGGAACCGGTAATATCCACTGGCTGATGATCCACTGGAACCTCACTATTACATTGTTGGATTGGAAGCGGTAATATCCCCTGGCTGATGATCCACTGGAACCTCACTATTACTTTGCAGGATTGGAAGCGGTAATATCCCCTGGCTGATGATCCACTGGAACCTCACTATTACTTTGCAGGATTGGAAGCGGTAATATCCCCTGGCTGATGATCCATTGGAACCTCACTATTACTTTGCAGGATTGGAAGCGGTAATATCCGCTGGCTGATGATCGATTGGAAGCGGTAATATCCCCTGGCTGATGATAAATTGGAACCTCACTATTACTTTGCAGGATTAGAAGCGGTAATATTCCCTGGCTGATGATCCACTGGAACCTTGCTATTACTTTGCAGGATTGGCAGAGGTAATATCCGCTGGCTGATGATCCATTGGAACCTTGCTATTACTTTGCAGGATTGGAAGCGGTAATATCCCCTGGTTTATGATCCATTGGAACCTTGCTATTACTTTGCAGGATTGGAAGCGGTAATATCCCCTGGCTGATGATCCACTGGAACCTTGCTATTACTTTGCAGGATTGGCAGAGGTAATATCCCATGGCTGATGGTCCATTGGAACCTTGCTATTACTTTGCAGGATTGGCAGAGGTTATATCCCCTGGTTCATGATCCACTGGAACCTCACTATTACTTTGCAGGATTGGAAGCGGTAATATCCCCTGGCTGATTATCCACTGGAACCTCACTATTACATTGTTGGATTGGAAGCGGTAATATCCCCTGGCTGATGATCCACTGGAACCTCACTATTACTTTGCAGGATTGGAAGCGGTAATATCCCCTGGCTGATGATCCACTGGAACCTCACTATTACTTTGCAGGATTGGAAGCGGTAATATCCCCTGGCTGATGATCCATTGGAACCTCACTATTACTTTGCAGGATTGGAAGCGGTAATATCCGCTGGCTGATGATCGATTGGAAGCGGTAATATCCCCTGGCTGATGATAAATTGGAACCTCACTATTACTTTGCAGGATTAGAAGCGGTAATATTCCCTGGCTGATGATCCACTGGAACCTTGCTATTACTTTGCAGGATTGGCAGAGGTAATATCCGCTGGCTGATGATCCATTGGAACCTTGCTATTACTTTGCAGGATTGGAAGCGGTAATATCCCCTGGTTTATGATCCATTGGAACCTTGCTATTACTTTGCAGGATTGGAAGCGGTAATATCCCCTGGCTGATGATCCACTGGAACCTTGCTATTACTTTGCAGGATTGGCAGAGGTAATATCCCATGGCTGATGGTCCATTGGAACCTTGCTATTACTTTGCAGGATTGGCAGAGGTTATATCCCCTGGCTCATGATCCACTGGAACCTCACTATTACTTTGCAGGATTGGAAGCGGTAATATCCCCTGGCTGATTGTTAGGAAAGATTTCGTAATTGTAGGTAATTTTCCTTCCATGTGGCAACCCCTAAACTTTTTGCTGTTGTTTTTCACCTTGTTCTTGACTTTGCCAGAGAAGTGCAGCCTTCTGCCGCACTCCTCTGGGCTTTCGCTCCTTTTCATATGGGGAAACTGACATGCCCTTAAGACAGTCAGTACCGGGGAACGCTGTTTCCCGTAGTTTCTTTTATCGTGTTGCGGCTTTAGTGCAACATGACACAAGAGGGCACTGTAAGCTAAGTTACAGCTAAGTTACAGCTCTCTTGGGTCTCTAGCCTTCTACAGGCCCTAGATACTCTTTTAGGATGGTATTTTGATCGGTGCAAGTCATTCAGGGACTGGAATGGTGGCAGCGATCGTTTTGTTTATTTTGAGCTCCTTTTGGCGTTCTGAGCACGTTTTTCGCACTGAACCCAAAATGGTGGCCTGGCTCCCAAAATGGCCAGACCACGAGGCTCCTTTGTCCTGTCCACTGACCGTCTTGCTCCCTTCACCTTCCCCAGGTCGAGCGACCCGGGGCCTTCCTTATTTGGGCATGTACTTTCCCGCGAAACGTGGTTGCTTTCGCGGGCTTCTACATGTCGTTTGTGTGCCTCCAGGGTGTGGGCTGGGATGTCTGGTCCCAATACACATCCTGGGTGCCAGAGAGTCTAGGGTGGTGTGAATGCCTGGGACCACCGTGGTCCGTGATTGGTCCACGTATGGTATGTGTGTTGATGAGCGGATCTCCCATTGGCTCCCCTCCGTTTTGGCGCGAAGGGAACCGTGGATAAGAGGGGGCTGGAAACACCACTACCATGTCGATCTCCTGAGTTCTCACGAACAAAGGAATACAGGAGCCAAGTATCCTGCAACCACGAGGCTGGACCGAGGAATCGCTGGTGACCCGCTGAAGGAATCCTCCTTTGCACTGCTGTCGTCCTGTGAAACCCCTTTCCTCCTTTGATCGAACCAGAAGGCCTGTACTGGTGCTTCGACCTTTGGAATAGCAGGAACAGCCTTCGGAAGTGTCTCTGGGCCATCCAGTTGACTGACCAGCTTACAAGGGAGTCCTGCTCTGTAACCGCCGCCAGGTTGTGTTGTATTCCGAGTCCTTGTCACTCTCCCACGCTTCGTACACTTGGCGTTCCCAAGTCTGAAGGGAGGAGTGTACATTTGGCTCGAATACACACGGCCGCTCCGTTGTCCTGCTGCGGCAACAAACTGTGCTGGTTTCGTCGATTGGGACGTCTTTTTGCTCTACACGACTACGAGGCGTTCCCTGCTCTTCTGAACCTGCCAGCTGCTGAAACTAACGTGGAGAAGCCTGGGTCTGCTTGCATCGGGGACCGGTGAGTAGTATAGCTAGGATCTGGTCGCCCTCCTGCTGTAGCCCATTGCTTTTCCCCGCTGTGTAAAAACAGCACCCTTTTGTCCGTACTCGCGCTCTGCTTCTGCTCGCTGTGGAGGCTGCGCTTGAGTCGCGGAACCTGTTCTCCTTCTGTTGTGCACTAACCCGAACTGCCTGACTTCCTCCGAAGAGCTTCTCCTTTTGCCCGTTGGCACCGGCGTGGCAGGTACTTTGAGCACAAGGCTCCACTCTTCGCAGGGCTCGGACTTCCATCTAGTTAGGTGCCTCTGAAGGCGAACTGAGTCTAAAGCGTTATCGCACTGCCTGTTTTCCTTCCCTTTCAGGTGGACTACACATTTCGTGCTTATAACGCTAGCGACTGTCGTATTTGTATATATATTGTGTTGATATGGTATGTGTTGGTTTAATATTGTGATATTGTGATTTTCTCGCTACGGTCATTGTTTTAAAGGCCTTAAAATAAATGTGTATCTATTTTTGATATAACAACTGTTTGGAGTAGTTTGTAAGCGCACTTGCTTTGTGTGCTCATTGCGGGCTTTCAGTCACCCTCACCCCTCTTGAGACTTAGTCTTGACCGCCGCGATCGCTACCTTGATTGGTCTGGCTTGTTCAGAGGTTACCCTGTTCCAAGTAATTAGGTTGGCCTTCTGAACTTCTGCGCCACCAGGACAGAGTTCAGAAATCCGTCTTAACAAATTGGTGTACAGCGGTGGGATACGACTGAAGGTATCCAGTGTTGCGCTCGAACTAAGGCACTTCAGGTTATTCCAACCAGTACACATAGTGAATTGTTGTAGTATAACTTTAAAAAGGCCATAGTCCTATCAAACAGTATGGAAACAAATACCTTGTTAACTTTAAATGCTTCCAAATCAGAAACATTGAAGAAGATGTGTGCGGAGAGAGGTGTTTCCTCTCAAGGCACGAAATTGGAAATGATCCAAAGAATCGTGGCGTGGCAAGAAGTGCAGCTTGACGCTATAACTTCTGAGGACAGTGCAGAAGGTGGTGGGGCTGCTCTCACTGGTAGAACCGACGGTTCTGCCGCTGCACTGATCCATCGCGACCACGAGGACAGGGAGGATGTGATGTCTAATGTTTCCTCTGCCAGTGTTGATGGGGAGGCTATGCTTGAATTCAAGAAGCAAGAGCTGCGGTTTAGGCAGCAGGAGCTTGAATTCAGCATAGCCAAACTAAAAATCGAACAGGCAGAAAAACAGAAAGACAGGGATCATCAGTTGGAACTGGCCAAGCTTCAGGTTGCAAATGGGTCCAAGGGTCCTGGACATGGGTCTGGGGCTTCCTCTCATCCACGGTTTCCGAAAGATCTGCTCAGTGTGTATGAAGAAAGGAATGACATTATGGACTGGCTGAATGCGTTTGAGTATGCATGCGAAGTTCAAGAAGTTGACAATGCTGATAAGATTGCGTGGTTGCTCAGTAGACTGCCCCATTCTGGCTGTAGTGCCATCATGGAAATGTCGAAGGCTGAGCGAGCTGATTTCGCAATGTTAAAGCAAACTCTCATTTTAAAGTTTGGGAAGACTCCGGCCCAATATTTAAAGCATTTTCGAGAGTATAAGAAAAAGGAAGGTGGTACTTGGGTATCTTATGTCGCTGAATCCTTGAAAAACTTAACTGGCTGGGTCGAAGGTTATAAGGTTTCTACCTTCGAAGGCATGATAAATCTTGTCATGCTGGAACATATTTTTGCTTCTTCTTCCCCGGAGCTTAAGCAGCATTTGGCCGATTCGAAGGAGATAGATCCTAAGAAGCTGGCCATTGCAGCAGACTTATGGGTGTCACATCGAGTGTCCCATAAGGACAAAACTCATCCTGGTAAGCAGGAGGAAGGGAAAAAGTCCAAAGATATGGAGGGTGGGGAATCTGCTAAATCTTCTTCCCATAAGGGCCACAAAAAGAAAAACAAGGGTAAGACACGAGAGAACTCACAGGGCAGTGGAGGTCCGCCTCCGAAACAGAACTCTGGTTACAATAAGCCTCCCTACGTAAACAGACCCACTGGGGCTTGTTTTTCTTGTGGAGCAACTGACCACGTGAAGGGGGATCCCCGTTGTAAGGTTAGACCTTTGGGGGTCCACTCCGCTAATCTGGCCTTCTCCTCCTACGAGGAAGAAGAGATTACAGGAGCATCCTTCTCCTCAGACTCATTTCCCAGCGGAATAGAGGCTGAGGTAGTTTTAGTGTCCCTGGGTTCCTGGGAGCCTAAAGTCGCAGAGGCTTATGCTAGGATTCCGGATAATACCAAGCACTACTTTAAAGACAGTGTGCTGATCAATGGAGTGGATACTCCAGCTCTTAGGGATAGTGGGTGCAGTCGCACTGTAGTGGATTCTACCTTGGTAGACTCAGAGGAAGTTGCCAGAGCTACTCTGATGCCCACTAAGTTGGCTGACGGCCCCCTCCGTATGTTTCCAGTAATACCTGTAAATCTTACTTTAAATGGTACAGCAGTCAGGATTCCAGTGAGCATTCAGAGAAACGTCCCGGGAAAGGTCTTGTTGGGTAATGATCTCAGAGCTTTAGGGCTCGTAGGAGACACTGCCGAAAGACCCTACACACGGTCTCAAGCACGGGCAGCATTGGCCAAGTCCAATACGCCGCCCCAGCCAAAGGGGAAACCCAAGGCGAAAGGAGTCTACAAGTCAAAACGAGGGAAAGAGAATATTCCCCCGAGCTCGCCTACCACTGTGGTGGAGGAAGTTGGTCAATCGCCCGGGCCTGACGAGGAGGTGGCGATGCCTGAAGTATTCGACCCCAACGATCATCCTGAACTAAAAGACTTGTTAGTTGAAGGAGGTCCTGATAGGGACGAATTCAGTAAAGGCCAACGTGAGTGCCCATCTCTGGAAGGCCTAAGGAGACAGGCCTGCTCCCAGCTTGAGGGTGAACCTCCTGGGAAGCATAGGATTTATTGGGAAGGTGGACTCCTGTATAGTGAGCCCACAGAGTCTACAGAAGGAGACCATAGGAGGTTGGTGGTTCCCCTTGCTGTTAGGCCCTTCCTCCTGCAGTTGGCGCATGAAGTTCCCCTTGCTGGTCACCTTGGTATGAAGAGGACCAAGCAAAGGTTATCCATGCACTTCTACTGGCCCAAGATGGGGGTGCAAGTAGAAAGTCACTGCAGGAGTTGTGCCTCCTGCCAGTTGTCGGGTAAGGTTGGCGCGACAATCCAAGCTCCGTTGGTACCGCTCCCAGTTGTGGGGGTACCATTTGAAAGGGTAGGGATCGACATCGTTGGTCCCCTTGACCCGCAAACATCCTCGGGCAATAGGTTTATCCTGGTGCTGGTCGACCATGCAATCAGGTATCCTGAGGCCATCCCATTGAAAACTGTAACTGCCAAGTCAGTTGCAAAAGCTTTACTCGGCATATTTACTAGGGTTGGCTTCCCTAAAGAAGTTGTGTCAGATCGTGGCAGCAACTTTATGTCGAAGTATATGCAGGCTATGTGGAAAGAATGTGGGGTCACCTACAAGTTCTCTTCTGCATACCACCCCCAGACCAATGGTCTGGTGGAACGTTTCAACAGAACGCTGAAGAGCATGATTGGGGCTCTGGAGGAGCCTCAGAGAAGAAAATGGGATCTTCTGTTACCATGCTTACTGTTTGCCTACCGAGAGGTACCACAGGAGGGTGTTGGCTTCAGCCCCTTCGAACTTCTGTTCGGTCATCCCGTACGGGGACCCTTAGCCATCGTCAAAGAGGGATGGGAGATGCCCACTCCCCCTGTTACTACCACTGTAGTTGATTATGTGCTAGGGCTCAGAAAACGGATGGTACTTCTGATGGGCTTGGCTAGTGATAAATTGAAGGCAGGGCAAGCGCTGGTGAAACATTGGTACGACCAGAAAGCTTCCCTCATCAACTTTACACCTGGTCAGCAAGTCCTGATCATGAATCCAATAAGGCCTCGAGCTTTACAGGACAAATGGTCAGGCCCTTACACAGTGGTGGAGCCCCTGGGTGAGGTGAACTATTTAGTGGACCTTGGAAGGCCTGGACAGGCTCCAAAAGTGTTTCAAGTGAATAGGCTGAAGGCTTTCGTCCCAAGAGTCGAAATCGCAGCACTGCTACTGGCTTCAGACGTTGAGGAAGAGGAGTCTGAACCTCTTCCCGACCTGTTCCAAAGCGGTCCTTCAGATAGCTCCTTTGAGGGTGTCCGAGTGGCCCCTCACCTGAATTCTGATCAGCAGGCTGAGGTGAAAAGTTTGCTTAGGCAGTTTTCCCTCCTGTTTTCACAGTCCCCTGGTTTGACACCTTGGTGCAAACATAACATTGACACAGGAGACAGTGTACCTACCAAAAGTAGGGGATACAGGATGTCAGACAAAGTACGGTCTTATATTAAGACCGAGGTCAACAAGATGTTAGATCTTGGGGTGATTGAACCCTCTAGTAGTCCTTGGTCCAGCCCAGTGGTGTTGGTTCCAAAAGCAGGCACTTCTGAATTGAGGTTCTGCGTGGATTACAGGGCTCTGAATGCTGTCACCAAGACAGATGCACACCCCTTGCCTCGAACAGATGAGCTGGTGGATAGTTTGGGTGCCTCCAAGTACCTCAGCACGTTTGACCTCACTGCTGGCTATTGGCAAATAGCTTTAGCAGAACATGCCAAGGAGAAGACAGCATTTTCTACTCCAGACGGCCTTTACCAATTCCGGGTACTGCCGTTCGGGTTGAAGAATGCACCTGCCACTTTCCAGAGGCTTGTGAATCATGTGTTGAATGGGTTGGACGAATTCTGCCTTGCATATCTGGACGATATAGCAGTTTTCAGTGCCACCTGGGAAGACCATGTGAAACACCTCGGGATTGTGCTCCAGGCTCTTCAGAAAGCCCACTTGACCATAAAGGCTAGTAAATGCCAGATTGGACAAGGCTCAGTGGTTTACCTTGGACATGAAGTAGGTGGAGGGAGGATACAGCCTCTACCCAGTAAAGTACAAGCAGTACAAGACTGGCCTACCCCCACTACGCAAACCCAAGTGAGAGCCTTCTTAGGACTCACGGGGTATTACCGCAATTTTGTGGCAGACTATGTCACCATAGCTGCTCCTCTGACTGCCCTCACAACTCCGAAGAAACCCAAGAAGGTAACTTGGACCGACGAGTGTGAGAAGGCCTTCAATGGCTTAAAAGACTCCTTGTGCCAGGCCCCTGTCCTCAGGGCCCCTGATTATCAAAGACCTTTTATCGTGCAGACGGACGCCTCTGACACTGGGATAGGAGCTGTACTATCACAAGTAGATGAGAAGGGTAAGGAACACCCTATCGGTTTTATTAGTCGCCAGCTTAAGGACAGAGAGCTCAGATGGTCCACGGTAGAGAAAGAATGTTTCTTTGTTGTGTGGGCCCTAAGGAAGCTGAGGCCCTACCTCTATGGGACCCCCTTCACTGTGCAAACTGACCATAAGCCGTTAAAGTGGCTAATGAACATGAAGGGAGAGAATCCAAAGTTGCTTAGGTGGTCCATAAGTCTGCAAGGCTTCGACTTCACTATTGAGCATAAGCCAGGTGTCCAACATAGCAATGCTGATGGGTTGTCCAGAATGTTTAACCGACCTGAACAAGAGACTCATCCAGGGGTGGATTAGTTCCCCCTGTCCATAGTCTGGGAGGGGCGAGTGTTAGGAAAGATTTCGTAATTGTAGGTAATTTTCCTTCCATGTGGCAACCCCTAAACTTTTTGCTGTTGTTTTTCACCTTGTTCTTGACTTTGCCAGAGAAGTGCAGCCTTCTGCCGCACTCCTCTGGGCTTTCGCTCCTTTTCTTATGGGGAAACTGACATGCCCTTAAGACAGTCAGTACCGGGGAACGCTGTTTCCCGTAGTTTCTTTTATCGTGTTGCGGCTTTAGTGCAACATGACACAAGAGGGCACTGTAAGCTAAGATACAGCTCTCTTGGGTCTCTAGCCTTCTACAGGCCCTAGATACTCTTTTAGGATGGTATTTTGATCGGTGCAAGTCATTTAGGGACTGGAATAGTGGCAGCGATCGTTTTGTTTATTTTGAGCTCCTTTTGGCGTTCTGAGCACGTTTTTCGCACTGAACCCAAAATGGTGGCCTGGCTCCCAAAATGGCCAGACCACGAGGCTCCTTTGTCCTGTCCACTGACCGTCTTGCTCCCTTCACCTTCCCCAGGTCGAGCGACCCGGGGCCTTCCTTATTTGGGCATGTACTTTCCCGCGAAACGTGGTTGCTTTCGCGGGCTTCTACATGTCGTTTGTGTGCCTCCAGGGTGTGGGCTGGGATGTCTGGTCCCAATACACATCCTGGGTGCCAGAGAGTCTAGGGTGGTGTGAATGCCTGGGACCACCGTGGTCCGTGATTGGTCCACGTATGGTATGTGTGTTGATGAGCGGATCTCCCATTGGCTCCCCTCCGTTTTGGCGCGAAGGGAACCGTGGATAAGAGGGGGCTGGAAACACCACTACCATGTCGATCTCCTGAGTTCTCACGAACGAAGGAATACAGGAGCCAAGTATCCTGCAACCACGAGGCTGGACCGAGGAATCGCTGGTGACCCGCTGAAGGAATCCTCCTTTGCACTGCTGTCGTCCTGTGAAACCCCTTTCCTCCTTTGATCGAACCAGAAGGCCTGTACTGGTGCTTCGACCTTTGGAATAGCAGGAACAGCTATTCCCGGTGACTTCATCATCTCCTGCCAAGTAAGCCTTCGGAAGTGTCTCTGGGCCATCCAGTTGACTGACCAGCTTACAAGGGAGTCCTGCTCTGTAACCGCCGCCAGGTTGTGTTGTATTCCGAGTCCTTGTCACTCTCCCACGCTTCGTACACTTGGCGTTCCCAAGTCTGAAGGGAGGAATGTACATTTGGCTCGAATACACACGGCCGCTCCGTTGTCCTGCTGCGGCAACAAACTGTGCTGGTTTCGTCGATTGGGACGTCTTTTTGCTCTACACGACTACGAGGCGTTCCCTGCTCTTCTGAACCTGCCAGCTGCTGAAACTAACGTGGAGAAGCCTGGGTCTGCTTGCATCGGGGACCGGTGAGTAGTATAGCTAGGATCTGGTCGCCCTCCTGCAGTAGCCCATTGCTTTTCCCCGCTGTGTAAAAACAGCACGCTTTTGTCCGTACTCGCGCTCTGCTTCTGCTCGCTGTGGAGGCTGCGCTTGAGTCGCGGAACCTGTTCTCCTTCTGTTGTGCACTAACCCGAACTGCCTGACTTCCTCCGAAGAGCTTCTCCTTTTGCCCGTTGGCACCGGCGTGGCAGGTACTTTGAGCACAAGGCTCCACTCTTCGCAGGGCTCGGACTTCCATCTAGTTAGGTGCCTCTGAAGGCGAACTGAGTCTAAAGCGTTATCGCACTGCCTGTTTTCCTTCCCTTTCAGGTGGACTACACATTTCGTGCTTATAACGCTAGCGACTGTCGTAGTTGTATATATATTGTGTTGATATGGTATGTGTTGGTTTAATATTGTGATATTGTGATTTTCTCGCTACGGTCATTGTTTTAAAGGCCTTAAAATAAATGTGTATCTATTTTTGATATAACAACTGTTTGGAGTAGTTTGTAAGCGCTCTTGCTTTGTGTGCTCATTGCGGGCTTTCAGTCACCCTCACCCCTCTTGAGACCTAGTCTTGACCGCCGCGATCGCTACCTTGATTGGTCTGGCTTGTCCAGAGGTTACCCTGTTCCAAGTAATTAGGTTGGCCTTCTGAACTTCTGCGCCACCAGGACAGAGTTCAGAAATCCGTCTTAACACTGATGATCCACTGGAGCCTCACTATTACTTTGCAGGATTGGAAGGGGTAATATCCCCTGGCTGATGAACCATTGGAACCTCACTATTACTTTGCAGGATTGGAAGCGGTAATATCCCCTGGCTCATGATCCATTGGAACCTCACTATTACTTTGCAGGATTGGAAGCGGTAATATCCCCTGGCTGATGATCCATTGGAACCTCACTATTACTTTGCAGGATTGGCAGAGGTAATATCCGCTGGCTGATGATCCATTGGAACCTCACTATTACTTTGCAGGATTGGACGCGGTAATATCTGCTGGCTGATGATCCATTGGAACCTCACTATCACTTTGCAGGATTGGAAGCGGTAATATCCCCTGGCTGATGATCCATTGGAACCTCACTATTACTTTGCAGGATTGGCATAGGTAAAATCCCCTGGCTGATGATCAATTGGAACCTCACTATTACTTTGCAGGATTGGAAGCGGTAATATCCCCTGGCTGATGATCCATTGGAACCTCACTATTACTTTGCAGGATTGGCATAGGTAAAATCCCCTGGCTGATGATCCATTGGAATCTGACTATTACTTTGCAGGATTGGCAGAGGTAATATCACCTTGCTGATGATCCATTGGAACCTCACTATTACTTTGCAGGATTGGCAGAGGTAATATCCGCTGACTGATGATCCATTGGAACCTCACTATTACTTTGCAGGATTGGACGCGGTAATATCCGCTGGCTGATGATCCATTGGAACCTCACTATCACTTTGCAGGATTGGAAGCGGTAATATCCCCTGGCTGATGATCCACTGGAACCTCACTATTACTTTGCAGGATTGGAAGCGGTAATATCTCTGGCTGATGACCCATTGGAACCTCACTATTACTTTTCAGTATTGGAAGCGGTAATATCCCCTGGCTGATGATCCACTGGAACCTCACTATTACTTTGCAGGATTGGCAGAGGTAATATCCCCTGGCTGATGATCCATTGGAACCTCACTATTACTTTGCAGGATTCGCATAGGTAAAATCCCCTGGCTGATGATCCATTGGAACCTCACTATTACTTTGCAGGATTGGAAGCGGTAATATCTCTGGCTGATGACCCATTGGAACCTCACTATTACTTTTCAGTATTGGAAGCGGTAATATCCCCTGGCTGATGATCCACTGGAACCTCACTATTACTTTGCAGGATTGGCAGAGGTAATATCCCCTGGCTGATGATCCATTGGAACCTCACTATTACTTTGCAGGATTGGAAGCAGTAATATCTCCTGGCTGATGATCCACTGGACCCTCACTATTACTTTGCAGGATTGGCAGAGGTAATATCCCCTGGCTGATTATCCATTGGAACCTCACTATTACTTTGCAGGATTTGAAGCGGTAATATCCCCTGGCTGATGATCCATTGGAACCTCACTATTACTTTGCAGGATTGGAAGCGTAATATCCGCTAGCTGATGATCCATTGGAACCTCACTATTACTTTGCAGGATTGGAACGGTAATATCCCCTGGCTGATGATCCACTGGAACCTCACTATTACTTTGCAGGATTGGAAGCGGTTATATCCCCTGGCTGATGATCCACTGGATCCTCACTATTACTTTGCAGGATTGGAACCGGGAATATCCGCTGGCTGATGATCCACTGGAACCTCACTATTACATTGTAGGATTGGAAGCGGTAATATCCCCTGGCTGATGATCCACTGGAACCTCACTATTACTTTGCAGGATTGGAAGCGGTAATATCCCCTGGCTGATGATCCACTGGAACCTCACTATTACTTTGCAGGATTGGAAGCGGTAATATCCCCTGGCTGATGATCCATTGGAACCTCACTATTACTTTGCAGGATTGGAAGCGGTAATATCCGCTGGCTGATGATCGATTGGAAGCGGTAATATCCCCTGGCTGATGATAAATTGGAACCTCACTATTACTTTGCAGGATTAGAAGCGGTAAAATCCGTTGGCTGATGATCCATTGGAACCTCACTATTACTTTGCAGGATTGGCAGAGGTAATTGGAAGCAGTAGGCTTTATCTGAGCTAGTGGCGGACTTAACGATCGGCAGACAGACAAATGGCGAGCAGGCCCCTGTGCCCTGCCCCACCCCTTCCCAGTCTCTCTCTGAGACACACGTTGCAGTCAGACCCGAAATTCAGCATATGGTCACAGTGCACTGTAATGGAGGCAATCAATCTATTAATGGGCTTTAAACGCCTGCCGTGCAGTGCACAATGCCCACTATTACTCTGTTAATCACTTCCCAGTTGTTCACTGTAGCTCGGTCCAGGGTGCTCTGACTGGGCAGTTTACTTCTCGCCCTATCCCCTCTCCGGAAACGCACGCTCCACTGCTCTAGCAAGCGTTTAATGTATTAGTTTTAGCAAGGGTGGAGTTAATCGTGGCGGTACTCCCTTTCTCCTGCGCACCTCCTCTTTTCTTGTTTCCGAATCTGACCAGCAGCTTGGATCCTGGTTTGTCGAGGAGCCAACTCTGGGGTTCCCATTTATTTGTAAGAAATGTGGGGATGACAAACTCTGGATCAGTTGGGCGCTGGTAGGGTATGATGGTCCAATGGTCGCTGTTGAGCGATTTGATCAATTATATGGTCCAGTCAGGTCATAGTCATTAATTTGTTTGGGTAGTTAGCACCAAAGAAAACATCATTGTACAAATGAATGACAAGTTTTTGACATGGTAAATCGCCACAGCCGACGCGCGTTTCAACCTAAGTCTTTTTCAAGACCAATTGAGTTAAGGGGTGGTCTTCAAAATGCTGTAGGCTGGTCCTCCCTTGGCTGATGATCCATTGGAACCTCACTATTACTTTGCAGGATTGGAAGCGGTAATATCCCCTGGCTGATGATCCATTGGAACCTCACTATTACTTTGCAGGATTGGAAGCGGTAATATCCGCTGGCTGATGATCCATTGGAACCTCACTATTACTTTGCAGGATTGGAAGCGGTAATATCCGTTGGCTGATGATCCATTGGAACCTCACTATTACTTTGCAGGATTGGCAGAGGTAATTGGAAGCAGTAGGCTTGATCTGAGCCAGTGGCGGACGTAACGGTCGGCAGACAGACAAATGGCGAGCGGGGCCCTGTGCCCTGCCCCACCCCTTCCCAGTCTCTCTCTGAGACACATGTTGCAGTCAGACCCGAAATTCAGCATATGGTCATGGTGCACTGTAATGGAGACAATCATTCTATTAATGGGCTTTAAACGCCTGCTGTGCAGTGCACAATGCCCACTATTACTCTGTTAATCACTTCCCAGTTGTTCACTGCAGCTCGGTCCAGGGTGCTCTGACTGGGCAGTTTACTTCTCGCCCTATCCCCTCTCCGGAAACGTACGCTCCACTGCTCTAGCAAGCGTTTAATGTATTAGTTTTAGCAAGGGTGGAGTTAATCGTGGCGGGACTCCCTTTCTCCTGCGCACCTCCTCTTTTCTTGTTTCTGAATCTGACCAGCAGCTTGGATCCTGGTTTGTCGAGGAGCCAACTCCGGGGTTCCCATTTATTTGTAAGAAATGTGGGGATGACAAACTCTGGATCAGTTGGGCGCTGATAGTGTATGATGGTCCAATGGTCGCTGTTGAGCGATTTGATCAATTATATGGTCCAGTCAGGTCATAGTCATTAATTTGTTTATTGTTGGGTAGTTAGCACCAAAGAAAACATCATTGTACAAATGAATGACAAGTTTTTGACATGGTAAATCGCTACACAGCCGACCCGCGTTTCAACCTAAGTCTTTTTCAAGGCCAATTGAGTTAAGGGGTGGTCTTCAAAATGCTGTAGGCTGGTCCTCCCAGATAAGGGGGCCAGGTGGGCTGCATAGGCGATCGTTGGCTGGGTCCGGCGAGTTCGTTGCGTGAGAGCCCATCCAACAGCGACCATTGGACCATCATACCCTACCAGCGCCCAACTGATCCAGAGTTTGCCATCCCCATATTTCGTTTAATGTATTATAGTTAAGAATGAATGCAGATTTAAGCAGACCTGAATTCTGCTTGTTGTAATATTAGTTCAGGGCTGGATGTCTGCGCTCGGGCCTTAAAAATCACAACTTAAAATAAAATGAATGAATCATGTCCCTAAAGTTCATCTTTGCGCAACTCTGCCCACTTTGGGGCCCCGCCCACTTGGGGGCCCTCTGTAATTTTTGCCCACGGGGCCCTTTGCTTTAAATCTGCCACTGATCTAAACCTGAGGAAGCATGAACTGATGCCAGGAAGGTGTTCGCTGTTCACCCTCCTTCTGCCTCCCAGATGTGCCCGCTTCTCTGGCTCCTGCTTGCACAAAAGCAACGTGTACAATCATAGAGGCAAAACTAGGAGTAGTAGAGCTCAGACCATCCGTTCTACCTCACGGATGTCGTTGTTGCTGCTTCTTCCCGCTCATCTCCCCCTTTTTCCCATCGCACCTCACCACGCCCATCTAGGTGTGGCAGTTGGTGCCCTTGGCCAGGATTGACAGATTCCTGTCAGAACAGCCATTCTACCTCATGGATGTCGTTGTTGCTGCTTCTTCCCACTCCTTTCCCCCTTTTTCCTGTCGCACCTCATCAAGCCCATCTGGGTGTGGCAGTTGGTGCCCTTGGCCAGGGTTGACAGATTCCTGTCAGAACAGCCATTCTACCTCATGGATGTTGTTGCTGCTTCCATAGCTCTCAACTCACATGCTTTTGGCGAGTGTCACCCGCCTTGTAAAGAGGTGATTCACCCGCCAAGCCTGCTGCCTGCCCATTCATTTCAATGGGCACTCACCCGCCAAAAACAAAATCGGGTGTTTTCACCCGCTTTTGTGACAGTAATAGTTGAGAGCTACGGCTGCTTCTTCCCGCTCCTCTCGCTCATTTTCCCGTCGCACCTCATCGAGCCCATCTGGGTGTGGCAGTTGGTGCCCTTGGCCAGGATTGACAGATTCCTGTCAGAACAGCCATTCTACCTCATGGATGTCGTTGTTGCTGCTTCTTCCCGCTCCTTTTCCCCTTTTTCCCGTCGCACCTCATCGAGCCCATCTGGGTGTGGCAGTTGGTGCCCTTGGCCAGGGTTGACAGATTCCTGTCAGAACAGCCATTCTACCTCATGGATGTCGTTGTTGCAGCTTCTTCCCGCTCCTTTCCCCCTTTTTCCCGTCGCACCTCATCGAGCCCATCTGGGTGTGGCAGTTGGTGCCCTTGGCCAGGGTTGACAGATTCCTGTCAGAACAGCCATTCTACCTCATGGATGTCGTTGTTGTGGCTTCTTCCCGCTCCTTTCCCCCTTTTTCCCGTCGCACCTCATCGAGCCCATCTGGGAGTGGCAGTTGGTGCCCTTGGCCAGGGTTGACAGATTCCTGTCAGAACAGCCATTCTACCTCATGGATGTCGTTGTTGCTGCTTCTTCCCGCTCCTTTCCCCATTTTTCCCGTCGCACCTCATCGAGCCCATCTGGGAGTGGCAGTTGGTGCCCTTGGCCAGGGTTGACAGATTCCTGTCAGAACAGCCATTCTACCTCATGGATGTCGTTGTTGCTGCTTCTTCCCGCTCCTTTCCCCATTTTTCCCGTCGCACCTCATCGAGCCCATCTGGGTGTGGCAGTTGGTGCCCTTGGCCAGGGTTGACAGATTCCTGTCAGAACAGCCCCTCCTGCGCGCGCTTCCGGCCTGTGCTCAGTGCCAGCCCTTCCCGCCCTTTTCCACCCCACACGCCAGCTTTGCGCACGGACCGCGTCTGCGCTCGTCAAGAGGGCGGGGTAGCGACCGGATCACCCAATGGGATTATTTGAAAGGGCGGGGCGCGTGCCTAAAGCTTGCTCAGAAGGAGGCCCCGCCTACAATATCTCCGCCTGGATATGCGCAAGGACGCTGAGAGGCAGGCACGAGCCGTGGATCGCCCAATCGGAAGGCCGAGCGCCGCGTGCGGGGGCGGATCCTGTTGCCGTGGCGACGCATGTGAGTCAGAGGCGCGCGCTGCCATATAAGGGTGGGCGGAGGCCCTCGGGTCTCAGGGCAGGAGCGAGAGCAGGGCAGGGCCAGAAGCAGCAGCAGCAGCAGTGACACCAGAGACATCAGAGACATCCATGGGGCACAGCGGCCGGGTCAATGCGGTCTGAGGTCTCTAGACGGTTTCTTTTGCTTCTTGAGTGGTACATGGCGCGTTGTGTGCAAGCAGGAGCCAGCACAGGGAGTCAATCTTTGTCTGGGAAGGAGGGAAGGCCCTGAATACCTTCCTGGCATCCCCTGCCACTCCTCAGAGCAAGCCCACGGGCTTCCAAAGAATAATCAGCCAAAGTGCAACCTCCATTGGCTTCAATGGGAGCACCACCCAATAGTCCCACCATGGCCTTCAATTGGGTCGCCTTAACAGCATTATACTTCATCCACCATTGAAACCCAACTACACACCATAGCTCTCAACTCACAAGCTTTTGACGGGGTCACCCGCCTAGTAATCAGCTGATTCACCTGCCAGTATCACCACACACCCATCCACTGCAATGGGCAATCAGCCCCCTAATAATAAAATCAGGTTTTTAACTCTCCCTGACGACCCTAAAGGTTGAGTACTATGCATAACTCTGAACTCACACGCTTTTGTCCGGGGTCACCCACCTAGTAATCAGCCGATTCACCTGCCATTATCTCCACACACCCATCTAAAACGGAGGATACAACCACTACATTCCCTTGCCCAATTAAAACAATCTGTTTTCCCCCCGCCCTGATGACACTAAAGGTTGAGCGCTATGCATACCTCTGAACTCACTCGCTTTTGACAGGAGTTCCTCACCTTGACATGACTTCCCCACCATGGAATCAATTCACCCACCAAACCCCTACACTTCAATGGGCTCTCACCCCCCCTCCCACAAAAACCAAAATCATCTCAGTTCAACCGCATAGGCACTCAATGGTTATGCCATATGCAACTATCTCACAAACACTGGGTTGCAGTGAACAGGAACTTGTGGATTGTTTTGAGCTAAACTTCAGAGCTTCAGATGTTCCCTTGCAATAATGTGGCATTTGGATATCCCACAATTAGGCGGACTGTAGCTGTTTAGGTTTGCTTTGCCTACACATGCGAAATCCCTTCAGCAAATATTAGCAACAAGAATGAATGTGTGTGTGATAGTATAATGTTTGCAAAAGTGTGGTAGGTAAACGAGATATGTGTACACTTTCAATTGGTGTATTTTTGTATCCCTCTTGCACCCTTTGGTTCAAACAATCCCTTAAAGTAATGCGTACAATTCTTGGAATATTATCTTGGTTTTTTCCCTTTTTTAATATAGTGGAGTTAACCCAGATCTTAATTGTGAAATATTGCGCAATCTGAGATTATACATAAATTAATATCCACAGTCCCGAAATCCACTGCTTTTTTCCCTTGCAAACTTTCATAAGAAGGTATTGACTTCAAAAAATCTTGACAGAATATTGATGACTCATTACAAAATAATCAACCACTAAGTATATATATCGTATTTCACTTTGTTCTCTTTTTAATAAAAACAGGGGTCGAAATTAGGATTTGTTGACCAGGAGCAAAATGCAGCTCCAGGGTATCAGGCATCACCCGTTAGGCAGGACTGGGGCAACCAGGAGCTAGTACATGGTGCATAGCAAATGTAAATTTTGCGTAAAATGCAAACTCTAACCTTTTGCCTATTTTTATGTTATTCAATATGCTTTAAATGTCCATTAACTATGTTCTTTATTCTCTTTTATACACATACCCAAACAGTTAATATTACATAGCAATGTTTGTATGGCACCATTTGCCTGGGGTGTTAGAAGTAGCTCTTGGTTTCAAGGTAACCAGGCTCTCTTTGGCTGTTACTGGGTGCTAAATAGCTTCTAAGCTTCTGGCTATTTCGAACCCTATAATTATTTATTTCTTATATAGTGCTACACACCCATAGGTCTCAGAGCGCTGAAATAACAGAAGACATTATCCCACAGAGTGGTGCTCAATTTATCAACCTTGGAGGGATAAAAGGCGAGTTGACCAAGCCGTGATTCGAACCTGCCACAGCAGGCTGCGCACAGATATCAGGGGCCAGCGCTTAAGTCACTGTGCTATCTGACCAGCTGGAATTTTGAAATTGTTTTAGTTTTTCTTACAAACATTTTAGTACTTTATTATATCACACCTTATCAGTACATTACAAGTCATACCCACATAAGCATTTATGATATGAAATTATATGATATGGCATTTATAACACACCTATACACAAGTGTTTCAAGGCGCGACAAGGCAAGGGAGGGCAAAAGAGGGAGGACAAAAAAGAAAAATACAAAAAATACAACAGCGGGAGGACAAAATAAGAAAAATACTAAAAATACAACAATCTTACTAGGCCTGGTGACATTGAGATCGCACAAGTGCAGGGGAGGGGAGAGGAGAGGGGAGAAGTGCCAGTGGAGGGGGTATGCGAGGATGGACAAGTGCAGGACAAGGAATCAACATAACAAGTAGTGCAGCCAACAGGTGGCAAGTGCGAGTGTGAGAAGCGCAGACAACAGGTGTCTAGAAGTGCAGGAAAGGGGACTGTAGGGTTACAGCTATAGACCACAAGTGCAGGGAGTGCCAGGAAGCAGTGCGGGTATGCAGCTGGACGGGCAGTGACCTGGGCCTGAATTCAGAGGGTAGCCAGGTGACCAGTGCAAGTGTCAGACAGGAGATCTGCAGGGGAGAGGAAGACAGAAAGCAGAAGCAAAGACAACGGTCGTGAGGTGCTTCCGGGACCAGAGATGGTTCTGCTCCAGGTTCAGACAGGCCGGGAGGCTGTTTCAGAGAGAGGCACCAGCCAAAGAAATAGAGATCTGCCCCCAACTCATTGCTTGGAGAAGCGACTGACCCTCAATGAGTTGGAGGTGGAGGAGCGAAGAGCTAGAGTAGGAAGGTATTTTTGTAGAGAGAGTTTGAAGGTATTGCAGTCCCAGCCCCCAGAAAGACTTGTGGACAATGCAGAGGGTCTTGAACTTGCCACTGGGAGCCAATGGAGAGTTTTCAGAGCTGGAGAGATACGATCCCTAGGCTTGAGGCCAAGGACAAGTCTTGCAGTCCTATTCTGGAAGAGTTGTAGAGGACAGAGAGTAGAGGCAGGTAGATTTAGGAAGAGGATGTTGCAGTAGTCCAGCCTAGAGAGAACCAGAGCTCTACAGACAGTGAGCTTCTGGGGGAAAGTGAGGAAAGGAAGAATACCTCTGAGGTGGTGCAGCTGGTAGTTTGACTTCTTAAAGACCTCAAAGATGTGAGTTGAGTGTGGAGTCGAAGATGACCCCAAGGTTCTTAGCCTCACAGGTGGGAGCAGAAAGAGGCCCCAGAGTGGGCAACCAGAGAGTGACAGGAAAGGAAGGTGCTGGTGAGCCAACAAGCAGGATCTCTGTCTTACTGGCATTAAGGCAGAGTTCATTGGCGGCATACCACTCATGGATTGCGGACAATCTGGGATGAGAGAGGGAGAAGAGGCGGCTGAGGGGAGCCTGAAAGCGAGCTGAGTGTCATACGCATAGTACTGAAAGTGGAGCAGAGAGCAGCTATGCGGTGGGTGAGAGGTGCCAGGTATTGGTTGATTTAAACCAAGATGTATTCTAAGAGACAACAGAGCAAGAGAGATAGTCCCGGGCAAAGTGAGAGAATGCTGGAGCATACAGGCATGGTGTCTCTCCCGCACTTTGTGCATTCTGCCTGACATAACCCGTTGAACGATTGCCCATTATCTTGTGTGCAAACCAGTCTTGTGCCTCATTTGACTGTTTTGCTCCCCCCAAACAATAAAGGCCTTGTCACCTCTTAGCTGTTCAAACTCCTCTTTCTTGCATCGGGCATCTTCCCTGCCTGTTTCAAAATAGCCATTGCATTTTGTATTTGTATTTTGTTATTAATATAGCGCTCTTTCCCCACTTGTGTGGCCTCAATACGCTTTTTCCTTAGTTGGAACGCCCTTGGTGACCGCAGTCCGAGTGGTTCGAGATTCTAGGGGATTAACTTAAATGTGTGTGTTCATGTTTGCCAATCTAAGACTTGGGTGGCTGGCAAGGCTTGACGAAGCAGCCCAGTAGAGGTCAGGGTTAGAGATAGATTGCAATTGTCAAGAGAGTCTATATGAGGCCAGCTATACCGGTTCATTTCGAGGGGTGGTCGCTGTATGCTAGTGGCAGCAGTGTTTGGGTACGTAAGGTGTTTGTCTGGACGGTTCTGTGTGGAAACTAGGTCGGATTTGCTTAGCCGTAGACATGTTCTATAGTGCATGGTTGTTTGGCCGTGCCTGCCGCCTGCGAGATTGCTTATAAGTCTGGGTCCAGAAATTGAGAGTCCTGTAGCGATGGGTCTAGGTTTCATACTGTTGCCGGTATCAGAGTATAATAGGCAGAGACGGAGTCCAAACCTAGATTAGAGGATCCTGTACAGTGGGGTAAAGGCCTATGTTACACAGTGCAAAAGGTGTAAACATATGGTGAACCCAGGTCGAGGCAACACCTAGATTTGGGGAATTCTGTAAAGGGGGAGAGGCCCGGGTGATTCGTCGTATAGTGAGTCAAGGAGGAGGCTGAACCTAAATTGGGAATCCTCTATGGTGGGCCGGCGACTCAGGTTTTGCGGTGCAGGAGGTCCCCATATATAACGAACAAGAGGAGGGAGCTACCCCTTGATTTGTGTGGTGGAGGGGGGGCCTAGGCGGGGCCAGTGGAGCTGCCGGCCCCGTTAACCCCCTACCGCCGCATTACGAGGTTTGCTTGCGGGACCCGGTAAGGACACCTGGTAAAACCAGGCGTACTTAGTGGGTCCTGCGAGCAGACCAGGATGCAAACAACGGGCCCGTTGTTTGCATCCTCCCCATTCCCATTGAGCCCAATGGGGGTTCTAATGGGAATGGGGGATGTACAGGGTCTGGGTTCCTGGAATGGGGAAATACCGGGCCCTCCAAGGTCGGAATGGCCTGGTATTTCCCCATTCCAGGAACCCGGACCCGGTACCCGGAATGGGGGTAGCCATGCCGCAAATAGTGGCATGGCTACTTCCAGGGTCCTAATGACCCCTATTGTATGGTAGATATCTATAATGTAACTGTCATCAATGGCTTGTTGTACCTATCTTGGGGAATAGGTTTATGGTGGGGGATTGAGGATTGCTAGTGTGGGGAGCTTCCCAGAGGATGCGTGCTGCGGGTTAACAGTGTCAGTGGACGGTTGATGATGTGTGTGTGCTGGCCAGGGCCACTTATCTCATTGTTAGTTGTCTCTCCAGTGGACTGGTGGGTGGGGATTTGGGGTGAGTGTGAAACGAGTGTGGCCACAATGAAAGTAGCTGACTTATTTCAGGTGCTTATGGGTTGGAAAGTTGTTGTGGGTGCGTTGATGGTGGATCAGGAAAGCCACAACGAAAGCTGCTGGTTCTGGTTGGCAGGTTCTGGTTGGCAGGCAGTGTTGTTGAGCGGTGTGTGGTAGTGTGGACCGCTGCGAGAGCTGCCGACCCCTGAGTTATGATCCAAAGCGGAGGAGTTTATTAGTGGAGTATTCAAGGGGTGCAGTGGCTTAGAGTATTGGGAAGAGCCAGGTTTTATGGGCCTTCCTGAATTTCATGTGGTTATCGATGTTGCAAATGTGTAAGGGGATGGAATTCCAGATAGTTGGTGCTTGGACAGAGAAGGAGGAGCCGCAAAGTCTTATGGAGTTATACAGTGGGATCAATAGGCAAAATGCATTGTGAGATCTGAGGTTCCTATTGGGTTGGTAAGGGACAATTTTGTCTTGTAGGAATTCAGGGCCAGTTTTGTGGATTGCACGATGGGTGATGCACGTGGCTTTGAAGGTGGTGCATCGAGCAATAGGCAGCCAGTGGAGGACTGTCAGGGTAGGGCTGATGTGTTCTCTGGCAGGAAGGTTAATGAGTAGGCGTGCTGCTGCATTTTGGATTCTTTGGAGTTTCTGTAGTTGGGATGCGGGGGCTCCTAGGTAGAGGCAGTTTGCGTAGTGCAGGTGAGAGAGGATGATGGAGTTGATAGCCGAGAAGCGGTGGGGATAGGTGAGGTAGGGGAAAATCTGCCTGAGGATGAGTGAAGTGAAAGAAACAGGTTTTGGATAAGCTGGTGGTGTGTTTGGTGAGGGATATCTCTGAGTCGAATTTGCATCCAAGGTTTTTGACCATGTTTGAAGGTACTGGTGCTTGTCCTAGTGATTTGGGCCAGGGGATTGGTTGGGGAATGAGGGATTTTTTTCCTGCAGAGTAGGATTTCGGTTTTCCCAGGGTTGAGGATGAGGTGGTTGGTCGTGATGCAGTGAGCGATATCAGAGAGGCACGATGATAGGTCCGGGCTGCCGGATCCTTCGGAATTTGGGATTTTGCGGATGATCTGGGTATCATTTGCATAGTTGTAGCATGTAAGGTTGTACGAACGGATGATTGCGGGGATGGGTTGTATGTAGAAATTGAAGATTAGCAGTGACGTGGATGCTCCTTGGGGAGCACCTTTGCAGACTGGACGTGATATGGAAGTGAATTGGTCGAGGTGCATGATTTGCGACCAGTTACAGATTAAGGAAGAGATCCACGATAGGGCGGTGCTTTTTTGATTCCTAGTGTTTGAAGTCTGTCTAGTTGAATCATGTGGTCAATGGTATCGAAGGCTGCTGACAGGTCGAGAAGGATGAGAACCGCACAGCCGTCTGTGTTCTTTTTAGGTCATCCCAGATGGAGACTAGGGATGCTTCTGTTCCCCTTATTGGTCTGAAACCTGATTGTGCTATATCTAGGATTTTATTGGATTCAGCAAATTGGCCAAGCTCTTTGTAGGCCGCACGGTCAGCTTGGTGATGAAACGTGTATTGGAGATAGTTCAGTAGTTTTGGGGAAGGAGTGGGTCAAGCGTAGTTTTTTTGAGAATGGGTTTGGTGTAGGATGTTTTTAAGGCTTTTGCGAAGGATCCTGCGGTGAGGGAGTGGTTAAGGATTGCGTGTGCTACTTTACCTGCACAATGTGGGTGGGCACGGGTCTTTCGGAGATCCTGACAGGCGGCTGGCCGCTAACAGTGACAGGAATTCTTTATGTGTGATTGGGGAGATAGAGTCGAAAGAAGTTTGAGATTGGGGTGGGGTTTGAGTGGTGTGCTGCGGGTGGGTGGGCGCTGGTGGTTTAATTTGGCGATGATGGCGTTGTGTCTTTCATTGGCGGCGCTGTCGAAGTGAAGCGAGAGGGTGTTGCATAAGGCTTGGGAGCTTGGGATGGTCAGGCGGGAACATGAAGGTGATTTGAATTCTGCTACGATTTTATGTAGTTTCTTACTTGGGTTGCAGGCATTTTGGAATCGGTTCCCATAGAATGATTTCTTACTTTTTCTGATTTCTGATCTGTAGGTTCTGGTTGTCCTTGCTAGGGCATTTTTGTTTTGGACTGAAGGGTTGGCTCCCCAGGTCTATTCCAGGCAGTGCTTGAGAGTTTTTCAGGGGTTTGAGATTGGGGGTGAACCAGCTCGGCGAAGGTCCACATCTCTGTGAGGTACGTTTTGACAGGGTGAGGGGTTGGAGGGCACTGGTAAGCCAAAATCGAAGGAGTCAATTGCCGGTGACCATTCCGCTAGGAGTGAGGTGAGGGAGTTGCGCAGTGAGAGTTCAAGATCAGGGGTGATTACCACTTTGTGCCATAAAGGGAAAGTTGGGCGGGCAGTTTGTGGAGGACGTCTTGGGTGTTGGCCGCTGACCACAGTGTTGAACGATATGGTGAAATAGAGTGCTGAGTGATCAGATCATGACAGTGGGCGCGGGGGTTGGGTGGATATGTTTGAGGTGCTGAAAATTGCATCCAGAGTGTGGCCTCTCGTGTGGGTGGGAGTGGATGTGTGATGTTTCAGATTGAGTGGGTCTAGACCAGAGGTCGCCAAACAGTCGATCGCGGGCGACTAGTAGCTCGCCTGAGCCTTTTCAGTCGCCCGCCTGAAGTTACCGAAAAATAAACATTTATCCTAAATTATATTATTTAATGGTGCGTTTTGCGTGTTCCGGATCCGAACCCTGGTCCTCCCAATTGCGGGCGGGGAGCTTGGCTGCTGTGCCACATGGAGCTGCTTGGAAATCCACTGACAAGTGTCAGTATCACGTTATGCTTCTGCAGTCCGCCTGTAGTACCACAGTTGGCCTTGTGCGCCCCCACGACAGTCTTGCTTAAGCAATCTGCTCTTGTTTGCCAGAGATGTTGGAGGGGCTGGGGCAGGATCAGGATCATTGTGACCACGCAATGTAAATATCACAGTAGCACTGCCACTCGCCTGGGAAATGTTCAAAATAATATTTAAAAAATGGTGCAATTTCTTTTATGTGGCTTCTTTCCAAATTCCACATTGTACATTTCCACTTTAAATCACTTCCATGACACAGGTACACCCACTCTTAGTACATTAAGCGATCCATAGACACGCTGTACAGTAGAAGCCTACCAGGGTAGCTCAGCAGGTTGACAGACCGATGCTGAGATGTTATATATTCAAAACTACAGGTTGTTAATTGTATGACTTTTTGAAATGCCTTATAAAAAAAAGTGCTATACAATGTGTTTGGCCAGGGTATGGGTTGGGCTGGTTGCTTGCTTATATTCAGGGCTGAGGTGGGGATATTTCTGCCCCTGTAGTGAAAATCAAAAGTTGGCACCCATGAACCCACAGTTTAATTTTCTAAAAACTGCTGTCAGCATAACAGAAGCATTTATTTGTGATCAACCAGTTTGACAAGCATTTAAAATCTTTATAAATATAACTTGTGCTAAAACACAGAGGGGCACACAAATAATAATGGTGTGTTATTTATATAGCGCCTTAATCCAAAGCGCTTTACAGAGCACATATTTACATGCAATATCACCCAACTGAAATTGGTACTCATTTATCGACCTCAGAAGGATGAAAGGATGAGTTGGCCTTGCTGGGACTTTAACCTACGACCTGCAGATCACGCTCAGATCGCAGCAGCGAGCGCTCAACCCGCTGAGCTATCATACCAGCAAATAACGGAGTATGTGTGGTGTCTGACAAAAAAAACATTTCAAAGAAAACTCGTGAACGCAAGCAGCATTTTTCAATTTGGAAATTGCTTTTTTTTTTATGGAAGTGTGAAATGCACATTTGGAAAACAATAGTGTGCCTAGCATGTAGAAAGCCTGCATAAAACGCAAAGGAAGGGGCACAAAAATTACAGGATATTTGTGTGGAAGTCCAACAAATATCTGTCTTTTTGAGGCAGCTACTAATAAATAATAATTCAACATAGAGGTTTTTGAAGTTCTTAATATATTTGTGAAGGGATTTGTTATTCCATCTGTTTAAAGAGGGGAACTAATGGAGCCAAAATAAAATTGGTAAAAATTCTGAGGTTTATAAATATCCCCACCCTGATATCGCCCGCTAGTAGCTCTCCACTGTTGGCCTCCACTACAAGTAGCTCTAGCTAACGTAAAGGTTGGAGACCCCTGGTCTAGACTGTCTGTAAGTGACCTGGTCATGGGGTTTGATGATGAGTCTCACCATATGTTGACATCTCCTAGGATAATGAGAGTTGGATGTTGGATGAGGTTGGCGGCCAGAGCTTCACCAAATGAGTCTGCAAAGTTTTTGTTATAGCCAGGGGGTCTATAGATGAGTAGGAAGCTGTGTGAGGTGACTGGTGCAAGTTGGAGTTTTACCAGGAGGGATTCGTACTCTGTGGTGCTGGTGGAGATGTCCATGGTTAATAATTTAAATTGGTCTTTTTGTAATATTGCCAGCCCACCTCCCATATGGGATCTGTTGCGAAAGTGAGAGTGTAACCAGGTGGGAAGTTGTGCGCGAGGGGTTGGTAGTCATCCGAGAAACAGGTCTCAGTAATGAAGACGATGTGTGGCTTTTCTTCTGTGATGAGGTCGTAGATGTGGAGTTTGTTTTTGGAAACTGACCTGGCGTTGATGAGGGTGCAGGATATTTGGAGGAACGCCTTTGTGGGTCGAGGGAGGGTGATGTTTGGGGGAAGGGAGGGGTCTGATGTAGGGAAAGGCAGTGAGGGGCGATTGGAAGGGGGGGAGATGGAGTGTGAGGATGAGGGGGTAGTTGGAGTGGGTGGACAGGGGAAGGAGGGGAAGAGAGTTGGGACTGGGTTGGGTGCGGGCGGTGAAGTTTTGCTCCTATATTGAGGTGGAGGTGGTTGAGAACTGTGTGGGAGATGCTGGGGGGGCATAGGTGTCTGGGGTCTCCTCCTTTCCTTGCATTGTGTGCAGTCATGGGAGTGTGCGAGAAGGTGGGTGGTTCTCTGGTAAGTGGAGTGTTGGCCAGAGCTTGTCTTGCTGCGCTAAGTGAGGGGAAGTGGGAGATGGGAGTTGTCTGTAGTTGGTTGTGGGGAATGTTAGTGGGCTGTGTCAGGGATTGTGTGTTCTGTGGGTGGGAGCTATCTGATCCTTCCCTCCATCTTGCTGCTCTTAATTGTGCAGAGCGGGATCTACCAGTAGGGGAGAGGGTGACAGTTTGAAGCGGGAGGGTAAGGTTGGTACGGGGGAAAGGAGGGGAGTGAGGGATGCCAGTTGGATGTGTGCTGTGGGAAGGTGGTGGGCTGTGTAGTAGTGAAGGTATAGAGCAAATGCCGTGGGTCTCAATGGGGCTAGGGTTGCACCAGGGAGCTGCATGCTTGTGCCAAGTGAATGACATGGTGCCTCGATGACTGTTACGGATGGAGGCCTAAACTTCACGAAATGGGTTGAGTGCAAGGAAGAACAGGACTACCTTTTGTGTATGAACACCACCTACCTAGCAATGCAGTTTGTGTACAGGAATAAACACAGCTACCCACCAAGCAGTTTGTGTAGAGGATTAAACACAGTTAGATTTCAGAGTCCCATATAGTGGGAGGGAGGCCAAACACCTAACAGTGCAATTTGTGTACAGGACTAAAACACAACTTCCTAGCAAATCAATTTGATATCCCAGGCTAAGTACAACTGTCCCTCAGTGCAATTTGTGTACAAGACTAAGCACAGATAACTAACAATGCAGTTTGTGTATAAGACTGACCACAGCTAGACCCACGGGTCCCGCAGCAGTGGGGGAGAGGCCACACCCAGAAATGCAATTTGTGTACAAGGCTTGTGTACAGGGCTAAGCACAACTAGCCAGCAATGCAGATTGTGTACAAGACTAAACACTGCCAGATCTGAAATCCTGTACATTGGGAGAGAGTCCCACTCCCAACAATGCAATTTGTGTACAAGACCAAACACAGCTAATAAACTATGCAACCTGTGCACAAGACTAAACAGCTGCCTACAATGCAGTTTGTGTACAAGACCAAACACAGCCAGATCTGGGAATCCCGTACAGTGATAGAGATGCCTAAACCCAACAATGCAATTTGTGTAGAAGGCTTGTGTACAAGGCTAAGTACAACTAGCCAGCAATGCAATTAGTGTACAAGACTGAAACAAGCTACCTAACAATGCAGATTGTGTACAAGACTAAACGCAGCCAGATCTGGAATCCTGTACAGTTGGAGAGAGTCCCACTCCAAACAAAGCAATTCATGTACAAGACTAAACACTGCACCTCAACAATGCACTTTGTGTATAAGACCAAACACAGCTAATCAACTATCCAACCTGTGCACAAGACTAAACAGCTGCCCACAATGCAGTTTGTGTACAAGACCAAACACAGCCAGATCTGGGAATCCCGTACAGTGGTAGAGAGGCCTAAACCCAACAATACAATTTGTGTACAAGACTAAACACAGCGACCTAACAATGCAGTTTGTGTATAAGTCTAAAAACAGCTAGATTTGAGAATCCTGCATAGTGGGAGAGAGGCCTACTCCTGACAATCGGGAGAAGAAATGAACAATGACTAAAAATGTCACAGTATTGTAATAGAGCAACAATGTCCTAGCTGTCCCTGACGGAAGAACACCCTGTCCCTGACAGGAGTGCCTGGCCCTAGATGGTGTGTGGTGCACCGCCTATCTAACAGGGATAGTGGAAGAGAAAACTGTCCCTAATCTCTACCAATGGAAAGTGCCAACTACTGTTAGAGTTAAAAAAAACTCGAGAAACAACCAATCGGCTATTATGACTCAAACAGGACTGCATTTTAGATCCTGTCGGTAATAGCTGACTGACTGGAGGAGAACAGTGTATACTTGTGACCCTGGGACTATTTTAAATGATTTATTCACCCACAGGTATCAACTATGCCAAAACACAATTGGTTGTACTTGAAAATATCTTAAAACCAAATGCCCATGAAAATGGACCAGTAAAAAGTGCTCATAAGCAGTGAGTACAGTTATAATTAGAATATGTTGTATCCCTTTTACTTATATGGGATATCAAAGTGATCATGAGACCCCTCATAATCTGTTGGTCGACCGGTTTCAATGGTATTCAAGATTCAACCATCTTCTTCGGGACCGTTGTTTTAAAGTGTCGTGGTTCACATTCCAAGTCACTGGGCCTCATTACACGGACGGCGGTAAGGGTTAACGGTCACCGTTAATGGCAACGGTGACCGTTAACCCTTACCGCCGTACTACGAGGTCCCTTTGCGGGTTGGAGGATTTAACGCCTGCTTCTTGCAGGCGTTAATATCCAACCCGCTAAGGGACCTCGGAGCTAATTACGGCACCGCAAAATTGCGGTGCCGTAATTAGCGCCTTCCCCATTTCCATGGAGCCCTATGGGGCAGAAATGGGAATGGGGAAGGGCAATGGCGGAAAGGGGATTTACCGCCCCTCCAACCTTGGAATGGGGCGGTAAATCCCCTTTCCGCCAAGGCGGTGCCGGTATTTTACCGGCATGGACCAAGGTGCTAATAGCACCTTGGTCCACCGCCTACCGTGTAATGAGGCCCACTGTATTGTACAGGTAGATGAGCGTCTCCGTCTGCTGACGGTATTGGATGGTCAATGTGGAGAGGAGAGCAGCGTGGTTTCAGGGCGAGCCTCCTGCGATTTATTTTCTGCAGGCGTCCCGTGTCACTTTTCGTGTTGCTGCGGTTGCTTGATAGCAGCAAGTGAAACTAGGCACAGGCTGAAGATGTCAAGTAAGCTGCACACAGAGAATGGACTGGTGCTACACAGGTTGGTGGTGAAGGAGAACTGAAATCAGACAGCGGGCAAGACTTATCCCCAGTATCCAGATAATCAGGGGCTCGAGTCTGACTATGAAGTAACAGGAACACTTTCTTGTCCATCAGGACCTGGGGTGGCTCTGACAGCAGAACCACAGATCGTTCTGGCACTTCCTGCCTCCCAACCCACATTGGAGGCTTAGCATACCACTGCCAGCGTAGGTGAGTGCTTCCCTTGCTGTGTGCTCGAGAATAGCATAAACATGGCGAAGTCTACCGGCTCAGGATGAAAATAAAGAACTCTGAATGGTGTTTGCTCTGCATTTTGGATCTGGGAGATGAATGGAAAGAAGCAACATGCTGCTGAGCTTGGGAAAGGCTTGATTATGGAAGTGCCCCAGCATGTGCACGACAAGGTGGCCCACCAAGTCATATTCAAGCTGGGTAATGTAGTTCCTGCACGCAAGGCACCTCAATTCCCATGGACAATCTTGCTGTCCCAGTGCACATAGGCATTCAAATGTCATGCTATGAACAGGAAGATACAGGTTTTCAAATGCCACTGCATACCAGTGAGGAGTATTACGTCCCTGCAAACAAAGCAGAAAACTCCTGAGTGTCAACTGACAACTACTTAATGGGCCTCATTATAAGTATGGCAGTAAGGCAACAACAGTGCCGTAGTGCTACCGGCAACATTGCTACCATACCGCCATACTCTGAGCTGTGCTCATGGGTGTCTGTCAGCCTGCCACGTCTGACCTGGCAGGCAGAGCGGCACCCGCGAGCACAGCAAGTCGGATGCACCGGCACCGTTATTAACGGTGCCGGTGCATCCGACGTCCCCATTCCCATTGAGCCCTATCTGGCTAAAATGGGAATGGGGATGTACCGGGCCCGCATCCGCGAAAGGGCAATTACTGGGTCTGGCTGGGCCAGAATAGCCCGGTAATTGCCCATTCACGGGTGCCGGACCGGATGCGTTTACCTCCGACCTCGTAATGAGGCCCAATGTTTTTGCAACAGCTTATACTTTCTGACTCTCACTATCCTCGAATTCCACTCAAACATCTGGTGAGGAGAATGCAAGCCGTAAAGACGGCAAAAGGATGGCAAGAAAGAAGTTTGAAAGATTGAGTTATGTTCTGGGCAGTATTCATGAATCCTCCAGTCTTGGTGAGCATGTGAGAAATTAAGAAGAAATGTTTATTGGTGCTGGCAATACTCCTTCTGTCTCGTGAAAGCTCTCTACTACAACACTGCCACAACAAGGCCCTATCAACATCCAGAGGCATTCCTGCCAGGGAAGGGAAGCTTGGCCCCACCAGGACCACAGCCTCATCAAGTGCATTGACTCCTGCCTTGGGGAGAGTAAGTGGACATCTCCTGCTAGAGGAAGGAGAGGCTGAGGCGGCCTCCTGCTGTCGTGGGAAGACCACCAGGTCAGAAAGATAACCGCAAGACCCCCTGCCTGGGGGAATTTGGCCCAGACACCCTGCCACCACTGTCTTGCTGCCCCACTCCCTGCCGCCACAAGGATGTGACTCCTGCCTGGGGAGCCTGGTTGCTGCAGGGTGCTGCCTCTCCAAAGCTGGCCTACCATCATGCCGGTACTGACCTTGGCGCCACCCTCCACTGAGAAGGTGCTTGTGCGGCCTAGAAGGGGGGGTGAGTAACATGCTGCCACTCCATGCCCTGTCAGCATACAGAGACATTCCCGCCTGGCGGAACCTGAATGTGGTGCAGCCTAGACGCCCTGCTATCCATTTTTCGCTGCCTGCCCTAACATCAAGTGACTAAGCCGATGTGGCCCCAGGTGCCCCGGGTGTGGCTTTGCCGGCCCCTGAACTATGCTATTGACTGTTCTGAACTAATACGAGTGCAAGTTTGAACTGTTTCTGCATCCCCGCAAATGCTTAAAGAGGACTCAGTAAACATGTATTTTGATGCTGTGAGAGCCTGCATGTCATTTATATGCTTAAAGTGGTCTCAGTAAGGATATGTATGTGAAGCTGTGCTCCTGCAGATTGCGATTTGACCCCATGACCGGGTTGCGTGCGACAATATTCCATATCTAGAACTTTGTATGGCGACCTCAAGCCAGGCGACTCAGGGAGCTGGTTTCCTAGCCAAGCCAGCAAGAGAAAAATACATTTCCCATAGTGCTCTTCAAGAACAAGCATAACCGGGACCGGAGTAGTGGAATTAAGCAATGTGGAGACTGGAAACCTGCCAAAATGAAGTCAGCGAAGACATCAAGAAACCTGTCTCAGTGCGCAAACATGGAATTTGTACAGGCAAATCACCCTTACATGGACTGCATCTCCCACAATGTCCATCTCGCCCAACCAGAAAGCCTGAAATGAATCAGGGAAATGAAAGTATCCCTTCAAGTAAATTCTCAAAAGTGCTCGTTATTAAATGTTAGTTTTGTTTCCTTTAAGCTCTCCCTATCAAGTGGTCATTCAGTGCCCAGGCGAAGAGCTGCTCCCACGCTACTCTAAGTGATGGGTCTCTTAGGACCGGCAAGTATGGGCGGAGGTGGGGCATGTAATATTCTATGGCCAGGAGGAAGGCTGTGTAGTATACACGTACCCTTCTCCTTTTTAAGTATGTTGGCCTCTTTATTTCGTATACAAATTGGTGTGACAATTCTTCTGGGTAGTTATCGTCTGGCAGCACCATCTACACCTGCACACTGAACTTGTTAATTAGCTTTTCTTAACAATACAATATTACGCAGTTCCTGTATGTGCGAGAGAAAAAGAGAACATTCACGTGTTTACATGTGTATTGGTGCAAGCAATGTCCTTCAATTTTAGTTACAACTGTACTTAGCAGTCAATGGGGGGGGGGTTTGCGCTCAGATGGCGGAAGTATTTTTACTCTTTGAGCGAGTGATCATGGGGTGGGCAGTATGGGGGTCACCCCCTTCTTCGTCAGTTATTGTCTCCGAGGGAACAATTGGGTCGTTGTCTGTGGTGGAACTTTCTTCCGCTGTCGGCGATGTTGTTGCTGTTCTTCCAATGGACCTGTCGTTGGCGCTGGGACGGGTCTGCAGTTTGTAGATCTTTACGTCATGTAGGTGGTTCCAGGCACGCTTATCCTTTAGTTTTACTGCTCTTGTTGATACGTCCTCTACCAGATGGGGGCCAGTGAACCTCTTCTCGTGCCACCTTCTATTGAAATTGCGAAGTAGTACGTGGTCACCTTTGGCAAGTTTGCACGAGTTCTCCTTTCCCAATTCCGTACTTTCGTCTTTTTCTTGATTGCTGGTAGACCCGCCCCGTGTGCGCTCGAGCTGTTGAGACACAAACACAACACTAGTAATCAAAGAAGACACATATTGATACATTTCATCTCCTAACACATTCGCTGAACTTTCGTTATCGGTGAATGCCCTTGACGTTGGTGTTAGGGGAAGGCGCATTTGACGTCCAGTAACCACTTCGTGAGGGGTGAGGTGGTGGTCGGACCCTGGCCTGTTTCTAAGTTCAAACAATGCTAACGGAAGGCAATACAACCAACTTTTCTTTGTTGTTTGTTGTATTTTAGCAATTGCCTCCTTCAATAGGCCATTCAGGCGTTCACATACACCATTAGCCTGTGGGTGGTATGCACATGCAAATTTGTGTTTAATGTTCAGCAGGGATGTAATATGCTGGAACATTTCATTTGCGAAATGGGGGCCGTTGTCTGATCTTAACACCTCGCACACTCCCCACCTGGGGAAGACCTCCCTTACTATGAATTTGGCTGCTCTAAACGCATCAGGGTGTGAACAGGGCCCTGCTTCAATCCACCTAGAAAATGGACATACTACTACAATCATATACCTATTGCCTTGACAGATGTTGATCATATCAACATAGTCAATGTGAAGGTGCCGAAAAGGTCCTTCTGGCCGGGGTATTGTACCTCTTATCACTTTTAGAGTATGACCGGCCGTAAACTGTTGACATGTGAGGCAATTGCTGATAAAATTTGACACATGGGAGGTTAACTCGGGACAAAACCAATCTTCTCTAATTCGTGCTGCAATTATTTCCTTGCCTGTATGGGCAGGGTGATGTAATTGGCTTAAGGCGGTATTTAACAGTGCCAACGGTATTACAACCTTCCCAGTGCCACCCTGGCGCCATAGTGCGTCGGTTGGTGACATTGTGCATCCTCTTTTCACCCATACTTCTTTTTCGGCCATTGGTGCAGCCGCTTGTAGCTCCATAATCTGTGTGGCTGGGAGATGGGTGTACCCTTCTCTTATTAACATCTCCCTCGCTATTCCCCTCCCTCTCCCTCTCTGTGAGTCTGTGGGGTTCCATATCTCACCAAAATATGCAGCATATTTCGCATGTGCGTCTGCTGCTGCATTTCCTTTTGAAACGTAGTCTTCTCCATTGGTGTGTGCGGTGCATTTTACTAGGGCTAGTTCTTGGGGGTCGTTTATTACTTCAATTAGTTCAGCCAACAAGAGGGCATGTTGTACTGGAGTGCCATCAGCTCTCCTAAACCCTCTCCTTCTCCATTTTGATAGCCCTGAGTGGACAGTGGATGTAACATATGCACTGTCGGAATATATAGTTACTCTTTTATTAAAACTTTCCTTTAATGCCAATATTAGTGCAACGAGTTCCGCCGCTTGAGCAGAGTAATGCTGTGGTAATTGTACACACTTCATAGCCACACACACCGGCGCCTCCATCATTTTTACTACTGCTGCCCCAGTCCTTCGTATCCCATCTCCTTGATCAATAGTTGATGACCCATCAATAAACAAAAGCTCACCTCCCTCTAGTGCGTTTTCTTCAACTTTCCTAGTACATGAGTATATTTCAGTTACTTGGGTGCAGTCGTGGGCGTAATCTCCCTCTTCAATTACTTCTGCTAGGAACCTTGCAGGGTTAACCGTGCTACATCTAACAATTGCCAGTTCAGCTTTAGACAAAATAATCTCATAACCTGATGCCCTCTGTGTCGTTAATGTGGACTTAGGTTTATTCAATATCGCAAATAGTGCATGTTCCACAAATAGTGTAGTTGGACACCCCATAGTTATTGCTGATGCTTTTTCTACTGCAAAAGCAGCTGCAGCAAGACCTTGTTCACAAGAGAAGTGGCCTAACATTATAGGGTCTAAGTGACCGCTGTAAAATGCTACTGGTTTATAGCCCATGCTAGTTTTTTGGGCCAATACTGCTTTCATCACTGCTGAGTCGCAATGTGAAAATATAAAGAAGCGCCGCTCATAGTCTGGGGATGCAAGTACTGGAGCAGTTGATATCGCGTCTTTTAATTCGTCAAATGCCTCCCTCATTTCCATAGTCCATCCCAACTTTTTCTCCCCTTTATTTGCTTCCTTCAAACCCTCAAGCAGGGGTCCTATGTATGAGCTGTAATCAAATCCACCTCAACGTTACCCAAATCCATCTGTATTACTCTATTGAAAATTGAGGGTGATTCACAATACCCCTGTGGTAATCTGGTATGTTTCCACTTTGTATTTCGGTAAGTGAAGCTTGTCAAATCTTGTGAGTCTGGGTGTAATGGTATTGAGAAGAAAGCATTTTTAAGGTCAATCACTGTAAATCGTGATGCTTCTGCTGGAATGCCACACAATATTGTGGCTGGGTTTGCTGTTACTGGATACTCTGCTTCTACTATGTTGTTCAAGGGTCTGAGGTCCTGTATGAAGCGCCAAGACCCCCCTTTAGCCTTGCGCACCGGGTACACAGCTGTGTTACATGGTGATTCTGAGGGGACCAATATGCCATTGTTTATAAGGGCCGTTATGGTTTCATATATGCCCTCATCTGCCTCTTTTGACAATGGGTACTGTTTAACTCTTGGTAGTATGGCACCTTTTTTCAATTTTATCCTTACACCCCCTATGCTTTTTATGCATCCCACGTCATAAGGGCTAATAGTCCATAATGATTTGGGCACCTTTGACATATCCTCCTTAAAAAATGGGACTGGGGTGCCTGCGGGTGCCTCAAGTGCCATTGCAATTTTCTGTGCTACTTGTTTGTGAGCCACTCTTAGCCACATTTCTACACTCATCATGAACACCATTTCATTTTCTTCCTTTTCTTCTGAGAACAGCTCTTCATCTGACACCTGGGTCAGCCTACATCCTTCTGCTAGTGCTATCACCGCCCTCCATGCTCTCCCTTCTTTATCTTGGGCGTGCACAGCAACATAATCAGCTGTTGCAATAATGCTCTCAATGTCCACTACAAACACCTTCCCTTCTAGTTCATTAACTGGTGTTTCTGGTCGGAATAGATAGGCTGCTGGTCTCCTCCATATTTTCCCTTCTATCCCTGGCATCCATGCAAATGCCATGTCAGTGCCATATTGGAATATCTCGCCATCTACTGGCTCCGCCCTAATCGCTGTCTGTCCACAGTATGCTTGCAAAATCTGTCGTGCTGCGATCATGTTAATCCCTGGAGTAGAGCAAATTATGCCATCCTCTGTAAAGGAGATCGTCATGTTCAACCTGTTCATTATGTCCCTCCCCAGTATATTTACTGGTGAGGCACTATAATACAAGAGTGGAACTGACAGATCATAATCTCCAATAGATAAGGGAACATTATCAGTAAATGGAACCAACCCTTTAGCCCCAGAAAATCCTTGGGTGTTCATGGCTTCGCCTGACATCTTAAATTTACCTTCCCTTATGCAAGACCGGGTTGCCCCGGTGTCAACAAGAAATGATAATTTTTTGTCACCTATCGTTACCTCTATGCGTGGTTCCTCCGCACTATTAGGTGTTACTGACAGGATGGGACACACCAAGGCCGTCTGTGGGCTGGCCTATTGGGGGTACAATGATTGGCCATTCCCTGTGTAAGGGTTGTGTCCCAACACCGTCACCCCACCCAATTGTGTTCGTTCATTTTGGGGTGGTGGTTGTATTAACGCTACTTGTTGTTGTGGCGGTGGCAGGTACTGTGTTATTTGTTGTTGTGGCAGTGAATAGGTTTGTGGCTGTTGTGTTGTTTGTTGTTGTGGGTCACTCCCTTTTTGTGACGTCTGCTGTTGTTGTATGCCCTGCTGTTCTTGTAATGTCCTAGGTTGTGCTTGTTCATTCCATGCTGGTGTTCCTGGCCTGACCCTACATGTACGTGACATGTGTCCTAATAGTCCGCAGCTCCAACACACGGGTGGTTCCCTGTTTTGCCATGGGAAGCTCCCTGTGTTGTCCTGGTATACGGGTTGCCCTGTGGGGTAGTTATTTCTTAGTCCCCCAGCCTGTTGTTGGGTATTATATCCATATCCTCTCCCCCTCATAAACCCTCCTCTCCCTCTGTTATAACTATAATACCCAGTTCCTTGCATTGGGTACCCTCCTCCCATGTTTGGTGCGTGTAATTGCAGAGGCGGCACTTGCTGTATTACACCTTGTGGAGGCGTTATTTGTGCGGGATCTTGTGCAGCCACTACTTGCGTTGGGCTTTGGGCCATTGGTGTGGGCGTAGTTATTAGTGCCCCTTCCATTGTGTATTTAGTAAGTTTTTTCTGTACTAATTTGGCCTCTTCTGTTTTCCTATCCTCTTCCTTTTGTTTCATTTTTCCTTGCCATGTTCTGCAGTGATGTACTATAGTCAGTTGTATTTCTGGCCATGGTTTTGCTTCCATCCCCACTACTTTCTTTAGTTGTTTTTGAACTCCTTCTGGGAGCCCTTGTACTAGTATATGATAAAATATGGCTGGTGTTTTGTCCCATTGTTCTCTAGTTTCCATGCGCCACTTCTCTTGAACATCCTGGATATAATCAACAGGGCCCTCATTTTCACCCATCTTACGGGAAGTAATGGCTCCTATGTCTGATGTGTCTGGGTACTGCACTCTCAGTGCCTGCCATAGCGCATGTCTGCAGTTTGCAAATGGTGCCCCATCATGCGATGTGTTCGTTATTGTTACCCCATGGAATCCCGCTCTTTTCCAAATGTCATCCGCTCTATCCCCTAATATTGATATTAACAGGCCCTTCACATCTCCTACTGCTAGTTTCTGTCCTGCGGTGTGTTTTTCCATTTCATATATCCACTTACCCGCACCTCCACTTAGTGATGGGAGCCTACATTTTATATTTTCCTTATCCGTATGTTTCCAAGGTACATACTGTGGTCTAACCCCTCCTCTCTCCAGCAGTGGCATTAAATTCTGTCTTGTGTCACCCTTTACGCTCCATAATGTTGAGTCTTCACACCCCTCCTCTTCCCCCATTTCTTTTACTACTTCAAATTCTTCCTTACTACCTCTGCTCCTACCTCCCTCTTCTTCCTTTCCCCTTTTTTCATCATTTCCTGTGTTCAATATGGGTATGTTTATTTGTCTGTCTTGCCTGCGACTAGGGAGGTCCCTAAGCCGACATGCATAAGGTGTAAATTCATTCATGAAGGGCGCGAGCTTTATTCTGTGCAGAGAGCGCGCGGTAGTTGAACATGTAGGGCGTGACGTGGGAGGGTGCGATGGTGATGTGGGTGGCGTGGTTTCATTGGTTTGTGTTTCCCCTATTCTTTTCACTTCCTCCTTACTTCTCTCCAGCTCCTCCCATCTTCTACTCATCCAGGGCGAATCTATGTTTGTTCTAGTAAGGTATAGTTTATCTAAGCTTTCCCTTTCACTCTTCCTTCCATCCTTCTCCACTCCTCCTTCCTCCTCACTGCAAAAATCATTCATAAATGGCACCCCCCACTCTGCCTTTTTTCCTTTTATTGTTACTGTTTTTAAGTCTATTAGGTCTCTTTCTCCCTTTCCGTTGTTACCAACTGTTCCCCTTTGTGCTGATGTTGTTGCTACCTCTCTACTTTTATATACATCTCCCCATCTTTCACTCTCCCAACCCCTCTCTTCTCTTCCTCCTTCACTCCTCTCCTCCATTTCCCTACTATTTTCCTCCCTTTTCCTTTTCAACTCCTCCATTACTTCGTTGCTCATCTGTTCCAATATCCTTTCATCCTCTTTCTTCCTTTCCCATTTCACCCTTTCTCTTTCTACTATACTCTCTATTACCTTCCCCTCTTCATATTTCTTAGTTGCCTCTGATATTATCCTCCTCCTCCATATTTCCATTTCTTTTTCCTTTTCTTCTTCTTCCTTCTTCTTCTCTCTCAGCACTACTCTTGATACCCTATCTGCTGCTCCTTTTACCCTTTCAGCTTCTCTCTTTTGTTCCTCACTTCGTTCCCTTAATTTTTCCAATTCGTCCTTACCTTCTTTCCTTTTCCTCACTCTCTCTCTTTCCTCCCGCTCAAGTTGTTTGATCAGTTCATTCTGCTCATCCCTTAGTTCTGCTAATCTTTCCTCCAAAATCTCTTCCTTCTGCCGTAGTAGCTCCTCTCCCCTCATTTCACTCTCTCTGGCACTATCCTCGTTTGTTCTCCTTACCGCCTCCCTTCCTTCTCCAGTTAGTGAGCCTCGTAATTTCAACAATATCTGTGCAGCTATCCACTCATCGTTTCCTATCTCTGCAGTCTGCTCTTCTCTAATCCTCCTGTCCCCCATTGGTATCTTCCCATGAGCCACATATGGTGGAGGGCTGTATGCCGGGTTTGAGTATCCTTCAGCCGCCCTTAACTGTCCTGCTATTTCTCCTAATTCTCTTAAAGGGTACAACCCTCCTCCCTCTGTTTTCACTCCCGGTGTTATGGGTATCCCATTGCTCGGTTCCTTTTTTATGTCGTCTGATTTATCAATCTTTTCTCCTCCCTGTCTTTCGTTCCCCGTATTCTTTGTGCTTTCGCACTCCTTTTCCCCACCCGTTCCTTCTTTCTTAATCTCCTTTTCTTCCGGTGTTTCCCCCATAGTGAACATTCCATTTGGTCCTGGTCGAGACCCCTGGAACATCCTCCATAAGTTAAACACCTCCACATGGTTTGCCAACTTCTTCCCCTTGTATGTATTGTGCAGATGGTTCAGTAGTGAATGTTGGGCATATGGATCGAAACTACCATTAGGCGGCCATGGTGTTAACATTTTGTTATCTGTCCCCTGGGTCCACTCTATGCTGTACTTAATTAACTTCTCCCTATGTGGTGGCAGTGTGGTGCATATGTGCTGTAGTGGGGTAGTGAGGGTGTTCCCCCACCCTCCCGACCCTCTCCCGTATGACATAAATTCACTCCCCTTGTTACCCTTCCCCTTACTAGCAGTTTACGATATACAACCTTGTATTGCTTACCTCGCCCCGCAAGTGTGGGGACTTTCGACACTCCTTTTGACAAATTATGCAATAATAATAAATATGATGTTATATTATATTCCTTCCCCTACGGCCCCCTGCGGCCGAAGCGCACGCAGCCCCCTGCGGCTGCGTACCCCTTACGATGATCTTATACAGTCGTCCTGTTTCTCCGTTCTCCTCCCCCCGTTTACACTTGCCGTGGCCGGCGTTCTCCGTGCGCAGCCACGCCCCTTTCCCCTTTTTTTTTTTCGATCCACTGGTTTATAGTTTATCTCCGTACCAGCTCCTTTATCATGCTTCTCTTCCCCACCACTCTCAAACCCAAAATTCCTTGTGCTCGCGATATCCTATTAAATCCCTACTGGTGACGTCACCGATTTCTTCGAGCTACTGGTATATTCTTGTTATGTTTTTTAAGTTCAAAATACACTTGCAATCTACCCCGCTAACCCTACAGCTGTCTTCCTGTCTCTCCTGGAACAAGGTAATCTCATCAATAATATAACCGGACTGCGCACGCTGCGTCGCCTCGCGTGTGATACGCCCCTCAACAGGAGGGCTTAACCAGCCAATTATCTTCCGTTTTGGGCAACTATGTAACTAGCTACCGCCCACAGGGAAACGTCATCTACCTATCGAGTTTCTTGCTCGAACAATAGGGAACCTCATCTACTCATTGATCAATAAATGTCAAGTCGTAGGAAACCACACACACCCACCCTCACACTTAGTCGCAATTTAGACCATCAGGGTCTTACGAGCGGCTGCACGTGATGTTTTCGTGCCCCGCCCCCCTCTTTCGCGTAACGTTAGCTGACTGTTACGAGCGGCTGCACGTGATGTTTTCGTGCCCCGCCCCCCTCTTTCGCGTAACGTTAGCCGACTGTTCTCGCACTCGTTTTCCTACCATTCATTCCATTAGCAACACTCAGTTAAACCTTCGCCGCACATCTCTACAATACCTCCCTTATTTACTTCCTCCCCCTCCCTCACAATTTCGCATTGCTTGTTGTGCGTGTCATGCTCACCAAGTTCTCTCGATGCAGGGCCACTCGACTGCGTGCACCCTCCAAGCGGCTCGCCACCTCCCCTCGTCTGGACCACGTCTGGACACTCGCCGACCGCGGGCGGGATACTTCTCAACCGGCTCCCGAGGGCCAATATCCGGATTGCGCTGTCCGGTCTTCTCGCGGCTCCGCGATGGTCCTGTAGTCCTCAGAAGGGGGCAACGGCAGAGGGGGCCGCGCCGCCGGGCCTCCTCGCAACGGGAGTGCCTGGAAAAACTAAAAATAAAAGTTGATCTTAAACAGATCTCAGCAGTGCCTCCAACTTGTCGGGGGGAAATTCTGCCGGGGTCGGCCGGGCCGTCCGCAGACCTCCGGGCAGGGAGGCCCCAACTCCTCCCGTATATCCCAGATGAGATAGAGTATGAGACACACACAAGGAGCAAGGCGACTCTGCTGTTTATTTACACAAAACGGCAGGGATGGGTCAAGGAGCGTACGCGTCCGTCCTGACACACACATAATCGTGGGGCTCGCAGGCCCTTTTTACTGCATTATGACGCGCTACTTGCGTCACTTCAGAAAGTTAACAAAAAACCTATCGCCACTCTTAATTGGTTGCTCGAGTGGTAGGGTTAGTATAGTACACATATAGAGAATGATATTAGTGGACAAGGTGTAGTCAGGTGGTATATCTGGGTTGTCCCTATAATTGGATACATAAGAATTGTTACATGAAGGCTCCTGAGGATTGGCTAATGTTACTGACGTCTGAGATAAGAGCCCCATGTTCTGATTGGTGCATCCGTGAGCTCCCCAGCCTGGGACCACCGTTGTTCCCAGCTCTCGGTGTACCTGTGTTTGCAACAATGTTTCAATATGGGTACGTGCAGACAATGTGAGGATTTATTCATAGGTGGAAGGCTGACCGCTCCCACTGTAGCAGGTGTCCATTGAGCCTTTCAAGTGTCTCGGCCTGTGTCTCGTAGTGAGGGACCCAGACGCCTTTTCTCTCCTGGGTTTTGGCATCTCGTCAGATTCGGCTTGGTCACGTGAGGCGGGACCGTGTTTGAGGCAGAATTCTGCACAATTAATATTGCTTTTCCACTGTGTGTCTGGTTTAATTTGTAGATATGACTTTAACGTTGGTACGCGGAGTGCGAGGTTGCAACATCGTGCCTTTGATGATTTGTTCTTGGATGTGGGCTTGCAACATTGCGACCTTGGCTGGTTGCTCCATCGGGTTCTTTCTGCAGGATCAGCAACCTGACTCTTGCTTTGTTAATGTCCACGGGAGCTCTTGTTTGCGGCCTACTCGGGCCTGGTGCTTAAGTAGTCTGTTTGGTTCATAGGTGCTTTAGATTATAGTAGCATACATTTCCATGACCAGTATCGTGTTTCCATTATACCTCTCATGGTGGTAACGGGTTTCAAGGGAAGCGTGAGCAAGCGTTATAGATGAGTTCATGATGCATCTTGCGTTTCTGCATTCTGAAAGCCTATGTAAAAATAATAAAGATGCACGTCCGTGAATATGCCTGTCGCCTACGTCAGAGCACTGAGTATGTTCTTCGTGTAGATTGGTGTGGAAATGTTAAGTGTGTATACTTGTACAGATGTGCTTCCCGTTGTCTAGGTCGTCATGGCATCTCTAACGACGTGTGGTTTTTAGTCTAGCTGATCCGAGCCGCAGGGGTCGGCATGGCCAGTGCGGGCTGTTGGGCAGGCAGGTGGACACATCCGTATGTTCCTGTACCAGGGTACCTGGTCGTCTGGTAAATGGACAAACTCTTCTCGCGGCGGGTGTCTGGGCCGTGACCCTCTAGGCCAAGCGCGAGAGGTGAAGGACGGGAGCCTGTTCTTCCATTCTCCCACTTCAATACACTGAGAGCAACATGAGCATCTTTGTAGCCCCTATAACACACTTTCCAACAACAAGCTAGCCTCCACACAAACGGCTTGTTCAGCCTCTCCATGCACACCGCTTTAAAATGTCCACCAGGGATCTTACATGGTTTGCCGAGCCCCTTCAGTCTCATTCTGACCTTCAGGAATTGAGGGCGCCTAGCTAAGCCCAATCCTCACATCCTTTAGGATAACAGCTGCAGACCATCAGCCTTAGTTAAAATCCAGGGGAGGAGGATGTTACTATATAAGCCAGGCAGCCCATTCCAATGAGGTGGCTGACAGCAGCAGCTAGGACCTGTTTGTATAAGGCTGGAGAGGGAACACTGCTGGAGAGGTGCTGCAGAGACTTTAGAGTGCTGCCTAGGGGAGTGGGAGAAGGGGCAGCAGGAGAGAGCAGGAGATGAAGAAAGTGGTGAGAGTAAAAGGGGGGACAAAGGAGGGAAAGAGGGAGGAAGTAAACCTAGGAGTGGAGTGGAGCAAAAGGTGGTAGTAGGAACAGGGGAAAGGCAGGAGGAAGTAAATCCAGGAGTGGAGTGATAGTAGGAGACAAGAGCAAAGAGGATTGTGGAAAATAGATCTGAAGTGGAGTTGAAGGAAGGAGTAACATTAGACAGGTCGATGGAGGAAAAGAGACCCACATGGCAGTGGAAGGTGGTACCAGCCCATGATGGTAGTAGATGGTTGTATGGCGACCGTCTGGACACCGTCACCCCTAAACTGCAACAACTGTGTGCACCACCCGCACTTACCAGAAACAAAAAAAACCTGACACTAGACAAACTACTCCCTGGCATCATGCCCACCTTGGACGCTTTACCTGATAACCTTAACCCTAACAGCCTAGTGGAAGAATTTAACAACATCATGAACAAAACCCTTGATGACATCGCACCACTCAAGCTCAGAAACAGCAAACCACAGAGCCACCTGAACAACTGGTTCACCCCTCCTAAAAAATCTGAGATTAGAAAAAAGGAAATGGGAAAATACGTGGAAAATTAGCCCCACTCCAGAAAATAAACTAAAACTAGTTAATATCTCCTCTCATTATAAAAAAGAAATCATCTTAGCTAAACAAGAGACCTACAATAACAGAATTACACAAGCTAAATCAAGCACAAAAGAACTGTTCGCCATACTCAGAGAACTGGAAAACCCAATAACACCTCAAGATAACTGTCTTAAAGACAAAAAGTGGTGCTCTGAAATCCAGCAAGCTCTCTCTAACAAAGTCCGAAACCTTCAAAAGAAAATAGAACTAAAACGCGAGACCTTAGCATCCAATATATTACCGCCTACTAAGACACTTGCTAACTTCAAACCCACTACGCAATTCCACTTCTCCAAAGTCTCCATACTAGAAGTAGAAAAAGTAATACTCGGCCTAAAACCGTCCAACTGCAAAGGAGACCCATGTCCAGCACAACTCATCAAAGATGCCGCACGAGATCTAGCACCATTTATCACTAAGTTAATTAATGCCTCCTTTACCACAGGCATTATCCCCAGTAACTTAAAAGAGTCTTGGGTGCTCCCACTCTTAAAAAAGGCTACTTTAGACCCCACTATACCCACCAATTATAGACCCATCACTACGGTACCGTTCCTTTTGAAGATACTGGACAAGGTGGCATATATCCAAATCCAGAATTTCCTGGAACAAAACCAACTATTAGGCTCCCGACAATCTGGCTTCCGCCCTCTTCACGGCACAGAAACTGCACTGATTGACCTTAAAGCCCAAATAGACAAAGTACGAGATTCTGGAAAACCAGCACTCCTCCTGCTACTAGACCTATCGGCCGCTTTTGATTTAGTGGACCATAAAGTCCTATGTAACCACCTAGATTCAGCAGCACACTTCTCCACTGAGGCCATAGCATGGATACAATCCTTCCTTAGTGACCGCACCATGAGGGTTTTCTCACCTACAGCAGCTGCAGACCCCATCCCTATTACCTGCGGTGTGCCACAGGGATCGTGCGTTTCACCAACACTATATAACATATTCACTAAGCCCCTGTTTGATGATTTGGACCATCTGGGTATCACGTATACTAACTACGCTGACGATACCCAGATCCTCCTCCCACTCACGGGGGTTTACGAAAAAGATCTAGCACTGGTGAACAAAATATACAGCATCGTTCAGGCATGGATGGCAACCCACGGCTTATGCCTGAACGATGATAAAACTGAGCTTCTCATCCTAGGCACCACACCCCTCATCAATAAACTAAGCACAAATTACTCTTCCTTTATCATAGATGGGAACTGCATACAAGTTGCTAAAGAAGTTAAAACATTAGGGATCTACCTTGATTCTACCTTATCATTTTCCAAACAGGTAAATTCCCTAGCTTCCTCAACAGCCTACACATGTAAGCTCATTAGAGCAGGAAAACAATTCCTATCCCAGCACAGTTGTCTAACACTAGCCAGAGCCCTTATCATCTCTAAACTAGATTATTGTAACGCACTGTACATAGGAGCCACTAAATCCATCATCAACAAAATCCAGATACAGCAAAACAAGGCCCTCCGAGCGGCTTTGGACATCCCCAGGAGAGAACACATTACAGAAACAAGAAGGAAACACAAATGGCTCTCCACCCATGAGAAAATCAAACTTAAAACTGCATCTCTCACATACAAATCTCTACACAACAAAGCCCCTCAATACCTTAAGGACAGATTCACCAGATCACACTCCACAAGACAAACCAGACTTGCCTACACCAATCGCCTCCAAGTACCTCGCTTTAAACTGACCACCATAGGCGGAGCTAGCTTCCCAGTCAAAGCTGCTCAATTGTGGAACGAATTACCCACTACCGCGAGGCTAGAACATTCTCCTTCCAAATTCAGGCAAATTGTAATTAACTGGCTGACGACAGCTATTGCTAATTGAAATTATGATAATGCTCACGCCTGTTTTGCTACACAGCATCTATACCATATGATTGTAAACTTGTATTGTAAACCTGCATCTGTAACTTGTAATTATCTGTAACATGTAACTGTAACCTGTAATTTATGCTCTAAGCTGTACATCTTCTTACTTCCTGCGCCCTTATACCCCAGGGTCCGGTGCGCATAATAAATACCAAACAAACAAACAAACAAACAAGGAGAAAGTGAAGGATCTGCAGGAGGAGGGCTAGACGAGAATGGAGACTGAGAAGGACTTGGACTCATTCTGGAGTCTGTACATTAGGGAGGAGTGAGGTAATGCCTGTGGTACTTTGAAAACCTGACCACTCACCCTGAAATTGGGAAAGCTGTCGTAATAGGCATGTGTTGAAAAAGGCCATCCTATGTTTTGCTTATTTATTTAATTGTTTTTTTATAATGCACCTAATACCATACCTGAGTTTGGTTTCTAAGCGCGGATCCGGGATTTGAACCTCTGTTGCTCTGTGTTGTGGCAACATAGTAGCACACTCGTGTGTGGTACAGCAGCATGGTAACTCTGCGTATTTCATAATTTTTTTTTTTATATAGCAGTTTGAAGTAATTTTGGTATTGTTTGCAGCAGCGTGAACAAGGTGGCAGGGTAGCATGCAGTCAGGAGTGCATGTGTGACTGTATATCTGCACAGACGCCTGGAGGTGACAGGGTAACGCAGGTGTGAAATAGCGGCGGCAGGGTCCTGGGCTGCAGCCAATGGCTAGTAGAGTAAGGATTTGTACTTGGGTCATTATGGTTGCATTCCACTAACATGCTTTTCTCTTCCCACAGGAAGCACAGCGCGCCTTCAGTGGTGTCAGCATTCACACCTCTGGGTGCGGCAAAGCCTCAGAGTTCACTGCTGAGCCCCCCTGGGGCTGGGCCTGAGTCTTGCTCCTCACGGTGAGTGCCTCCTCAGGATCCTATTTTATGATCCCAGCCACAGGGTGTTGGGGTGGAGCCATTGTACACTTCCAATCCCACAAACCTTTATTAAAGAATGTGCACAATTTAACACCATTACCACATTGCATTCAACTCTGCTGCCAGAGGGCATAGTCTGCTCAGTCGTTTGTGTTCCCTTCAAGAACATGCCAATTTGATTGGTCGTGGTCTAATGTTTTCTCTGTGCTCCTGTTTGGCAGGAGGATGGGAATGTGGAGCTTTGCTAGGGCACAGACACTTTCAGGTTTGCAGGACTGGCAGGAAGAGTGGTTGTGATGCCAGGTGCAGGGAAAGGTGCATTGCTTGCCTATGGATAGCAGGAGGGTGACATGTTTGTGGTGACCTCTTCCTTCTCCCTCTCTCGCAGTGTGTTGCATACTTAGAATCTGCGCCCTAGAGATAGTCCTGTAGTCGTCCTGCCAGTGGCTGCCAGCTGCCCGCCATTATGATGCCATGCATCCATGAGCCAGACTTTCGGATGCTGCCGGAGGGCTCCATGGCCAGGGATCTTATAGATCGCAGGATCAGCGAAGTCTCAGAGACGGTAAGTATTTGCTCTCAGAAGAGGGGGGTCCTGGGCAGGAATTTCAGAAGTTTCAGGGCCCTGTGGTGTGTACTTTTTCAGTTAAACGCCCTCTTTGAATGTTTTTAAAATGCAGAAAGATAAAGCTACCAGCAAGTGGAAGTTGCATATATTGCAGTGTGTTTAAAGTATCCCTTCCTATGGAAGTTGCATATATTGCAGTGTTTAAAGTATCCCTTCCTATCCAGCATTATTCATTCTGATGAGCTGCGGTTTCCGCCAGCAAGTGGAAGTTGCATATATTGCAGTGTGTTTAAAGTATCCCTTCCTATGGAAGTTCCATATATTGCAGTGTTTAAAGTATCCCTTCCTTTCCAGCACTATTCATTCTGATGAGCTGCGGTTTCCAACAGCAAGTGGAAGTTGCATGTGTTGCAGTGTGTTTAAAGTATCCCTTCCTATCCAGCATTATTCATTCTGATGAGCTGCGGTTTCCGCCAGCAAGTGGAAGTTGCATATATTGCAGTGTGTTTAAAGTATCCCTTCCTATGGAAGTTGCATATATTGCAGTGTGTTTAAAGTATCCCTTCCTATCCAGCACTATTCATTCTGATGAGCTGCGGTTTCCGTCAGTAAGTGGAAGTTGCATATATTGCAGTGTGTTTAAAGTATCCCTTCCTATGGAAGTTCCATATATTGCAGTGTGTTTAAAGTATCCCTTCCTATGGAAGTTGCATATATTGCAGTGTGTTTAAAGTATCCCTTCCTATCCAGCATTATTCATTCTAATGAGCTGCGGTTTCCGCCAGCAAGTGGAAGTTGCATATATTGCAGTGTGTTTAAAGTATCCCTTCCTATGGAAGTTGCATATATTGCAGTGTGTTTAAAGTATCCCTTCCTATCCAGCACTATTCATTCTGATGAGCTGCAGTTTCCGCCAGCAAGTGGAAGTTGCATATATTGCAGTGTGTTTTAAGTATCCCTTCCTATGGAAGTTCCATATATTGCAGTGTGTTTAAAGTATCCCTTCCTATGGAAGTTGCATATATTGCAGTGTGTTTAAAGTATCCCTTCCTATCCAGCACTATTCATTCTGATGAGCTGCGGTTTCTGCCAGCAAGTGGAAGTTGCATATATTGCAGTGTGTTTAAAGTATCCCTTCCTATCCAGCACTATTCATTCTGATGAGCTGCGGTTTCCGCCAGCAAGTGGAAGTTGCATATATTGCAGTGTGTTTAAAGTATCCCTTCCTATGGAAGTTCCATATATTGCAGTGTGTTTAAAGTATCCCTTCCTATCCAGCATTATTCATTCTGATGAGCTGCGGTTTCCGCCAGCAAGTGGAAGTTGCATATATTGCAGTGTGTTTAAAGTATCCCTTCCTATGGAAGTTCCATATATTGCAGTGTTTAAAGTATCCCTTCCTTTCCAGCACTATTCATTCTGATGAGCTGCGATTTCCGCCAGCAAGTGGAAGTTTCATATATTGCAGTGCGTTTAAAGTATCCCTTCCTATCCAGCACTATTCATTCTGATGAGCTGCGGTTTCCGCCAGCAAGTGGAAGTTGCATATATTGCAGTGTGTTTAAAGTATCCCTTCCTATCCAGCACTATTCATTCTGATGAGCTGCGGTTTCCCCCAGCAAGTGGAAGTTCCATATATTGCAGTGTGTTTAAAGTATCCCTTCCTATCCAGCACTATTCATTCTGATGAGCTGCGGTTTCCGACAGCAAGTGGAAGTTGCATATATTGCAGTGTGTTTAAAGTATCCCTTCCTATTCAGCATTATTCATTCTGATGAGCTGCGGTTTCCGCCAGCAAGTGGAAGTTCCATATATTGCAGTGTGTTTCAAGTATCCCTTCCTATCCAGCACTATTCATTCTGATGAGCTGCGGTTTCCGCCAGCAAGTGGAAGTTGCATATATTGCAGTGTGTTTAAAGTATCCCTTCCTATGGAAGTTGCATATATTGCAGTGTGTTTAAAGTATCCCTTCCTATCCAGCACTATTCATTCTGATGAGCTGCGGTTTCCGTCAGCAAGTGGAAGTTGCATATATTGCAGTGTGTTTAAAGTATCCCTTCCTATGGAAGTTCCATATATTGCAGTGTGTTTAAAGTATCCCTTCCTATCCAGCACTATTCATTCTGATGAGCTGCGGTTTCCGCCAGCAAGTGGAAGTTGCATATATTGCAGTGTGTTTAAAGTATCCCTTCCTATGGAAGTTCCATATATTGCAGTGTGTTTAAAGTATCCCTTCCTATGGAAGTTGCATATATTGCAGTGTGTTTAAAGTATCCCTTCCTATCCAGCACTATTCATTCTGATGAGCTGCGGTTTCTGCCAGCAAGTGGAAGTTGCATATATTGCAGTGTGTTTAAAGTATCCCTTCCTATCCAGGGCTATTCATTCTGATGAGCTGCGGTTTCCGCCAGCAAGTGGAAGTTGCATATATTGCAGTGTGTTTAAAGTATCCCTTCCTATCCAGCACTATTCATTCTGATGAGCTGCAATTTCCGCCAGCAAGTGGAAGTTGCATATATTGCAGTGTGTTTAAAGTATCCCTTCCTATCCAGCACTATTCATTCTGATGAGCTGCGGTTTCCGCCAGCAAGTGGAAGTTGCATATATTGCAGTGTGTTTAAAGTATCCCTTCCTATCCAGCACTATTCATTCTGATGAGCTGCGGTTTCCCCCAGCAAGTGGAAGTTCCATATATTGCAGTGTGTTTAAAGTATCCCTTCCTATCCAGCACTATTCATTCTGATGAGCTGCGGTTTCCGACAGCAAGTGGAAGTTGCATATATTGCAGTGTGTTAAAAGTATCCCTTCCTATCCAGCATTATTCATTCTGATGAGCTGCGGTTTCCGCCAGCAAGTGGAAGTTCCATATATTGCATTGTGTTTCAAGTATCCCTTCCTATCCAGCACTATTCATTCTGATGAGCTGTGGTTTCAGCCAGCAAGTGGAAGTTGCATATATTTCAGTGTGTTTAAAGTATCCCTTCCTATCCAGCACTATTCATTCTGATGAGCTGTGGTTTCCGCCAGCAAGTGGAAGTTGCATATATTGCAATGTGTTTAAAGTATCCCTTCCTATGGAGGTTCCATACATTGCAGTGTGTTTAAAGCATCCCTTCCTATCCAGCATTATTCATTTTGATGAGCTGCGGTTTCCGCCAGCAAGTGGAAGTTGCATATATTGCAGTGTGTTTAAAGTATCCTTTCCTATGGAAGTTCCATATATTGCAGTGTGTTTAAAGTATCCCTTCCTATCCAGCACTATTCATTCTGATGAGCTGCGGTTTCTGCCAGCAAGTGGAAGTTGCATATATTGCAGTGTGTTTAAAGTATGCCTTCCTATCCAGCACTATTCATTCTGATGAGCTGCGGTTTCCGACAGCAAGTGGAAGTTGCATATATTGCAGTGTGTTTAAAGTATCCCTTCCTATCCAGCACTATTCATTCTGATGAGCTGCGGTTTCCGCCAGCAAGTGGAAGTTGCATATATTGCAGTGTGTTTAAAGTATCCCTTCCTATCCAGCACTATTCATTCTGATGAGCTGCGGTTTCTGACAGCAAGTGGAAGTTCCATGTATTGCAGTGTGTTATCCAGCACTATTCATTCTGATGAGCTGCGGTTTCCGACAGCAAGTGGAAGTTGCATATATTGCAGTGTGTTTAAAGTATCCCTTCCTATCCAGCACTATTCATTCTGATGCGCTGCGGTTCCCGTCAGCAAGTGGAAGTTGCATATATTGCAGTGTGTTTAAAGTATCCCTTCCTATGGAAGTTGCATATATTGCAGTGTGTTTAAAGTATCCCTTCCTATCCAGCACTATTCATTCTGATGAGCTGCGGTTTCCGACAGCAAGTGGAAGTTCCATGTATTGCAGTGTGTTATCCAGCACTATTCATTCTGATGAGCTGCGGTTTCCGACAGCAAGTGGAAGTTGCATATATTGCAGTGTGTTTAAAGTATCCCTTCCTATCCAGCACTATTCATTCTGATGAGCTGCGGTTTCCGTCAGCAAGTGGAAGTTGCATATATTGCAGTGTGTTTAAAGTATCCCTTCCTATGGAAGTTCCATATATTGCAGTGTGTTTAAAGTATCCCTTCCTATCCAGCACTATTCATTCTGATGAGCTGCGGTTTCCGCCAGCAAGTGGAAGTTGCATATATTGCAGTGTGTTTAAAGTATCCCTTCCTATGGAAGTTCCATATATTGCAGTGTGTTTAAAGTATCCCTTCCTATGGAAGTTGCATATATTGCAGTGTGTTTAAAGTATCCCTTCCTATCCAGCACTATTCATTCTGATGAGCTGCGGTTTCTGCCAGCAAGTGGAAGTTGCATATATTGCAGTGTGTTTAAAGTATCCCTTCCTATCCAGGGCTATTCATTCTGATGAGCTGCGGTTTCCGCCAGCAAGTGGAAGTTGCATATATTGCAGTGTGTTTAAAGTATCCCTTCCTATCCAGCACTATTCATTCTGATGAGCTGCAATTTCCGCCAGTAAGTGGAAGTTGCATATATTGCAGTGTGTTTAAAGTATCCCTTCCTATCCAGCACTATTTATTCTGATGAGCTGCGGTTTCCGCCAGCAAGTGGAAGTTGCATATATTGCAGTGTGTTTAAAGTATCCCTTCCTATCCAGCACTATTCATTCTGATGAGCTGCGGTTTCCCCCAGCAAGTGGAAGTTCCATATATTGCATTGTGTTTCAAGTATCCCTTCCTATCCAGCACTATTCATTCTGATGAGCTGTGGTTTCAGCCAGCAAGTGGAAGTTGCATATATTTCAGTGTGTTTAAAGTATCCCTTCCTATCCAGCACTATTCATTCTGATGAGCTGTGGTTTCCGCCAGCAAGTGGAAGTTGCATATATTGCAATGTGTTTAAAGTATCCCTTCCTATGGAAGTTCCATACATTGCATTGTGTTTCAAGTATCCCTTCCTATCCAGCACTATTCATTCTGATGAGCTGTGGTTTCAGCCAGCAAGTGGAAGTTGCATATATTTCAGTGTGTTTAAAGTATCCCTTCCTATCCAGCACTATTCATTTTGATGAGCTGCGGTTTCCGCCAGCAAGTGGAAGTTGCATATATTGCAGTGTGTTTAAAGTATCCTTTCCTATGGAAGTTCCATATATTGCAGTGTGTTTAAAGTATCCCTTCCTATCCAGCACTATTCATTCTGATGAGCTGCGGTTTCTGCCAGCAAGTGGAAGTTGCATATATTGCAGTGTGTTTAAAGTATGCCTTCCTATCCAGCACTATTCATTCTGATGAGCTGCGGTTTCCGACAGCAAGTGGAAGTTGCATATATTGCAGTGTGTTTAAAGTATCCCTTCCTATCCAGCACTATTCATTCTGATGAGCTGCGGTTTCCGACAGCAAGTGGAAGTTGCATATATTGCAGTGTGTTTAAAGTATCCCTTCCTATCCAGCACTATTCATTCTGATGAGCTGCGGTTTCCGACAGCAAGTGGAAGTTCCATGTATTGCAGTGTGTTATCCAGCACTATTCATTCTGATGAGCTGCGGTTTCCGACAGCAAGTGGAAGTTGCATATATTGCAGTGTGTTTAAAGTATCCCTTCCTATCCAGCACTATTCATTCTGATGCGCTGCGGTTTCCGCCAGCAAGTGGAAGTTGCATATATTGCAGTGTGTTTAAAGTATCCCTTCCTATGGAAGTTGCATATATTGCAGTGTGTTTAAAGTATCCCTTCCTATCCAGCACTATTCATTCTGATGAGCTGCGGTTTCCGACAGCAAGTGGAAGTTCCATGTATTGCAGTGTGTTATCCAGCACTATTCATTCTGATGAGCTGCGGTTTCCGACAGCAAGTGGAAGTTGCATATATTGCAGTGTGTTTAAAGTATCCCTTCCTATCCAGCACTATTCATTCTGATGCGCTGCGGTTTCCGCCAGCAAGTGGAAGTTGCATATATTGCAGTGTGTTTAAAGTATCCCTTCCTATGGAAGTTGCATATATTGCAGTGTGTTTAAAGTATCCCTTCCTATCCAGCACTATTCATTCTGATGAGCTGCGGTTTCCGCAGCCACTCTCAAAGCTTCACTTTTCAGACCAGTCTGAATGGGCAGACCCTGATGCAGCTTTGCCTCCGCCACTCACTAAAGGTTAGCTCTTGGAGATACTGCTTGTGTACTCCAATGTATGCATCCCTTGTTTCTTTCTGTCCCTTTAGCAGATTCTTCTACCCCCATGTGTCAGATGTGACTCTGGCCTCTAAGCACTTGGGAACTCCACTCTTGTACTTACCCATTATGTTACGCATTCAGCCTACCTGGATTTTTAACCAACCACCATTTTCTCTCTGGGACATGTCAGTCTTTCCGTATAATTAAAACAAACAGCACAAGTTACGCAATGCAAAGTGCAGCTGGCTTGGTCAGGATAGGCTAAAAATGTCAGACATGACATGAGGCCAGTGAACAGGTAAAGCTGTAGGACGGTGTTAAGAGTGCAAGGGCTGGTGTCTTCCCCACTGCCTGGGCTTTCCCCTTCAGAGATGGAGGAGTATCAGCTTAAGTTTAATAGCATACAGTGATGACAAACTGGACCATCACCAGTACTGCAAATCCCTCCTGTCTGCTGATGCCATTGCCCTTTTGCACCTGGTGTTGGGTTTATTGTGCACCTGCTGGTTTATTGCGCACTTGCTGCCTATCTCATCTCATCTCATCTCTGGATCTAACTTTGCTTATTCAAATGGATTTTTGCCCACCCACATATTCCTCATCTTTGATATATCCCATCCAGCGTCAGCTGCTTCTGAGTTTTTTTCTTTTTACAGCAGAGGGCGCCATGGGTCGTAACATCATCGATCTCATGCCCCTCGGCAGTCTCTATCCCCTCTTCAGTAGGACGTCGACTTTGGTATATATAGCAAGCACTGCGTCCATTACTTCAGTTTCTGCTTTTTCCTCATGCCTAGTATGTTTGGACAGTTTGTTTCTACTGCGTAGTAGCCCTTTTCTCGAAAATGTCTACTCTCAAAACAGGTTTCAAAAGGTGTGCGGATTGTGGGTCTACAATGTCTATCACTGACCCACACCGTATTTGATCACACACCTTGGAGTTGACCACATTGTCGATAACTGCGGTTCCTGTCAGTCCATGCCAGGAAAGGCCTTAAAGGGGAAACTCGTCCTGAGTAGGCCCATTTCGAAATAAATCCTTTTCGACCACTCCTTCCAAGAGGGGGTCTCCGGATGAGATAACTTTGAGGGCATCTGGGCCTCTTTGTAAGCGCTCGAAACACTCCAAGCGCTCTCATTCCAGAAGCAGTTCCCACCATTCTTCGTATTCGATCTCCCACAAAAGATCAAAAAAAAAAACAACATTGATATGATATGGCATTTGTAACACGCCTATACACAAGTGTTTCGAGGCGCGACGAGGCAGGGGCGGGGACAAGGGGAGACAGACAACGATCCTACTAGGCCAGGTGTCATTCAGATTGCGCAAGTGCATAATAGGGCCAGCTGGTGGCAAGTGCATAGTAAGTGCCGGGAGGAGGGGCTGTAGGATACAGAGACAGTCCCGTAGTGCAGGGAGGCAGTGCAGGGAAGAGTGGCTGGGTCAAGGACCGAGGTCGCTGACTGGCCCAGTTGCAGAATTCAGTGCAGGTTCAGTGATATTAGCAGGGGAGTGAGGGAGAGAAAGCAGAGGCAAATAGGAAGGTTTTGAGGTGCTTCCGGAACCGGAGATGGTTCTCCTCAAGTTTCAGGGAGGCAGGAAGGCTGTTCCAGAGGGAGGCCCCTGCTGCGGAGAGAGATCTACCCCCAACTCGTTGCTTGGAGAAGCGGCTGACCCTGAGGGAGCTGGAGGTGGATGAGCGAAGAGCTCGAGAAGGAAGATATTTAGGAAGAGAGAGTTGAAGGTATTTTGGCCCAAGGCCCCAGAAGGCCTTGTGGACAATGCAGAGGGTTTTGAACTTAATCCTCGCAGCCACTGAGAGCCAGTGTAGTAATTTCAGACCTGGAGAGATACGGTCACTGGGCTTGAGGCCAAGGACAAGTCTTGCAGTCCTGTTCTGGATGAGTTACAAAGGGGGGAGAGTAGAGGCAGGCAGATTTAGATAGAGGTTGTTACAGTAGTCCAGCTTCGAGAGAACCAGGGCTCTAGAGACAGTGAGCTTCTGGGGGAAGGAGAGGAAAGGAAGGATACCTCTGAGGAGGTGTAGCTGGTAGTGTGACTTATTAGAGATGTCAGATATGTGAGGAGAGAAGGAGAGTGTGGAGTCGAAGATGACCCCGAGGTTTTTTGCCTTGCAGGTAGGAGCAGGAAGAGGGCCAAGGGAGGCCGGCCAGAGAGCTGCAGGGAAGAACATTGAACATTGTTCGTGCTCTTCATCTTCAGACTCCTCGCCTGACCACAGAGTGAGTTTTCCAGGTAAGTTGGCTACCTAGGCCGAATGGGAGTACCTCTGCCTCCGGATGATGGTCTTTAAGAAAGCGGCTTCTCCCGTCCCTTCTAAGAAAGAAAAGGAGTCTTTTGACCCAATTGCACCTCGTAAGGCTGATGAGGAGTCCACAAAATGTGCTGCTTGCGCACCCTCGAGCCCGGGCAAAAAACCTTTGAAGCTCCTTCGAGAAGCTTTGGAGACCTGCAAGTTGTCCGGTCCTGACTTTTCTTGTCCGCGGGAGATGCTGAACCCCATAGATCCCTCAAGATTGTCTGATCAACAAGTGTGTAAATTACCAGCTGAAGAACTAACACTCCCAAGGGAAAGGGGAAGTAAATAAAAAACAACAGACTCCAACTTCTGAATGGCTGCGAATCTGCAGAAGGGAAGGAAAAAGGTTAATCAGAAAACAGCAAAACCTTCAAAGACTATTATCCGAAACTACTTCATAAGATTAGTACCCGTTAGCCCTCCATTAACAACTTGGAGGATTTATTTGCACTTGTAAGTAACTTTGGTTATTCTGATGAGGTCTTAGGGTATCCTGCAATTAGACTTGGATTCTTTTGAAGAGAAGTTAAGTTACAAATTGCAGAAAAACACCTTATCCTCTCATAAGGTGACTACATGACATTCCAACTCCATCATGTTCCTGTCTTGAGTGTAAGTGAAAGGACAGCCAGCAAAACCCAGATCTCAACTCATGAATAAACAGATCAACACCTGGAATCAACCCTGGTCATAGCGTCTTTCACTTCCCTTTGAAAGTATTGCAGCAGAGTTCTTTAAGTATCAATGAACCCTGTTGCTCTTGCATTGACTTTCTTTCTTTTAAAAACATGCAGGTAAGAATGTCTTCTTTCATTCACTGTTTTTTAACCATACATTTCCACACTATTGTAAGCCTGCATAACTTCTACTTGCAACGATTCTTTGCATGCAGCTGAAATGTCAGGCTAGGTATTCATTCAACGTGTATTTTACAGAATGTCTTTCTTAGCAAATAAAGTTGATTTCCAGCAAACTAACACTTGACAATGGGCCTCATTACGAATCTGGCAGTAGACGTGCCGGAAAAACTGACAGACTGCCGCCGGACCGGTAATACCATTCCTCCTCTGCGATTGCCGGAATCACCGGGCATTACAATCCCAGTGACCCGGTAATTCCGGAGGCCCAATTCTGTAAATCCCCATTCCCATGGAGTCCCAGAGGACTCCATTGGCATGGGGACCATGGAAACACTGGTTCCGTCTATGCCGGTGTTTCCATGTCTGCCTGCAGACGGGTGGTGTTACTTCCGCCAGGTCAGACCTGGCGGGAGTGACACCTCCCGCCTGCAGGACTCGGAATCAGCCGGTCCGTAAACAACGGTGGCGGAGCATTTACTGCCACCGTTGTTTCCGGACCGGCTGACTCATAATGAGGCCCAATGTCTTTAAGAAGTAAACTCTCTGCAACAACCTAAATACCTAACTCACTAGATACCTAATGAAGCTAAGAAACTTGATGGAAAGCTAATCCTCTTTCCACTTGAAACAATTGCTGTGCGCTCCCACCAGATTAACAGCATTGCCTGTCGCACGTAGTCCTTAAAAACTTCAAATTGGGCCTAAAACCAGGAACTTAACAAAAGCAGGACGTTCCTGCTAGTGAATGAACAATGAAAGGGAGTGTAGAATGTTAGTGCTGCCCTGGAGCCTTTCACTCCACCAATCAGTGAGCAGCTTGACTCCATCCAGGATGACTTTGAGAACTCTCACTCTGTAAAAGGGAGGTTAAGTACAAAACCAATTATGAATTCCTTTCCCACAATTAACCAATACCTTTACCTAACCCAGACATACCACCTATCTTCTCACATACATACAGACCTCACACAAGTATTGAGACAAGCCGAAGGTTAAACCTCACACCTCCACTGGTTCGACGGGACTCAAGTCAAGTTCCTCAATGTCGAGACCATCAGCGTCTATGTCTTCGACCAAGTTGTTGAAGGTTTTCAAGCCTTTTCCAGAACAGACTTTTTCATGTCTATTGGCCTCTTTACAACGTTGCCGGTCAGGAATCAACAGTGCCAATAAGCTTACAAGTCTGCAGGGCGGGTGCCCTCCCGCCCGGCAGGTCTGACTTGCTGGGCGGAAAGGAACCCACCTGCAAACTTTCACGGAAGCACCTGCACCGTTATTAACAGTGCCGGTGCTTCCGTGGTCCCACTCCCATAGAGCCCTATGGGACTCTATGGCAATGGGATCAACATTTTACCAGCTCCTGACTTACCGGACCGCCGGGTTATAATGCCCTGGTGTTCCGGCAAGTCAGGCGCCGGTAAATCATTACGGGTCTAGCGGCTAACTTCTGGTATTACCGGCACAGTTACCTCTGGACCTGTAATGGGGCCCTATGTCTTCAATTTCCGAGGAGCAGGAGGTAACTAATCAGGACACTCCTCCCTTTTGCCTGGATTTTGGAACTCCCAATGTTCCTGAGGCTTTAATTTCTGAAGAGCCAGGATGCAACATCTGATGGACTAATTGAGACATGGAGATGCTTCCTGTAGGGCTGTCATGGGCATGGTTACTGAGTATCTGGGCTGGGGGAGGCCGGCTGCGGTCTATGAAGAGGATGCCCTCACGCATATCCTAGACAAGAGCTCCCCCTAAAGACCCTGTTCTCCCTTTCCATGGCAAATTAGGAAAGTCCTGATACAAATCCTGTATTAATAAGGTTTTCACCAGGAAATACAGGCCTTCAAGTGTAGATCGAGAGTTCTTTTCTAAAGATCATCTCTGGAGAGTCTAGTGGCGCAGGCTGCAACTACTCCAGCAAGGGCAGAGGCCTACCCTACAATTCCCCCTTTTAAGGATAATAAAATGTTTGATACTCTGGCTAAGAGAGTTTTCTTGGCCAGTAGTATGAGTTTAAAAACCGTCATGTGTGCATTGGCATACTTTACATTTATTTATTTTGGCATTTATATAGCGCACATAACCCAGAGGCACTGTGACAATGTGCTGAGTTGTTCATGCCCTGCAGCTTTCTATACAGTGGGGAAGCACCATCAAAGTTTGGATATGGATCCAGGAAATAGTTTCTGTATGTTCTTTCCTCTAATGTGATCTCTGTTTTGGTATCCTAGGAGACCAGGGCGGATGACGAGGAAGGGGAACCCAACGGTTTCATTTGGGCGTATTGAAAGTAAAAACAGCTGACAAGAAGAAGCGCCGCGGATGCTGAATTTGTGCCGTTGCACAGAAGTTACGCGTTAAGGAGTTAATTTCGTTTTAGGTTGTCGCTCGTATTCGGAGCGGAGGCAGAGAGGCGGCCGACAAGTACTGCCACTGCGGAGAGCTGAGAGCTGGAGGAGGAGGAGGGGAACGTAGCCGGCACCCGAACTGAGGAGGCGGAGCACAAGCGCGGAGAGAACGCAGACTCAGACGAGACGGAGGAGTGCCTTCGGCAGGAGTCTGAGCTGCGAAGAGGAAGGACCGTCTGCCATCCTGAAGAGACCGTAAGGTAAAGATGCTCCGGCTGAACTGAGGAGAGAGTTGCAGTAAGAGGTTCAACACCGGAGGTGACAGAGGGACTGCTGAGTGAACTCCGGTTATAAGAGGTGCATGGGTCAAAGTTCGTATTGAATCAAGTACGTGTCGGCTGTAGTGGCGAAGCGCACAACAGGAGAGGAACAGTTCTTAGCAAGCGATTGCTGAGCAAAGACCTTGAAAGAGAGAGACTGAGAGGAGAGTGGCCAGGAAGGGGAGCCAAGTTGTAAGAGGTATCCCACACTTAAAGCCTGTTGAGAGGAAATAACAGTGGATGTCTTTTAACCCAAAGGTGAGGACGAAAGCATCCTAACTCAAGTGAGCCTGAACTTTTTTCTATAATGGGGGGGAAATTCCCTCGCCAAAGGAGTTAAGACACGGAGAGCAACACGCAAATTTTAAAGACAGCTGAGATCTGAAAGACAGATAAAAAAAGAAGACTCAGAAAGATAACAGAGAGGGAAATAAAAATAAGAGAGAGAGTAACATTCAAACGAACATTCTCACCTAAATAACTTACCTGTGGGCACCAACTTTGGGGATCTCGCCACCACGAACTCTGTTCTGAAGACGGCAGTGCTGAAGAAGACGTACCCTTTTTCTTGTTACCTAAAAATAGTTCTGAACAATAAAAGAATTGGGCTCCCTTTTAGTCCAAGCAAACTACTTATTGGCTGAGATCTCATTATTGTTTAAAACACGACAACTTGGTAGTATCACAGTTTGGTGTCAGAAGTGGGATAGATTGAGAACGCCATGGAGGACCTTATTAAGACCCTGAGCGAAGGCCAACAACTTCTACAACAAGCCTTGCAAATGCAGTCACAACAAGCCGACAGGTTAGCCTTTAAACAGGCCTTACAAATGCAGCAGGCTCAATTACTTGAAATGACGAATGTGCAAAATAGTCCCCAGGTCCCTACCTCAGTGTTGCAAAAGTATTCGGTAGGCGAGGACCCAGGACACTTTTTCATGAATTTTGAAAGAGTGGCTCGAAACGCACAGTGGCCCGCCGAGAGATGGTGTCATTACATCGCACCATTGATGACCGGTGAAATGCAATGTGCATATCAGGCTGCAAACCCTGCGGGCGACACCAGCTATGGGGACATGAAGAAGGTAGTGTTGGAGCGAATGGGACACGACGAGGAAACGTACCGAGTTAAGTTTAGAGAAGTCAAACTGAAGGGAGAAGAAACCCCGAGACAGTTATTTTATAGAGTAAAAGAGTTGGCGGAGAAATGGTTACAGCCGAGTACGTCCGGCCCTGCGGAGATAACAGAAAAGGTCATTTTGGAACAATTCATCGAAGCTCCCCCTGGGCCAGTACAGAGATGGGTCAAACAACATCCCAGGTTGACTTTGAGCGAGGCTGTTGAGGTAGCATCAGCTTACCAGAAAGCTATACAAGGCGAGGTGGTGACCTATCCGACGAATTATAAACCACCCCTCTTGTTGAATAAGTCGACGACTCAGCCCAGATGGCCACACTCAATGCTAAGGAAAACAGAAGGAGAAAATATATGTTCCAGACCCAACAGTGAGGGTCCTATAATTTACCGTCAAACGCCACCAGCACTGAGAGGTCCACAGTGTTTTGACTGTGGAGATTGGGGACATCTTGCAAGGTTCTGTCCGAAGAAACCAAAAGCCGAACCAATGGATGTGGGAATTTTTGAATCCCCAAAGGAAAATGAAACCCCGGAACAGACATCTGGGAGACAGTCGCAACACTTGTATACGTGTGAGGCAGAGGTGGATGGAAAACCCACTACCGTGTTGATCGACTCAGGAAGCCTACACACAGTGGTGACATCGGAGCTGGTAGGTGAAGGTTATGATTCTCCAGGGGAAATTCCTATCCGATGTGTCCATGGGGATGTAAAGGTTTATCCCTCTAAGGAAGTACAAATAAAGTTGGTCGGGGAGACAATGGTTGTGACAGCAGCAGTATTACCTCGTTTACCTAAACCACTCCTGATTGGGTCGGACATACCAAAATTCTCTGAAGTAGTTCATAAAATTGAGAAGAGCTGGTTAGAAACTGCCCCTTTTCATAGAGAAGAAATACTTGGCCCGATTCCTAAGACCCAGAAAAGCAGAAAGTTCAAGCGGTCGCTGAAGAAGGAATGGAGAGCTAAAAACGTTCTCCCTGCAGCAGTCGATTGGAGGTTAGACGAAGGAGGGATAGTTTTAGGTCTGCACAAGAGCTAGATCCCTTGCTGCGATATGCCAGGAATCTTGCCCTAGAAGAGACGACAGGACAGGGACCTCGCTTCATAAAAGAGAAGGGATTATACTACAGAATCACGAAGTCCAGGAGTGGAGAAGATCTGAGACAATTACTGATTCCCAAGAAATACTATAAGACTGTATTGGAAATTGCTCACCTTCAAGTTGGTGAAGGTCACCTGGGAACGGAGAAGACAACTAAAAAAATTCTGGATAGGTTCTATTGGCCAGGAGTGTACCAGCAAGTAGTTAAGTTCTGTCAATCATGTCAGGAGTGTCAGCTGAAGAACCGAGCCAATGTGAGGAAAGCATCCCTTCAGCCTATGCCCCTGGTCTTGGAACCCTTTAGTAGAATAGGAGTTGATATGGTCGGGCCTTTGGAACCAACCAGGAGGGGTCACAAATACATTCTTGTGGTGGTGGACTATGCCACCAGATACCCCGAGGCCTTTCCCTTAAAAGCAACAAATACCCAGCAGATTTGTGATGGATTGATACCTTTTATTGGACGAGTTGGGATACCCAGAGAGATTATCACTGATCGTGGGTCAAATTTCATGTCCAGTGTACTCCAACAGGTTTGTGAAATGCTAAAAATAGAACATCTGAAAACAGCTGTATACCACCCACAGACCGATGGGTTGGTGGAACGTTATAATCAGACCATCAAGCAAATGCTGAAGAAAACAACTTCCCCAGGGAACAAAGATTGGGATAGAGTTTTGCCCTGGATTTTAATGACGCTCAGGAATACACCTCAGTCATCGACAGGATTTTTGCCCTTTGAGCTATTGTTCGGACGACCCGTTCGTACTCTGTTGGACATTTTAAAAGAAAGTTGGGAGGAGCAACCAGATCAGGAAGTAACATTAACCAGTATGCCTCTCAGTTGCGGGAAAGAGTTGAAAAACTACAAAATGTTGCCAAGGACAATCTCCTTCAAGCTCAAATAAGACAAGAAAGATACTACAATCAGAAAGCACAGTTACATACTTTCAAAAAGGGTGATCAAGTGCTAGTTCTGGTCCCTACATCAGAAAACAAAATGTTGGCTACCTGGAAAGGTCCTTATGAGATTCAAGAAGTGTTAGGTCCATTAACATACAGAGTGAAACAGACGGGCAGTAAAGTTCCTTATCAAACATATCATGTCAATTTACTTACAAAATGGATACCGCCAGTCCGAACCTTGGTTATGATAACCCTGGATGCAACCTCAGAAGAACATTTCCCACAGTTAAAGGAGAAAACAGGTTTAGAAGGGCTAAATATCAACTCAAAATTAATGCCTGTTCAAGTGAATGAGTTGTCCAGCTTATTACAAAGGTTTTCACACATATTCTCCTCCGTACCAGGGAAAACTAACAAGACTGATCATCGTATAGTCACCAAACCTGGGACAATCGTAAGACTGCGACCTTATCGGATTCCTGAGTCAAAGATGAAGGCCTTCAACCAAGAGGTGCAAGAGATGCTGGATCTGGGAATTGTTGAACCATCCCACAGTGAATGGTGTTCCCCTGTAGTCCTGGTGCCGAAGCTTGATGGGAGTGTAAGGTTCTGCATGGACTTCCGGAAGTTGAATGAAATTTCTAATTTCGATATGTACCCCATGCCAAGAATAGAAGATCTACTAAATAATCTAGGGAAGGCAAGATTTTTGACCACAATTGACTTAACTAAGGGATACTGGCAAATTCCATTGCGACCCTCAGATAAGGAGAAGACAGCGTTTGCCACACCTACTGGTCTGTATCAGTTTACAGTGCTACCCTTTGGGTTACATTTGGCTCCCGCCACCTTCCAGCGACTAATGAACCATGTTATAAAAGGTCATGAACAGTATGTCGGTGCGTATCTTGATGACATCATAATCTATAGCAACACCTGGTCAGAACATCTACAGCATATTGGTAAAATACTGGAAACGTTGGAGGAGGCCGGATTACACATAAATCCCGAGAAAACTCATGTGGCAACCTTTCATACAAAGTATTTGGGGTACTATGTCGGTCAAGGGATCATCAGACCCCAGGAGGAGAAAATCAAAGCTATCAGACAATTAAATCTCCCAGAAACACCGAAACAAGTAAGAGCTTTTTTGGGGTTTGTGGGATATTATAGAAGATTTATCCCACACTTTTCTACATTAGCTACTCCACTAACGGATCTGTTAAGGAAGAGTTCATCAGCGAGGAAAGTCTGGAAAACCGTAGAAACATTGCAGGCCTTCGATTCCCTAAAAGAGGCACTAACTGAGAGAGCTATTTTACACTGCCCAGACTTTAGCGCTCCATTTTACCTTCACACGGATGCCTCAGCTACAGGACTCGGGGCGGTGCTGTTTCAGAATCAAGGAGAGGAGGAGAGACCAGTGCTATTCATCAGTCGAAAGTTATTACCTCACAAGCTGAGTTATCCAACAATCGAAAAGGAGTGTTTGGCAGTAAAGTGGGCCATTGACGCTCTAAGATATTATCTACTGGGACGAGAGTTCACGTTAGTAACCGACCATGCTCTATTAGTTTGGCTGGCTAGCAACAAATATTCAAATCAGAGAATACTCAGGTGGTTCCTTTCTCTCCAGCCCTTCTCTTTTAGAACCATACATAAACCTGGGAAGTTATTAACCCAAGCTGATTACCTGTCTAGAGCAGAAACCCTTCCCGAGCGTAAGGGCTTAGTAGAGGGGGTGTGACAATGTGCTGAGTTGTTCATGCCCTGCAGCTTTCTATACAGTGGGAAAGCACCATCAAAGCTTGGCTATGGATCCAGGAAATAGTTCCTGTATGTTCTTTCCTCTAATGTGATCTCTGTTTTGGTATCCTAGGAGACCAGGGCGGATGACGAGGAAGGGGAACCCAACGGTTTCAGTTGGGCGTACTGAAAATAAAAACAGCTGACAAGAAGAAGCACCGCTGATGCTGAATTTGTGCCGTTGCACAGAAGTTAGGCGTTAAGGAGTTAATTTCGGGGTTTTTTTGTGTGGAAAGGTAACGACGCTTGAAGCAGCACCATTGCGCTCCATCAAGTTGCGAGGTAGAGGCGACCGTTGTCGCTCGTATTCGGAGCGGAGGCAGAGAGGCGGCCGACAAGTACCGCCACTGCGGAGATGTGAGAGCTGGTGGAGGAAGGGAACGTAGCCGGCACCCGAACTGAGGAGGCGGAGCACAAGCGCCTCTGGAGTCACGGAGAGAACGCGGACTCAGGAGAGACGGAGGAGTGCCGTAGCCAGCCCCGAACTGAGGAGGAGGAGCACAGGCGCCTCTGGAGTTGCGGAGAGAACGCGGACTCAGAAGAGACAGAGGAGTGCCTTCGGCAGGAGTCTGAGCTGCGAACAGGAAGGACCGTCTGCCATCCGGAAGAGACCGCAAGGTAAAGATGCTCCGGCTGAACTGAGGAGAGAGTTGCAGTAAGAAGTTCAACACCGGAGGTGACAGAGGGACTGCTGAGGGAACTCCGGTTATAAGAGGTGCATGGGTGAAAGTTCGTATTGAATCAAGTACGTGTCGGCTGTAGTGGCGAAGCGCACAACAGGAGAGGAACAGTTCTTAGCAAGCAATTGCTGAGCAAAGACCTTGAAAGAGAGAGACTGAGAGGAGAGTGGCCAGGAAGGGGAGCCAAGTCGTAAGAGGTATCCCACACTTAAAGCCAGTTGAGAGGAAATAACAGTGGATGTCTTTTAACCCAAAGGTGAGGACGAAAGCATCCTAACTCAAGTGAGCCTGAAATTTTTTCTATAAGAGGGGTGGGGGGAGTAAATTCCCTCGCCAAGGGAGTTAAGACACCGAGAGCAACACGCGAATTTTAAAGACAGCTGAGATCTGAAAGACAGATGAAAAAAGAAGACTCAGAAAGATAACAGAGAGGGAAATAAAAAGAAGAGAGAGAGTAACATTCAAACGAACATTCTTACCTAAATAACTTACCTGTAGTCACCAACTTTGGGGATCTCGCCACCACGAACTCTGAAGACATATCCTTTTTCTTGTTACCTAAAAATAGTTCTGAACAATAAAAGAATTGGGCTCCCTTTTAGTCCAAGCAAACTACTTATTGGCTGAGATCTCATTATTGTTTAAAACACAACACCTTGGTAGTATCACAGGCACCTAAGCACTTTTTTGCTTAAGAGATTGGTTACATTCAGAGCTTTCATGGTAAGGTTACAACCATATAGGTCAACACAGGGAAACAGATTACAGCCTTATCTGACATTATTTACAGATCTTCTGAAGAAGCACTTCGTTACATGTGTTGCAAATGTTGCTTGTAATATAGCGCAGCAGGCGAGTAAATTATGACATAGATGTGTAGAAAGTAATTCAGAGGTGTCATTGTAATGAACCTGTGATAGATAACCCTACGCTAAGTGTAAGTTAGTTGCAGGTGAAAAGCCAGGTTTTGAGGCCTTTGCAGAAGGATCATAATGATGTGCCTGTCCTCAGTGGAAGGGGCATGGAGTTCCATAGTTTGGCAGCAATCAATGGGAAGCTAGCGCCGCCAGCTTTCTGTGGTCTAAATCTGGGAATAGGGACTAGGCTGGCGTAGGTGGATTGGGTGGACCTGTTGGGTTGGGTTTTTGATATTTGGTTCATTAGGTATGCTGGGGCACTGTTAGCAAGGCATTTGTGTGTCAGTGAGAGGATTTAGAATTTAATCTCGTACTGGGAGCCAGTGGATGTTACGTCTGGTTGATGTGTTCATGTTTGGGTATGTCGAGTGCTGCTCTGATTGCATTGTTTTGCACAATATGTAATTTGCTAATGTTTTGGGCATTAGAACCTGGAGTTGCAGCAATCGATCCTGGAAAGGATAAGTGCTCTTGCCAGCGTGATGCAGTTGTCGGAGGACAAGAAGGCTCTGCAGGCTCCGATTAGTTTGGAGGTGTAGGCTGCCGAGGAGACTATGGCGTTAACTTGACTTGCCTTGTTAAGGTTAATGCTGAGTCAATGTAGACACCTAAAGTTTTTATCTCCTTGGCAACATTAATGATGTTGCTGTCAGAGTTGGGGTAGTTTTATTCAGTTTCAGTTGGCGCCTATGATGAGTAATTTAGTTTTCTCATCGTTGAGACATAACTCGTTTTGCGCCATCCATGCTTGGATGGTGAGGCAGATTTTGTTTAGTATGTTGGAGTCGGTGTCATATGAGCCTGTGATATGTAAGTGTATTTGGGTATCGTCCGCATAATTTGTATACATGACACCCAATTTATCTAGACTGTCAAAAAGAGGCTTGGGGAATACGTTGTATAATGTAGGCGAGACACATGAGCCTTGGGGCACGCCCCAGGAGACTGGGGCTGGGTCGGCTGCTAGGGAAGTGGAGAAGATTCTCATTATGTGGTTAGAGAGAAAGGATTCAATCCACTCTATGGCTATAGGTGAGAATTGAGCCGCTAATGCCAGATGGTGGCATAGGATTTTGTGGTTAACCAAATCAAATGCTGCAGATAAGTCAAGCAGAAGGAGGATTTCTAGGTCCCCTTTGTCCTTGATTTGGTCCATTTGGATTTTGAGGTCCAAAAGTGCTATTTCTGTAATCGTGGCCCAGGCGGAAGCCAGACTGTCTGAGGCCTAGGAGGTTGTTAGATTCCAAGAATGTTTGTATCTGTAGGTAAGGTACTCGGTCTAGTATTTTCAAGAGAAATGGAACCATGGTGATGGGTGGAATGTTAGTGGGGATGTTAGGGTCCAACCTTGGTTTTTTAAGCAGTGGGAGTACCCAAGCTTCTTTTAGATCGTCAGGCACTTTGCTGGAGGCAAATGAGCTGTTGATCGGGGTGGTAATGAGGGGCGCTAGCTCATTGGCACAGTCCTTAATGAAGGTGGCAGGACAGATGACATCTTGATGGCTTCAATCCTTTGATGATTTTGATGGTTTCTGTGGTAGTCAGGGGTGTGAATTCGAATTTGTGTGCGACTTGCTGCAAAGTAGTAGGTGCGCCTACTGGACCAATGTCATGGTTAAGTTTGGTTTTCTTAGCTTCAATTTTGTTTTGGAGAAGGGTGATTTTATCGGCAAGGGTGTTTTGGACGTTAGAGCACCACTGCTTATCCTTAATGCAGTGATCAGGGGTTGGGTCATGGGATTCCAGCTCGTGAAGTATAGCAAAAAGTTCCCTAGAGCTAGATTGGGCAGTCTCAATTCACTGGTTATAGGAGTTCCCTTTAGCTTTGATGGTTGTTTCCTGGTATTCACTATATAGGGCGTGGAAGTGTGCCTTATTTGCGTTTGAGGGTATTTTTTTCCAATTGTATTCGGCTGATCTTTTAGCTGAGCACAGGGTTTTCAAGTTTAAAGAGAACCAAGTGTTAGCGTGTGCTATTGGTTTTGTTTTACGGACACTTAAAGGAGCTACTTTGTTGATGGCTGCTAGGATGGTTTGGTTGTAGAGGGTAAGTAACCAAGGAGGCGGGATCAGAATTAAGGTAAGGAGTGCTGGTTATTGGTAGTAGGAGGGGCAGCATATTATCTCTGTTGATGTTCCTCTGGCTTCTTGATGGCATTGTCGAAGTGAGTAGGCTAGGTTTGACAGGTTTGGTGGTAATTGCAGTGGAGAAGAGAATGACATTGTGGTCAGACCATTTGTCTGACCACAAAGCCGATATCAATTGAGTCGCCAATATACTAATTTTGGTGACACAATTGATATCGGCTAGCGAATCCAAAGTTCATCCTTTTCCGTGTGTTGAGAAGGGTGATACGGTGAGTGAAGCCTTGAGCTTCCATCATGTTGGCGATGAGGCATGCTTGTGTGTCTGAGGGGTCGTTCAGGCCTAGGTTGAAGTCACCCAGAATGACTATTTTTGAAAGAGGCTTTGTGTTGGATGCTAGAAGTGCAGTAATATCGTCTTTGAAAGAGAATAATGGGCCTGGAGGTCTATAGACAATGAGGAGGGTGAGGGTGCAGGTGGACGTGAGAGAGATTTTCAGTGTGATTATTTTGCCAGATGGGAAAATGTGGTCTGTGGATATTCTTAGGTTGATGTTGTTTTTTGCGAGGAGTTCCACTTCGCCCCCTTTAGAATTAGTTCTTTCCTGTAAATGGTATACCCTTCCGGGATGGCCAAAGAGAGGGTTAGGCCCTAGGCTGAGTGCAACCACGTTTCAGGGATTGCGCGGGATGTCTAGGTCATTGGTCTTAATGAGGTCTGCAATGTCTAGGGAGTGAGCAGGGAGGGATCTAGCATTGATGAGGGCTCCTTTCAGGTGTGTCACGGTGTCAATATTGTCAGTATCCTTAATGTTAGTTTTTGAAAGTTTCAGTTTTTTTTATTTTTCTTTGTGGTGTGAAGGTTGTTCCGAAGGTGTTTCAGCAACCCCCGAGGAGCTACTACATTTGAAAGCAAAGCATGTTGATGATCAGAGGAGGAGAGTGTCTGGTTTCCATGGGAGGAGGATTGGTTTCTGTAGGTGTAGAACAGGGTAGCCGATGAACCCTTTCTGGAAGAGGAGTGTGTGCTGGAAGCTAAGCGTTTGTTTCTCAGAATGGCAGTTCATGGAGTGAGGAGGGGTGTTCGGTTTATTTCGCAGCTCAATGTGGTCTGGAGTAATCCCCTCATGGGTGTGCAGTGGAATGAAAGGGGGTAACTTTGGTAAGAAGTGAGTTGGAGGAATAGTGTGTGAATGCAGGAATGAGGATGCCATCTGCAGTCTCTGTAGGCTGCGTGTTCGTAGTGCTTCCGTTTAAGATTAATTGCAACTTGCTGGTTGCAGCAGGAAGCGTTGAAAGGGTTAAGGGAGGTTCCATAGTACAAATACACCAGTCTCTTCTGGTTTAGGGTGTGAGACTAGATTTAATGTATCTGGGGCTAGGGATAGAGGCCTAAGGCAAGTAGGCTGTAGTTGTGGGTCCTATTTCAGAAGCTTGCAGAGGAGCGCCCGTGCAATGAGTAGGTGTTGGAAGTTTAGCAGCAGACTAGAAGTTAATCAGCTATAGTTATGCACTTAGGTGAACTTTACATGTAGATGGCAAAATTGGTCCTAGGTAAGCTACAACCTGAGTGATACAGGTGGGGCAGAGAGTTTGCCAAGGCAGGAGCACAGCTAGATTTGAGGCTTATGCTGAGAGTGGGTCCTATGTAGATAACGCAGGCAGAGAGACAGGTGATTCATGTGGCCTTGTTGTAGTTACATATGAATGCAGTAGGATACAGGCAATTAAATATGGGAGCACAGTGATGCAAACAATTACGTGTGCAGGCAATACGGGAGCATAGTGATGCAAAAATTAAACTATTAGTGGCAGGCAATATGGGAGCACAGCAATGCAACAATTAAATAATTAAGTGTGCAGGCAATACAGAGTTTGTGCTGTTTTACAGTGTGGCACACACAGATGGTTAAGATGTGTAGTCTATTAGAATTTGGTAGAATATAAAAGGAAAACTGTCAGTCGGTTTCAGTTTGCTTGCACATAGTCGGTATCATGGGGAGGCACGCAGGCAGTTCCAGTTGAGTGGGTTACACTCTGGTTGACGGCAAGAGATGGGGGCCGCGCAACATTGGGGTTAGGCTGGGAAGTGAGCGGTGGTCACTCAATTCGCAGAAATGTGTGCGTGAAAGTACAGTCCAGCTGGTCATTCACCAGGCCAAGGGGAGCGCAGTGCTTTAGTGCAACTGACAAGATACTTACTAGGTAGGCCTGCCGCTTATTAGAATTTCCCTGGGTTGATGGACTTTCATGCGGCGACAAGGAGGCAGCGCATCGGCGCACCTCCACGCTCTGACAGGGGCCTTGAGCATAGATATTGTGGGAAGAGGTGGCTATGGCTGCGGAACACAACCCGGATGGCAGAGAAAGGGATGGATTTTTTTAATATTGTAAAAGATGACAAGGACGCAATGTGTCAGTCGCTCCAGTCCAGATTGGACTCAATTAACAGAGTCAACCGAGCAATGGCAGCTACTACTGTCTCGCAGAGATTTGCCTGGTTGCGTAAATCTGGCATTGGACCAGATGTCCAAGCGAGGCTTCTGAACATTTGTTTTCCCCAAGGCGGATGAAAGCTTGGAAAAGCTTCATTCCCCGAAAGCAGTGTCAAAATCTATGTGTGCAGCAATTCGACAGCTGCAACAGACCCACACGGCTTCTCAAGGTTGGAGGGGCCGGTCCTTTCGCTTTTTTTCATCAGTTGGAAGGATAAGTGCTCAGAGCACACAAAGGGGCTAGAGGAAATTTCTTCGTAGTGGATGAGTTGGTAGGTCTGCCAAAGCAACTGAAACCTCTTTGAGGCCTTGGTCCACCGGACCGTGGTGGTGGGCAGGCTCACTCAGCATCTGGGAGAATGGCGGGGCATTACTTCCGATGCTTGAGCCCTACTAACTGTAGCCCAAGGTTACTGCCTCCCATTCTTCAAAAGGCAACCAGGGATGGTACTCCTCTAATTTCGGGATTGAGACCTATCTTGGACTTGAGATGCTTGAACAAGTTCCTCAGGAAGGACACATTCATGATGGTCACTCTTTCTCAGATCCTTCAGGCCCTCCAGCTCCAGGATTGGATGGTATCATTGGACCTTCAGAATGCGTACTTCCATGTGCCTATTCATCCCAAGCACCAGAAGTACCTAAGGTTCGCCATTGGCAGTTCTCATTTTCAATTTCAGGTTCTGCCATTCGGGTTCACCTCCACATCAAGGGTTTTCCCCAAGTTGATGGCGGTAGTTGCAGCAAGTCTAAGGAAAGGTGTGGGATTCACATCTACCCCTACCTGGACGATTGGCTGATCAGGGCCCGTTCTCCCGAACAGGTCCTGGAACATCACAGCATTACCTGCCACTGTTTCCGCAAGCGTGGCTTCTCCCTCAATTTCAAGAAGTCCCACATGATACCTTCTAAGAAGCTTCAATTCATTGGAGCTGTCCTGGATGCTTCCACAGGGAAGGCCTTGCCACCCAAGGTGAGGGCTCAACATATTCAGCAGATAGTCATTACTTTTCAAGATGCCCAACGTCTACTGGCGTTTGACTTGCTACGGTTGCTTGGTCTCATGCCATCCTGCATTTGTCTGGTACCAGAAGCCCATCTGAGAATGAGGTCTCTTCACTGGACCCTCAGATCCCAGTGTTCACAGTTCTCTGGCAGAATTACGGATCTACTTCACATAACAAGCTGGATTGCATAGGAACTCCTGTGGTGGGCATACGATGAGAATGTGTTGAAGGGGGAACCCTTTTGGAAACCATGGCCAGAGATAACTGTGGTTACGGACGCCTCCCTTACAGGTTGAGGAGCTCTTGCTGGTCTCCAGCTGACTCCATACTACACATCATTCTTTTGGAGCTGAGGGCAATCACGCTAGCTCTGATGGCCTTTCTGCCCTCTGTACGGGGAAAGAATGTCCCGATAATGATGGAAAAACAACGTGGCCATACATTACCTCAACAAGAGAGGAGGCCTAGGGTCACTACCACTGTGCAGAGAGGCAATGCAGCTCTGGTCTTGGGCACTGCAAGAAGAAATATCTCTTTTGGCTATTCAGCATGCCAGAGAGGAGAACACCGCAGCGGATACTCTGAGCAGGCAGAGCACAGTCTCTCACGAGTGGGAGTTAACTCAGGAAGTCCTTCAAGAGATCTTCACACTTTGGGGAAACCCTCAAGTGGTTCTGGTTGTATCCAGCCTCAACAGTAAGTGCAACCTGTTCTGCTTCAGGGAATTTCCTTAGAGTGGAGCTCTGGGAGACACGTTTGTAGTGGACTGTGAATTTTCACTCCTGTAAGCGTTTCCTCCAATCCCTGTCATTCCTGATGTCATCAGGAGGTTGAGGAAGTTTAGGAAGCCCATGATCCTCATTGCTCCGGATTGGGTGAGTAGAAACTGGTACCCGGAACTACTGGACATTTACATCTGCCCTCCAATTTGTCTTCCCCAAAGAGAACCTGCTCTCGCAAGAGGAAGGTTTCTTTTTTCGTCCAGAAATCAGGACCCTGAACCTTCATACCTGATTTCTGATAGGTTAAGATGCAAAGATTGGGACCTTCCAGAGGATGTAATGGAGGTGCTGCTTTCGGCCAGTGGAACAAGTTTTGCAGCTGGTGCAGACACCTTCTCTTGTGACACACTGGTGGTGCTGTCCTTTTTGCTTAATTTAGACCATCAGGGGCTCCAAGTTGCGAATGCAAAGGGATAGTTGGCAGCATTGTTTTTTAAGTGCTCGCCAGAGCTGGGATTGCATTTTAAGGTCCCTATCGTGATCCAGTCTCTAAAGTGGTTAACTAACGTTTTACCCCCTGTCCCATTCATTGTACCGAACAGATTATGCTGCCTACTTTTTATCTGCCTCCACATCCTTCCAAAAGGAGGAGAGTTTTCATTGCCTAGATACAAAAGGGGCATTGAGTTTCTACATCAATAGACTTGCAATACTCAGACAGGATGATCAACTTTTTGTGGGATATGCTGGTCACAACCTGGGTCAAGCTGTAACCAAGCAAACCGTATCCCATTGGATTATTTTATGCATTTAGGATTGCTACAGTTTGGAGGGGCAAGATGTCCCTACCGGCTTACAAGCCCATTCTACCAGGAGGTCTAGCTACTTTTTTGGCTTTGCAACGGGAGGACGAGAATTACAACTTGATCTTCTCTTCATACCTTCACAAGGCATTATTGCCTGGATTCTGCATTGGGTCAGGAGGCGAAGTTTGGGAAAGATGTCTTGCACAGCATTAATGAAAGGTAAGTTCTCTGTTCCCACCTCCTACAACACATGGCTATGGGAGTCTATCTAAGATGAGGAATACGCAGGAGGAAGCAATCCATTTGAAGAACATATTACTTACCCCTGGTAATGTTATTTCAACTGGATGTTCCTCCAACGTATATTCCACATCACCCTCCCAATCTGCCCCTCTACCTTCAGGAGAATTTCTGTGTTTTGCACCTACCTCTCTTCCAACATCAGGTCACCTTGTGGCCTCAGGGACGTCTGTGGATACGAGAGTGGAAAAACTGAAGTAACGGATGCGGTGCATACTATATACACCAATGTCAAGCTCGAGAGCAGACAGAGGCTGCTTAGGGACACAAGATCGACCACACGACGACTCACCGCTGCTGTGAAAAACAATTGATGAAGTAGCTGATTGTAGATGGGATATATCAAAGATGAGAAATATGTGGTAGGAACATCCAGTCGAAAGAACATTGCCAGGGGTAAGTAATTTTTTCTTCTAGTTGGTTCTGTTAGAGAAGGGTGTAAGCTCTTTACCCAACTGTTCAGAGGGATGTGACGCAACTGTTATGGTATTGTGTTATAACATTTCTTTTCTCTTCTTCCCATCTCCAGGATGATAAAGATGCCTTCTTTGTCGCCGACCTGGGGGATGTGGTGAAGAAACATATACGATTCCTGAAGGCCCTACCACGTGTGAAGCCTTTCTATGCTGTCAAGTGCAACAACAGTCGAGAGATTGTGCAGATACTGGCGGAATTGGGGACAGGCTTCGACTGCGCTAGCAAGGTAACGAGTACTCTGAAAAGGGCTCCGCCCGGGAGAGTGTGTGGGTGTGTGTTAAGGATCTTTTCTGTCCTCATAACCGATACATCTGTTTGTAGCACAAATTATCTGAGAGCTATGCACAATAAACAGCTTACCAGCCAAACATAGCTTCATATTAAATTACATTTTAGAGAATTTGAACATTAAACTGAGCACAACCAATCTGAATGCTTCGGATTCAGGCACTAACTGGAAATAAGTGAATGCACTTCAAGCAATTTCCCTCCTTCTGTTGCTTGTGTGCGTTCTGCCTTGGGCTCAGGATTTGCAGTGCCTACAGTGCTTGTAGTGCACCAGATGTGGCCTGCCCACCTGTGTGCATGCAGTAGTGTACAGGAGGGTGTGTTTTGGTCTCCAGTTTTGTCATTCTTCGTAGCTGCTGTTTGCCTTGTGGTCAGTTATCGTTCCGCTCCTCATCTCTGGGACACCATACTCCCACCACACTCTGTTTTCCATGTTACTAGTCACAGCCGGCGGGCCAACCAACAACTCAAGGCCACGGTATCGTTATTGAACATATCAGAAAATCAGGAGATTTAAGTATGACTGATGCCAAGTTGTGGGGTTCTGGAAAAGGTACAAATAAATCAGAATTTGTTGGGACTGTGGTCCTCAGTTCTTCTCTCTTCCCTTAAAAATTCTGCCTTCCTGCGGAAACAGTCACTCACAGTCCGTGGGGGTTTTGGTTGCTCTGCAAATCCTACCTGGCACCTTGCAGAGTCTTTCAGTCTTTCTTGGCCTGGGATGCTCTTGTCAGGGTTTTGCATTTGTGCACTCAGACTTCTGGAATACTTGGGTCATCTTGATAGGAGTCAGGTTCCAAACTCTAGCTGGTTTTGAATGATTGGATTACAAGATTTCTCCCCTCACATTCCTCCCCATCCGTGGGCCAGGCCAGACTTGGCTGCTTATTCCTTTTGGCCAAAAGCTGTTACTCGACTCCTCTCCATCACGTTATGGTTTTGTAGTGGGTTGGTCTCCTGGGGTCTACCCTCTTTCTCCTCTCTTCTCCCCTTCACTCCTTTACTTCAACACTCCTATCTTCTTTCTCCTCTTCTTCATTCTTGTTTTTTCTCTCTGGCTTTCTCTATTCCTTCTCTGGCATCCTCACTGTGGCGCAATGCAGCTTGTTCTTTCACCTTAACTCTCTGCCTGTCCCTCCTTTCTGCCATCTCTGACGTCCCCTTTGCTTGTGCTCCTGACTCTGCCTCTCTCTTAGTCTCTTCCTCCTCCCCACTGACAATTTCTTAACCTCCTCCTTGTCTTTTTTCCTTCTTGCACTTTGGCTTTTTTCATCACCTCTGTCCGTCTTCTCACTCACACCACCTCTTTCGCTCTCTTCTTCTCCCTTCCTCTGCTGTTAACTTTCCATCCATCACCTCGGCACTCCTATCCTCCGCTCTCAATGTTTTCAACTCCACATTACTTTCTCCCCTTCCACTCTACCCTCTTCCATCACTGTTCCTCTTTCTTCCACCTCAACTCTTCTATCCACTGCCTCTTTTCTCTCTCCCTTCTCTACTTTTCCTCTCTCGCTCCTCTGCTCTCCTCTTTCCCCACTCACTGTCATCTCACTTTCTGCCCTTCCGCTGCACTGCCACACTCCAAACAACTCCTCCCTCTATGTTCCTGACTACCACTGTAACTATCAGCCATGTTCCCCTTTATCCCTGCAGGGGCTCGTATCAGGGTTCTTCAACTGGATAAGTGTTTAGCCGTGAATCTGGTGTGGACGTGTTACATGTTTCGGATTCATGTTAAAACAACACATTTTTTACTGAAAGCACTCAGATAAAAGGTAATACCCAATCTGACCGATTTCTTTTTTTGTTCGAATGGGAGATTCGATCGAATACGATCAATGTGATCAAATCTCCCATTCAAACAGCATTATAATGAACAAGGGGAGCGGGGGTTTTAGGGTGGTGTCCTCTGCACCCTTGTTCACTATAATGTCAGCGGGGGTTGCACGGGTGTCCCCCTCACCCGGCCCCTTAAAGTTTTATAAAACAAATAAAAAGGGACCCTGCAGCATCGGATCCGACCCACGTTAGAGGGATGGATCCGACGTTACAGGCGTGCAGGAGGAGCGGTGGAGGTGGCAGGGAGACAAAAGGTAAGTAGGGGAAGGGGGTGGGTGGTTTGGAGTATGGCCGGATTTGGGTTGTTTTGCCAAAGTGAAAACAGATTGGCTGTGAAATTGACTATGGTCAATTTTGCCGCCAATCTTTATACTTCGGTCAAACAACCGAAAACCAAATAAAACAGGCAGCATAGTTGCACAAAAATATGCTAATTAATTAGGCCTTTAACTCTAAGCAGTGCCATAGATAGCCTCACAAGTCTGATAAATGGTTCAATGTTTTTTATTTACAAGTAAAGGTTCTTGGGTTTTTGTTGGGTGCTGGTATTGGCTGCCGGGTAATGTAACACAAGGGCTTTTCTAGCTAGCCCCTCAGTTTCCCCTGGACTCTCTCCACCCCAGCCCAGGCATGGCTTGAACAGTACAGCTTGGTAATCCTGATTGCCTAGTGTAGCCTTTCTACCATGGGAAGGCCTAAAAGTCACGGGCCTATCAGTGTGACTCCCACCGGGACTTCTTAAGATACCCTACTCTTTCTCTCGCTCAATTTTCTCCTCTCCTCCTTCATCTTCCTTCCTCCTCTGTCCCTGGGTTCTTTCCACATTCTCCCCCCACCTTTCCCTAGCATTTTCCTCCTCCTCCTGCTGTCCTCTCCATTGCTGACCTTCCCCTCTCCACTGTTCCCTTCTATTCTCACACTTTCTCTTCCCTCCATGCTAGTAATACTCTCCCTCCCGCTTTTTGCCTTCACCCTTATACTGTTCTCTTACGCTCTCCCCTCCTTCCAGTGCCATTCACTTCCACAATCACAACTATACTCTTTTTCTACTTGTACCACTTTATCACATACAATACCTCACGTGTACTCCTATCCAACTGCTTGTCAGGAAAAAGCTGCACTCCTTGTCTTTTTGGTATCGCTGGAGAAAGAGACACCCGGTTCACTTGTTGTCCCACCCAAGATGGCGCCCGCATATCTCCCGACTTTTACATCATTGTTCGCATTCTAGTGGATTCCAAGATGGCGCCTGACTTTCTATTGTGGCTTCACGGAAGACGCTGAGATGAGGGATATTCCAGTCACACGGTAAGGACTTTGCATCGCTTCTTATCCTGGCGCTCCATACACCCGGTTCCTTTCTGGTGTCTCCTAGCTTTTATTACTCCTCGCTTCATTTGCTATTAGCTTTCTTCCTTGCCCTTTTATGCCTTCTGCATTACATTCTTGGATGCGGTTGCTTTACTCGCCTGCTGTTGTTTCAAAAAAGATCTTTTAAAGAGTTTTATTCCCCAGAGGATTTCCCTTTCCTACATCCCGCTGACCACACAAACACCTGTTTCTATTCAGGAATTTGGATGGTTTTTGGGCTGTGTGCATTTACTTCATGCAGATCCATAAGAAGAGCAGGTCAATGCTTACATCGGTTATACAACTGTGATACTGCTTACATTTCTAACTGCCCTAATGCTATTCGTTGCGGGCTGCCCGTTCGTTGCCATGGTTACTCCTATGTTAAAACATAAAAGTGCATTAAGCATACTTAAACAGTTGAGCTCTTCATTTCATTATATAGTAAGAGAGAGAGAGAGAGAGAGAGAGAGAACTTTATATTTACAATCCAACCTTATTTATATTTTCATTGTTAGCTTTCATTTAACACAGAAACAATTTTTGTCAATGTACATTTTTTTTTGTTGTCAATCTTTTACTTTGTATCCATGTTTAATATTTATCATTTTGCTTTCCTCTTTATTGTGTATTCTCTGCTGTTGTCTGTGCTTCCTGTTCTCGTTCCTCTTGGACACTGTCATATGCTTTACGTACGTCGGTTAAATGTATCCAATATCTCAAGCCCTTTACTTTCACCGCAGTCGGTGTGCAAAATATCACTTCATAAGGGCTATGAAATCTTGGGCCATTCCACCTTCGTACAAAACTCCTGACATAAATCATGTCCCCTGGCATTAACTGCCCTTGTGGGCTTTGCTGAACAGATGTTACTACCTCATTCCCTTCTTCTTGAGTAAATGGTGGCGCTAGCTGCCTTGATATCATGCGGGCTGCTCTTGTGAGTTTTGTCAGATAATCAGTAAACTCTTCTCCTAGTATCGTGGCACTTTTGTGTGCATCTGAATGCCTGCGGAGTTGAGAGTGTGCTGTGTGCATGCGCCTTCCCGTCACAATCTCTTGCAGTGACAAATGGTGGTCCTTGCTTGGCTGATTTCTCAGCTCGAACAAGGCCAGAGGCAGGCAATGGACCCAGTTCTTTTTAAGGGAAAAACACAATTTTGACAGCCTACCTTTTAGGAGGCCGTTGATCTTCTCAACCACGCCATTGCTTTGCGGATGATAAATTGAGCATAGCTTATGTTTTATTCCTAACAGGGCTGTTACTTCCTTGAACAGCTCGTTAACAAAATGAGTGCCATTATCTGAGCGAATCACGTCGCAAATTCCCCAGCGCGGGAATACTTCCTTCACTAAGAACCTTGCAGCGCATTTGGCATCAGGTCGTGCGCACGGCGCTGCTTCAACCCATCTAGAGAATGGACAGACAACCACTATCTTATACCGTGACCCATTACACCTTTCCCCCATATCTGCATAATCAATATGCAGCTCTCTGAAGGGCCCTACTGGTTTGGGTATTGTTCCACGGAGTGTCCTTAGTGTCATTCCTGAATTGTATATTTGACGTGTTATGCATTCCATTGCTAGTTTTGATATATGTTCCTGGAGCCTGGCACAAACCAGTCTTCTTGTATCTCTGCTGCTATGTGTTGTTTAGCATTGTGGGCTGGGAAGTGTAGTTGCTAAAATGCTATTTCTAACAGTTTGAGGGGCATTACCACCTTCCCTGTGTTATTCTGACGCCACAAAAGATCTGTTGCTGATTGACTACAACCTCTCTTTTCCCACAGCCCTTTTTCCTCCTCACTTGCTCCTTCTTGTAACTCCAGTATTTGTGACACAGGCATGGTGTTGTATCCGTCCGGGAGCTCTTCTACTACCTGTTGGTGCATTAGGTACTCACCTGTTATTTCTTTTACTAAATAGGACGCTTCCTTGTGAAGGCAAGCGTCCCCAGCCAGCACGATCCTCCCCGCAATGAGAGACAATGACGTACTCTCCCAAGTCGGGAATAAAGCCAAGACAGAGTGCGGGTGAGCTTAAATGGGAGTTTATCAATCAGAATAGGGCATGCAAAGAACTCTGCAAACTCCGAGAGCGCTCTGTCTGACAATAGCAAAGACAGGCGTATATATTTACAAAAAACGTCATCAGTGCCTACATACTATAAGGGGCACAAGTTCAATGGGATTGGGTGGCGATGACTAACTATAGGTGCTGCTGCGATGTGGTTGGCCTTGGCTGGAGGACGTCACTGGTCAGCCTCGTGGTTTGGGCTGGGCCTGGCAGGTCAGCTGAGTTCATCCGGGCGGTGCTGTTGTGCCATTGTGGCCAGTGTCAGAGATGAATGTCTTTTCCTGACCTATTTGCCCTATGCCATGCACACCGCAGTCATTCAGTCATTGCAATGTTATCTTCTTTAGTAAATCTATCAATAGGTTATTCTACAGGTTAATGCAACACAGGAGGAATGCACCTTGTGAGGGGTTTGATGGTGATTTATCCGTGCATGGTTACCAGTGTCCTATTTGACCGGTACCGTAGGTCGTGGGGCTAAATCTCCGGGCATGGGACGGGCGGTACATGTCTTTCTGTCTCGTTAGAAGTTATTATGAATGGGCTGTTGTGTGTTGCCACAGTATTGGGTGTCTTCGTTGCACCGGGTCATAAGTCTGAGGTGTTCCGGGGGGTTGTGGGGTTTACGAGGGGGCGCCTTGGATTTGTGTATTCAAGCGGAGGTTTACTGCTGGGCTGTAAATAATGCAGGTGGCAGGCCGTGGCCTTGGGTGCTGTAGTGGGGACTACAAATCTTTGAAGCGGCTCCAGCCTAGTTGGGGGAGGTGGAGCAGCGTGGCGCAGGCCTTAGCTCTCTTATTTGGCAGACTTTGCAGGGTGGGGGGGGGGAATGGCCTTGCACATATTCACAAAGGTATTTTTCTCGTGTGTTGCCGACTTTTGGTGAGAACATCATAAACATTTGAACATTCTTATAATACTCATTTGGATCACTTGAAAACATACATTTCAACTCACTACATGTCTCTCGAATATAGCCAGTCTGAGCACCTTACTAGTACATTATGTTTTAACAACTACAGCATTTAGTAATATGCATATATATTTGCATTACGTGAGGTAGTAGTGTGGTTGGTGGAACATAGAGAACGAGACCCGCCATTGTACGCGGCGGTAATGGCATATAAGGGCTGTAGATATGTACACATGACTGGCGCATTTGACCGCGTCTTTTCACACGAGCCTTATGTATAGTTACATTCGTCCTCCCCTGCACTCTAGCAGCATTAGTTCAGTTATGGCGTGGGACCGCGGGGTGTACGGTTTTCAATGATACATATAGAGAATAATCCCCCGGAATGCTTTTTATCATTTGCACACCTCTGCAGGGGTGTGGGTCCTCCATTGCTGGTGTCATGTAAACATGCGTTTCTTACAATAATTACACAATTTTACAGGTTTCTTTAGTAGAAGTAGTTTTATGGAAAGGATACACGTATTACAAGTAGTTTTTGACATTCGTTTTTGGGTATTTTTCTGCCTTCATCGGATGACCATTCTACAGTTCTTCCCATCACCCAGGCCTCGTTGACCGGGTCATGCTGGGAGCAATGATACACTGTGGACGATGAAATGTTACAGTGTTAGTATCTTATGCTAGCTCATGTCCGTCTTGTTCGTGGGAACGGGCTCACAGCGGATCTGCCAGAGTGCTGCGGCGACAGGGATAATTGAAACTCTCCGAGGGTGGGGGCTGCGCTACAGTGCGCTGAGCTCACACCATCTTTGATAGACAAAATGGTTTCTGGGCCTAGCTAAATTCAATACGTGTGGGCAATGTCTTCAGCAGGTGAACCCTCCACCACCTGGGCCCGGGTGGTCTGAGGGGACGCCCAATGAGCCATGGCCCTCACCTGGGGAGGGGATGTAGGCAAGGGGGGGGGGTCTTTTGGACCACTCCTCCCCTACATTTCCCCCCTTTCGTTACTTAAGTAACAAATTCTTTAACTCATTCAATCTCCTACACTCTTCTTCGTCCATAATTGCCTCATCCCATGCTGGTGTGCCTTTTATCGGCATCCAGGCTCTGCACACCCCCCTTAAGCTCTCACCCCTCCTAGCATATTCATCTGGGGTACAGGTTAGGTATATACATCCGCTCTCTCCTTCCAAGTCTACCCACACCTCCTGATACCATTCTAGTATACGGGGCTCTCTGATGATGGTGTGCCATAATTTGTCTATGATATCCTTGTCATGATACCTAGGCACTAGTTGATACCTTGGTGTATCATCAGTTCCGGTTTGTACCTGCACTTCCTGCATAGTTTGCATTGTCCCACGGGTGTTGCCCATTGTCACCATCATCATTGCACCATTAGGTACTGCGTTAGCACAACATCGAAGACCCACCTGGCACATACAAAAAATTAAAAGGAGGAACACCACAGCTGGCATCAAAAATTTCACAGTCGTTCCAAGCCGTGAGGGGACCCAGGAGAAGATGTTATCGAACCACGTACTGTCTTCTGCTCCACCTTCCATTTTCATTTTTTCTCCTAGGTTGTGTACTGCTTCGATCACATGGGACAGGGAGCCGTTTTCTGCATCTTCGGAAGGTACGAAAGTGCAGCAGGCACTTCCAATTTTTCGGCAAACACCTCCATCCATCGCCGTCAACAGGTCCAAGACATACCTGTTTTGCATTGTCATCAGCCGTAAAGCCCTTAGTTCCACTTTTATTACGTTGAACCCTTCTTCAGTGTCATTTGCCAGCTGAATCAATTCCCAGCGTGTTATCTGGAGCCATTTTGCGTTTGCCCTTGCTTGGACACTTGAGATGAGGGAGGCAAAGAATGTTTCTGCTGAGCTGAATAATCGATATCTGTCTGGGATCTGAGCCAACAGTTCTGATGATGCCTTTGATATGTAGTTTGATGCTCGTCTGTTACGGGTCAGCACCTCTCCCTTGCTCCCGGAAGACAGGACATACATTTGTGACTCCGCAGTCGGCTGGGCTGCACTCTGTTGTATGCGTTCCTGTGTCTTTTTGCTCCCATCGATGTGGCTTTCTGGTATTACCATTAGGGCTGAGTGCAGAGTGGCCATTGAGCAGCTGCCACTCCATGACGGGGGAAGGTGCAGGTATGCCTGGTTGCCGCATACCCAGTACGTCTCCATCAGGGCCGCTGTCCCTTTTCTCAGATCTGGGATGGTGAGGGTCTTGTTACAGTTCTTGTTTGTCCCCATGGAGGTTCTCCCCTCTCCTTTAAAACATAGTTCATAGTCTATTTCGTTCTGTAGTTTGAACGGTTTTTCAATGGCGGTTACCCAAGTTAGTTTTGAAATGTGTTCCTTCCATACTGGTGTGCATGTTTCTTCTATCCATCGCAATTTCTCCGGTGCCACACCTCTCAGTGCTTCAGCTTTACACATTACTTCTTCATCCTTCCACTTGTTGTCCGAAAAAAGTGTCCCTTGTATTACAAAAAATGGTTCCTCCAGACATACCACCCCTGCCGTCTTTGGATAGCAAGTTTTCTCGTTCTGCAGCATTCTAAAAGTAACTCCATGTGCCTGGAAGGTGTTCTTAATCCTGCATAACGTAAGATGAAGGAGACATTGGGCATCTATAATTGGCAACTCTTTGGGTAGCAATACTTTGGGTGTACCTGAAGCATGGGGAATGAGGGAGCAGACATAGCAGCTCTTGTTTGTTGTTTGTTTAGCTGTTGCACTAATATCCGCATACCATTTATTTGTCTGGTGGGGGTGTCGTGGGTCTTCCATTCTATCTAATCCTAACCCATAGTACTCATCATACTTCCTCCTTTCCGCTCCCCTTTTTCTTCTGTTATTTCTTTTCCTAATGTACTTCCCGGCTTCAAGGGTGATAGACACAGTAGACCCCCCTTTCTCCTTCCCGCCCCCCTTCACCTAATCATTATATAATATTTCATGTGTTGCTTTCATTCTTCCATTTTCTTCCATTCTATTATTTGACAATGTGTCTATAGCTATGGGGGCAGGTTGGCTGGTAGGGGTGTTATACAACCAGGATATGGCGGAGGGGTTTCGGTCGTTTAGACTGTGAGCATTGTAATTAGATTTCTTTGGCGGGGACACTGTGTTATTTTGCATTTCACCCTGTAGCTCTTCAGCATTGGATGGTGTTGTATAATAACCCCATACAAGTTTCGTCCCGTCCCATACCAAGAAGTCACCTTCCTTAGCATTTACACTCGTGGTTGCATTACTTACAGTAGTGCTGCTAGTCCCTCCCCCCTCGTTTATCTCGATAGAGATGAACGCTATTAACCAGTATGTGACCAGGCCAAACATTAGTGTAAAAAACAATGTAATACACACTGATAGTCCACATTCATACGAATATCTGCATTTCTCAGTTAACCACTCTCTAACTCTAGTAAATGCATCCGTTGCAGGCTGCCCGTTAGATGCCATGGTAGTTCCTGTTCGAGATATAAAAGTGCATTAAGTGCATGAATGTAAACATTTTTTGGGCACTACCAGTGCCAGTTATATATTGACGGGGAATGGAAGCGGGTAGGGTTGCAGGGAAGGGTATTCACAGACAAGGGTGTAAACACGTCATAATTTGATCACTTCATTAATTACATATAAGTCCACAAGATAAAAAGAAAGAAAAAACGTTTTTTTTTTTTTTTTTGAGCCTAAAAAGAATGCAAGTATACTTATCAGTCATTTTCCCATTGAGGTCCATTACTGTCACACATACACAAGTTCATATTCAGACATTCTGCTCAGCTGCTTCGTTTGCTGTTGTCTGTGCCTCCTCATCTACCTCCTCCTTCACATTACTATATGCTTTTCGTACATCTGTCAAGTGTACCCAGTATTTTAGGCCCTTTACTTTTACTGCCGTGGGCGTGCAGAACACTACCTCGTATGGGCCATGGAACCGTGGTGCATTCCATCGACGCACAAAACTCCTGACATAAATGAATTCGCCCGGCATCAGCTGTAGCTGTTGCTCAGGCTCCGTGACAGATCCTGTTATGTTTCCCTCCTCTCTCGTGAAGGGTGGAGAGAGCTGTTTTGATATTGCGCGCGCTGCCCTTGTCAATTTCTTCAAATAGTCTGTGAACTCTTCTCCCAATATCGCGGCGCTCCTGTGTGCATCTGAGTGTTCGCACAGTGGAGAGTGTGCTGTGTACATTCGTCTCCCAGTCACGATCTCGTGCGGGGACAAATGGTGGTCTTTGCTTGGCTGATTTCTGAGCTCAAATAGCGCAAGGGGCAGACAGTAAATCCAATTCTTTTTCAATGAAAAGCATAGTTTTGATAACCTGCCTTTTAACAGTCCGTTCATCTTTTCCACTACGCCATTACTTTGAGGATGATAAATCAAACACAATTTATGTTTTATTCCCAATAATGTAGTAACTTCCTTGAAAAGCTCATTTACAAAGTGAGTGCCATTATCTGAGCGAATAACGTCACAAATTCCCCAGCGCGGGAACACTTCCCTCACTAGGAACTTTGCAGCGCCTTTGGCATCAGGTCGTGCACATGGTCCTGCTTCTACCCACCTTGAGAATGGGCATACAACCACGATCATATACCGTGCTCCATTACACCTTTCCCCCATGTCCGCGTAATCAATATGTAGCTCTCTGAATGGGCCAATGGGTTTTGGAATTGTTCCCCGGAGCGTGCGTAATGTCATTCCTGAATTGTATATTTGACATGTTGTGCATTCCATCGCTAATCGAGATACGTGCTCCTGGAGACAGGGCACGAACCATTCTTCCTGTACTTCTGCTGCGATGTGCTGTTTGGTATTGTGTGCAGGGAAGTGTAGTTGTTGAAACGCAATTTCCATTAACTTGATTGGCATTACCACTTTCCCTGAGTTGTTTTGCCGCCACAGTAAGTCTGTCGCCGACTTGCTGCACCCTCGTTTTGTCCACATTAATTTTTCGTCTGCACTAGCTCCTTCCTGTAATTCTAGTATTTGTGATACAGGCATCATGTTGTACCCTTCTGGGAGCTCTTCGTTTGTCTTGTGCTGCAGCATGTACTCACCTGCTTCATATTTCTGAAAATAGGAAGCCTCCTTGGCGGCAGCGTCCGCTGCCGCGTTTCCCAAGGACACAACGTCTGTGTTGGATGTATGGGCTTGGCACTTCACTATTGCTACCGCAGTAGGGTTTTGTAGGGCCTCAATTAACTCTTTCAACAATTCTGCATGCTGTACTGGTGTTCCGTCTGCCCGTCGAAATCCCCTCCGCCCCCATCTCGCTAGACCTCCATGTACTGTCGTCGTCATGTAAGCTGAGTCTGTATATATTGTCACTGCGCAACCCTTTGCTGCATGTAGTGCTTCTATGAGCGCAATCAGTTCTGCTGCTTGTGCGGAGTAATGTGATGGGAGGCGGTACTGTACTAGTGTTTCATACTCACCGTCTTCTAACCTCACCACTGCCATACCAACATGTTTTTCTCCCGTGTCCACATCAATCGATGCAGACCCATCCACGAAGTACACTTCCCCCTCGCTCAGAGTGTTCTCACACACCACTGTGTCCTCCCCTCGTTCTCCTGTGTAAGTTGCACAATCGTGGTCCTGCATGTCCTCTAGC